>NW_004955556.1:1964050-2128757 GCF_000276665.1 Chinchilla lanigera | reverse complement strand
GGGAAAAGAGAAGGGAAAGAAGGAGAAAGTTTGTATATATGTATATGCAGGATAGTTAACACAGGTGTTCTACTGTCCTGTATTTCCTTGCTGAAAGAAACTGTCAGTGAGGCATTGGTTGATTAGCTTTGTATGTCTAACTATTCCTTTCAATAAACCAATAGACATTAGCAGTACAATTATCCCAGTTATCCTTGCATATCCTTAGATATTTTTTTCCTTCCTTCGTTCCTTTCTTTCTTTTCTCCTTTCCTTCATCCCAGTTGTTCCTTCCCTTTGAGCAACTTCTTTCCCTTTCACAATATCTGTTGTGCCTTTCAGATTTTATTTACTCTTTCAGGTTCTTATACTAGTGAGACATTATGTTTGCACATGCGGGTCTGATTTATTTCACTTATGACTATGGTCTCTAGTTGCACCCATTTTCCTATAAAAGCCTCAAGATTATCTGTTTTTATACCTGAGTAATACTCCATTCTATAAAAACACCACATCTTTTTTATCCATTTCTCAATTTGTGAGCATTTGAGTTGTATTCAAGATTTAGCTATGACAAATTGCACTTCTGTAAACACAGATGCACATATATTGCTGTGGTATGATGTTTTCAATTCTTCTGGAAAAATACCCAGAAAGGAAATAACTGTGTTGAATGGGACCTCTAGTCCTAGTTTTCAGAAGAATCTCCATACTGATTTCCAGAGTAGTTGTTCCAGTGTACACTCCCACCAACAGTGTAGAGGTATTCTTTTTTCTCTGCAGCTCCTCCAACATTTGTTGTTGGTTGACTTCTTGATGATGGCCATTCTTTCTGGGGTGAGATGAAATCTCAGTGTCATGAACAAAAATCAAACTGCACAGGAAATACTTCAAAGAATAAACAACTGGGATCTCATCTTATTGAAAAGTTTTTGCACATCAAAAGAAATCATCAACAGAGTGAAAAGAAAACCCATGAACTGGGAAAAAATTTTAGCTGACTGTCACTCAGACAAACAACTTCTGTCTAGAACATATAAAGAATTTAAAAAATCAGGACCCCACAATTTAAAGACCCAATCCAAAAATGGGCATCTGAGATGAATACACACTTATCAGATGAAGAAATACAAATGGCAAATAAATATATGAAAAATGTTCAACATCATTGGATTATTTTCTAATAGTCATTCAACAAGTCAAATGCAGAAGAGCACAAGAGATCTTTCCATGTGCTAGAAACCCAGCTAAGGGCCTGGATCCCACAGCAATATCCTGCATGAGTCCAGCTGAAGACCTAGAGCCTATGGCAGTTCCTCCACAAGTCCAACTGGAGGCCTACAGCTCATGGCAATGTCCCATGCAAGTCTATATCAAGGATCCGCACTGGGAAGATGCAAAGGTCAGTGGTGGAAGCTTGAGAGTCTACCCCGGTGGGGTGAAGGATCTGTGCCAGCAGGCTGAGAGATCTGCACTGGAAATAGGAAGTGACGCTCAAGGTAAGGACCAGAGCTCCCCTAAAGAGAACCACAGCCATCCTCAGTGACAGCGAGGACCTGAGTTCCTTGGATGAAGAGAACAGCTGAGTTCATATCAGGAAAACCAGTGTGATAAGCTTCTTCAGTAGAACCAATAGCACTGTCCTCTCCTTCAGTTCTGCTTTTATGGTATTGGCAGCAATTCTCAGGTGGGCCTCCCAGCGCCACACTGACTCAGTTCAGCTGTGTGTTCCAAGCTGATGACCGGTTATTTACCACAAGGACTATGCACAGTTCTTTACCAATCATGGCTCAAAATTGTGTGCCTGGTTTCTGGTTTCATAATGTGTGATTGTAATTTTTCTAATTTTCTCTCTCCTTCATGTTTTCAAATTTAAGAAGACAAGTCAGGCAGAGACCCATTCCTGTACTATTTCTCCTTAGAATTTTCTTCTTTGTCCTGCTAAGCAATCGCTCACTGACTCAATTTCCAAATTTGAAGAAAAGGCAGGGCTTGACACAAAGGAATGAGAAATGAGTTCCAATTAGGAACACCAGAGCCTCTATAATTGGAAAATCCCTGGGGCTGCCTGATGTGTGGATTTATCAGCGGGCAGCCCTGGCCACTCCAGCCATCTCTGCCTATGCACCGGGGACGGGGATGACAAAGGTATCCAGGAGGTCCACTCTATGTGAGACTCAAGATGTTGCTTGGCCCTGATGGCATGTGATTGCCATCTTTGGATGTGGATCACCCAACCAAGCCCAGTCGGTCCACAGTGCCATGGAGGGGCATGACATATTGCTTTATGTTTCTAAGTTTGGGCATGGCTTATTGCCCAGAAATAAAGAACTAGAATACTTACCCAGCAAGCCACCTGTGGGCTTCTTTCTGTAGGAACTGGGACCATTTCCATGGATTGGAGTAAGAGTGGCACTGTGCCCCCAGCCCCCCTCCCAGAGGCTTCACTGGTTTTGCCTCCTGTGAGGTATGCAGTGAGACCAGTCCTCTCCTCATTTCACTCTGTTCTGAGCACAGAGCCCACAGAGCAGGAGCTGTCTCCTTTCAGTTGCTGATTTCCCTGACAGCACCCAGTGATTTGAGCAATGCTCAGACCCCTGTCTTTTGTCCCTTTTTTCACCCCAGAGCTCTGAATGCCCTGTTCTTGCCTGTACATGGCAAGGGGAGCCCCCCACAGGGATTCTGGAAATGATGTGGAAGGGAGAGGACTTAGTGCTCAGCAGAACCCCCAGGACACATTGGAGTCCAGCACAGTCCCTGGCTCTCTCTGCCTGTTGACTCCGGACTTGGTATTTTATATTTTATTACTGGTGGCCCAGGGTTGAGGCTGTAAATAAGTGTTTTTGCTGGCATCAAGGGACACCATCTCATTTCAGAAAGAAAACCATGTTCGGAGGTTTATGGTATCCGTTTTCTCATCTTTATGCTATGCCAGGGGCAAAACAGAGCTTGGATCTGGGGACGGGGGAGTTCTATTCTTACCCAATGCTGACCCTTCTGGAAGGCACATGAGCTTGCTGCAGGATAGCCCATGGGCATTTTCTCACAGATGTGCCCTTCGTGGTCCCTGAGTGTCAGGGTCAGAGGCACCAACGCAGTGGTCTCAGTGTGTGTGACACTGAGGGGTCGGCCATCACTGTTGTTTGTGCCTCTTCCTTGCTTCCAGACCAGCTGGCACAGACAGGGTCCCCAGCCAGGGTTGCTGAGATCCTGGCTGAGCCTCTTGCTGACCAGGATACCCCAGATGGTTAAGATTTGGAGGAGGAAGTTTGGTGACGGGGCATGAAATGAGAAATGTGAACTGTCTATTAACAAAATCTCCTTAAAAATACCAGTTAACTCCTTCAATACACACGTGTGTGCAGACACATCCAAATGATTTCAGTGCATTTAGGTAAAACAGGATTATTCTTCGTGTCTCAACAGCTAGAGATTGGAGCAGGCTGCAGGTTCCACATACAGCTGGACCCTCAAAGCTTAGGAATATGACCAACAACTCGCCCTTGACCCATGTTCCCCATGCACCAGAGGCCTGGGGAGGAGTAGCCAGGGATTGCCACGGGGCTGGCTGGGCCAACTGGGAACGGCTCCCTGTCTGCCCAGGATGGCTCCAGAGCCTACTCGGCACCACCCAGGGAGGCGATGCTTCTCAGCTCCTTTGCTTGCTCCTCAGCCCTGGCTCCACTTCCATGCTAAGCATGGAAAAAGCAAGTCACAGGGAAGCAAAGTGAGTTAGCTGGGCACTTGGCAAAGAGCACAAGAGTCAGGTCAGACCCTGGAGAGATTTTGCTGCCTAGAATGCACAAAGAGTGTTTGGGAGATGGGAAAGGCAGGGGCAAGGGGACCCTCAGAGCCCTGGGGGCCCTGCCAGGACCTGGGGCAAAACACAGGAGACCAAGTCATGTGAGGAAGCTGCTTAATGACACAGGTGGATACAAGAATATGCTGCTCTTAGTAACCTCTTACTTACTCCTTGGCAACCCATGTAAGTGAGAAATGATTTATAAAGTGGACGTGTGCACCAACCTCACCACCAGCACTGTTGCCAGCTGCAGCAGCACAGGCAGGGCCCACCTGGCTAGCCCTGGGGAACACAGACACAGGCGGGGGCCCTCAGGCCCTTACCTTCCGCAGGCAGCATCAGCCTCTTTCCTCTGCTCTGGTTGAGATCAAGGTGTTCCCCCAAAGCCCCCTGGGCTCAGAGGTGGGGTTTTGAGGGGTGATTGGATCATGGATTATTATACTCATTTGTAGAGCCATGCGTGGATGAGTTCAGCAGCTGAAGGTGCTGTTAGGAGGTAAAGCCTGGTTAGAGGCAAGTCACTGGGTATAACCTGGAAGGGTTTTTTTTTTTAATTTATTTTAAAAATAAAAGAAGGACAACATATTAACAAACAGACATCTATTGACATAAGAACAACACAAACAATATAGAGTTACAGACAAAGTTGTAGGAAATTAACAATGCTTTTTGTATTGCTTATTGGTATCTTCAAAGTGGTTTCTCAGGAAAACAAATAGAGACATGCAATATTGATTAAACAAGTAATCATTTACTGTTCTTTTCAGTAAAGTAATAGAAGACAGTAGTACAGCTATGTTAGCTATCTTGTATATACATACATACATAAGTTCCCCTTCTTTCACTTCTCTATTCCCACACCCCAGTTGCCCTTTACTTTTAAGCATTTTCCTTTCATTCACAATGCCTATCACACCTCCTAGTTTTTATTCACTTTTTCAGGTTCTTACACTAGTGAGACAATATGTTGCTTACACATGCAGGTCTGATTTATTTCACTTATGAGTATGGTCTCTAGTTGTGACCGTTTACCTATAAAAGCCTTGTTTGTCTTTCTTTATAGCTGAATAATATTCCATTATATTCCAATATTCCAATATTCCTGAACCACAGTTTTTTTATCCAATCCTCAGTGGAAGGGTTTATGTCTGTCCTTGGCTCTTCCTCTCATTCTCTGCCTCCTGGCTGCCCACAAGGCAAACAGCGTTCCTCTGCCAGACCCTTCTATCATGACATTTCTGTCTCTGAGGAGGCTCTCCATGGACTGATACCACTAAAACCATGAGCCCAGATAAGCTTCTCCTTTAACTTTCAGGTGTTGGGGATTGTGTCTCAGCGGGGAGAAAGGTGATGGAGACCTTTCCGTCAGCGAGCCCAGTGAGAAGGTGCCAGCCAGCCAATAGCCCCATGTTCCCTCTGGAGGCAACCACATGGTGCTCTGTCTGTCTATGCAACATGGCTCCTCAAGAAAGGGGACTTGGCTGTCTCTCTCACAATGCAGCACCTGACACATGACAGAGATGCTCACAGGCCAGCCACTCACTAATGAATCAGGGCGACTAAGACACCAGACACTGGACCAACCAGCTCTTCACTGGTGCCAGCAGCAGTGCCCTCTGTCCTCACTCATCTCTTTGCATAGTTTGGAGGCCTTGGGTGAGCAGCAGAGTCCCCTTTCCATGCCCACCTCCTGTGGCAAGAGCATGTTCACCCCCACAAAGCCGGTTGGCATGATGTCCCCAAGCATTATTATTTTCCAGAAAGGCCTGGCTCCTTTCCTAGTTCTTGAGCCCTTACTGCCCATGTCCCTTGCTCTGAGCTGCCTCTCTGTGTCCCCCAAGATCTGCATGTGCTGGTGTGTGGAGGTGAACCCTTGAGAGGCAATTAGTGCCTGAACTGACAGAGGTGTCTCCTAAATGCCTCCTCTGGATGCCCTGGTATCCCCAGACCTGGCCCCTTAGGCCACTTAGGAAGTCTCTCTTATCCTACCTGTTGCTTCCTAGGAGAAGTCCATGTCCCTGCCTGGTGGTGAGACTGTCTCTGCCTGGGAAGGGCCCCTGATGGTCAGAGGTGGTTCCTGCTTCCCCAGGGTTGGGGAGTGCGCTCCACAGAGAACAGATGTGGTATCCTCCACAGCTGTCTCTTTCGGTGGAGACAGGGATGAAAGAAGCAGAGTCCAATCCCTCTTTGTCCTGAGCAAGTGGAGTTCCCACCCCGGGGGGGCCAGGAGCAGACTGCTGAGGAGGTGGGGTGTCCTAAGGGGGCCCAGGTCTAGTTTCCAGAAAGATGAAGCCTGTGCTATCAGTATGCCAGGGTGGGGTGTGCAGGGAGCCTCAACTCAGGGCCTCAGTGTGGAAGCCACAGGGCATCAGGAGAACCTCGTCAGGGAGGGTCTGAGCTGGGCCCAGAGGCCCAGAGGCACCAGGCCACTTTGTGCACATAAGGAAGATGTCAGCAGAAGCCCTGAAGAGAAGCTGTCCTGTTGAGAATCAGCAGAAACAGGGTGGAACCTCCGGATGGGGGCACAGAGACATTGAGGTCTCAGCTGTGGGTAGACGTCCTGCAACTGGAAGAGGTGCAAAGGTCACTCACTCAGGGTCCTGAACATTGGCTGCGTAGTGCAACCACCCAAGGGATTCTGCAGGAAACCACAGGACCCATCTCATGGGCCTGGGGGCTTCACAGGTTTCCAACCCCTCCTTTCTCAGGAATATCTGAGGGGCAAGTGAATTCTGTCCTTGCACCTCCTAGCTACTGAGTGGGGGAAACTACCCGAAAGTCCATTCCCTCTGTCTTGGAATATAGGTGCTGTTTGAAAGAGCACCCCTAGGTGCTCTTTTCCATTTCAATTCTACAGGTTTTTGCAGAATTGAGTGTATGTGATGCTCGGGGAAGAATAAGGCCTGGATGGGCCCTGGCCTCTCTTCCTCCTCTTGGAACAGTGCACAAGATTGTAGCGACCAAGAGAAATTTTTCAGGATCTTGGGAACTGATTAGTAGGAATCAATCAGCTGAAAGACCAGCCGAGCCTGGGGTTTAGGGACCAAAGCTCTGACTGCACCTGTGAGGGACTTAGAATCTTTAGTCTTCTACCCTCTTTCCCTGAATAAGACCTAGCCAGATAATCAACCTTAAAAACTAGAGATCAAACATAGCAGCCCCAGTCAGCCTATCTTTGCGTACCTGCCATCACTATCCTCTTGTGTAGTGGCTACTCTGTTAGGGAAGTAAGACTAGGATAGGCTGATTGGGGCTGATTGGTTTTGATCTCTAGCTTTCAGGGCTGATTCTTTCCTTGCTAGGTCTCACTTTTAGTAAGTATAGGATCATATTATCTGCAAACAAGGGTAGCTTGGTTTCTTCCTTTCCTATTTGCATCCCTTTTATTTCTTTCTCCTGCCAGATCCCTGCAGTTAAAATGCCAAGCACTATCCCGAATAGGAGTGGCCAGAGCAACGTCCTTGCTTCATTCCTGATTTGAGAGGAAATGCTTTCCATCGCTGTCACTTGGAACAGTGTTGGCTGTGGGTTTGTCTCTGAAGGCCTTTACCATGTGGAAGAATGATCTTTTGATACTGAGCCTCTTGGGGGCTTTCATCAGGAAGGGTGTTGAATTCTGTCAAAGGCTTTTTTCTGCATCAGTTGAAAGGATTGTGTGATTTTTTTTATCCCAGAAAAAGTCACCATTAGACATTAGATGGTAGACACATGATTGATAGATAGACAGACAGACTACAGGCAGACAGGGGTTTCTTGATTTACAAAAGGATTATGCAAGTGATCAGCAAATTCACCTTAAGTTTTTTTTTTTTTTTTTTTTTGAGACAGGGTTTCACTGTGCACTTCAGTCTGGCCTTGAACTCACTTTGTAGCCCAGGCTGACCTCGAACTCATGGCAATCCTCCTGCCTCAGCCTGCCAAGTGCTGGGATTACAAGCAGGCACCACCAGGCCTGGCCTGACCATAAGTTAGAAACATCCTTAAGTGGAAAATACATCTAACACGCCCAACCTGCTAAACATCCAAATGTGGCCGTGGACCTAGAACCTCTCAAGACTGAGGGGTTGACTGGGAGCTGCAGCTCGCTGCCGCTGCCCACAGATGGGATCAGACTGCCTATCCCTGGCCTAAGAAAAGCTCTAAATTCAAACTGCAGTTTCTATGTAATGTACATGTTTCTCACACCATTGTAAAATTTTAAAAAAAAAACTCAAGTTGAACCACTGTACAATATGTCTTGGAATACTTCAGAATGTGTGGACAGAGTTTTATCTGCAAACTGGAAACCACCAGCTTCTGCGCAGTAAGGGAAGGAGGCTGTGCTTGGTAACAGAAGTCGAAAGAAGAGACAGAGCAATGGAGATTGTGACATACTGTTAATCCCAAGAAATACACAAATCTTCCCTACATAAATTCCATCTCAACTATGCAGGAAGTAAGCCATAATTTTCAAGTATTAGAGTCCTTCAAATATTCACAGTATTATATTACATTACTTTCTTTTGGAAATTTTAGTATTTCCCAGCTTTTCTACAACAGGCATGCACTATTTTTATAATCAGGAATTATAACAAAAAGTCAGTTGAGTGGCAAGTAGCTTTTCTCCCTGGATGTAGAGTTTCCACATTTAGCAAACAGAAAGATGAGGCTCTTGGTTATCATTGAATTTTGGGGAAGGGCCAAATAAAATTTTGTATAAGAATATTCCAAATGTTGCAGGGGGTAGCCTTATATGGAAAAAATGCTGTTATTTATCTGTAATTCAAGCTTAGGTAGTTACCCCTTTAATTTATCCATCAACTTGACCTACAGAAGGTAGGTAAGTAGAAGCTGGGTGGCAGATTTCCAGGCAAGCTCCCCGAATGTTGAAATCCCCAAAGATCAAGATCTTAAAATCTCAAAAGACCCAAATCTCTAAAGTCTAAAATCCAAAAAGATCCAAATCCTGAAAACACAATTCTGAGAAAAATAATGCAAATTTAATTATACTTATTTACATATTTAAGAGAGAATTTATTTGGGAGAATTATGAAAACATGCCTAAATAGGCTACTTTACATAATGAAATAGGTAATTACATTACAAGCATAATTACATTTGCAGGCACAAGCAGATATACTAGTGAGAGTCACACCAGAACTTTTATGGACAGATGACTCCTTTTGTAGAGAATGGGTTAAAAGACAAACTATGTCAGTGCATGTCTCTGTGCTTGGTAATTTCAGCCATCATCTGCCATACCACAGTGGATCACTGAAGCTTTTGATGATTTTGATCAACACTTGGATGGATCACAATGCACAACGGAACATTAATTAAGTCTCCTCTCCAGAATTTGGCTTTCTACTGCCTCATATAGTTTGTTTTCCCCACTGAGCATTGTGGGTTTCTTTGTTTCAGTTTTCAGGATGTCAACATTTGGGATTTAGTCTTTTGGGATGGCAAGTTTTAGAATGCTAGAAGTTAAGGATTTTGATCTTTCAGGTTTTCAACATTTGGTATGAGGCTTTTGGGATTAAGATCACACTCCTGAGAGATTGCTGGATATCTGAGGCCACGGAGCCCCTCCTGGCAGCAGAGGCACCGTCCGCTGAGTCCCTCTGTGTCCTCCTATCACTGAGCTCCTTACTTTCTAGACTAAATGACAGCTGTTTCAGCATCTACACTTATTTCATGCAAACAGTAGCAAGAATTTTGTGTTGCATGCTACTATTCTCAGTTCATGTAGTATTCTTTTTTTCTTAAATTTGGGAGAAAGCAATGGTCTTAGTGTTGGACATGTTGGATGTCAGATATCCTGGAGCATTCATTGAGGCTGAGGCAGGTCACTGAGATTTTGGGGTTAGTGGGGTTAGCTGGTCACTGAAGCCACAAGAGCAGGTGAGCTTGCTCAGGGAGAGCACAGAAGACTAGAAGAGATGGAGACCAAGGACAAATGTTTTCCTCTACCCGTGGAAGAGACTGGTTATTTGTATTTATTTACGTTAATTTAATCCCGTGAATTATAACAGAATGTTTCTACAACATGTATTCATTTAACTGACATAAAATTGTATACATTTCCTGAATACAAAATGTCATTTTGACATCAGTGTACCTTATGGAATGGCCACATCAAGCTGATTAACATGTGCATGCTTTACACGCTTATTTCCTGGTGTGTGTGTGTGTGTGTGTGTGTGTGTGTTTGTGCTGACAGCATTTCAAATCTAGTCTTTGAAATTTTCAAGAGTACTTTCCAGCATTACTAGCTAGAGTCCTCACGTTGTATGATAAACCTCTTGGGTTTATTTCTCCCGCCTAACTGCAGTTTCATGTCCTTGATCAATCTCCCTCAATCCTCACCCTCCCACGTTATAGTCTAAATCACATTTATGGATTTTTCCTCCAATCATCACCCAGCTTTGTGAACACCTCTCCTGGGTAGGGACTGTTCTAGCCCCACGGCTCGAGTGATGAAGCTGATGTCCAGAGGATGGGCAGTAACCTGCTCCTACCAACCCTGGCACAGGGAGAGTTCCTCTGCCTTGGGTTCCACTACTTGGTGATTTTATCCTCGGGAGCAGCCCGTGTCACTGCTGGGGTGGAGAAACCACAGCCTCTCAGGGACCCAGCATGATCCTGTTGCTTTCTCTGGGTCTTTCTCCCCTGCACCAAACCAAGTCCCAAAACTTTCTTGGAAATCCAGAAAATTAAGTGAAATAAGAACACTGTAGAATACAAATGGTCTGGCACAAATTAATGAAAAGTTCTTTGCTCGTAAAAGGAAAATAAAGATTCAGTTCACTGAGACAAAGAAAGCTCTGTGGACGAAGCCGACATTTTCCGTTTGGCTTCAACACCTCCCAGTGTCGTAAGCAGGGAGGGAGGTGCTTGATGTCCACAGGCTGGCTACATGCGAGGAGCAGGGAGGGAGGGTCGTCTAGCACCGGGAGCAATCCCCGGAAGGACAGTAGGGGTGAGATGGTGTCGTTTTCACTTTCTGGCTGAGGAAACAGGCAGAGAAGACTGGTGACGTGCCCAGAGTGACGCAGCGGGTCAGTGGTGAGGCTAAACCTAATCCCAGATGGTGAGCTTTCCAGGACTTGACTCTGGACCTCTTGTAGGCCAGCAACTCCAACTCTCTCCAGACTTCCGAGGTCTAAGGAGGATCTAGTTTCAACGGTCAGAACTGACCACAGCGCAGGGTCTACTCTCTGGGATCACCCTGTTGCTTAAGGGGTATCCAGCCACTTCCTAGGCATCTTCATAGTCATCCTGGGGCTCCCTTCCCTTTCCTGTTTCCCTCTAGAATAACTCTTACACATTCTCCAGATTTGGGGCTGGGGATTTAGCTCAGTGGCACAGAGCCTGCCTGGCAAGCGCAAGGTTGTGAATTGGATTCCTTGTACCAGAAAAAAAAATTAAAAAACAAAAAACAAAACAAAACAAAAAAACAGATTCAACAAGAAAGAGAATCACAGATACTGGTCACCAGATAAACTGTGTTTAGACTCTATATGAGCAATGTGTTTGACTTCCAGGACTCAGTGTCCCCATCTGCAGATGGGTACATAATTGTGGCTCCTAAGGATGTTGTGAAGATTAATTACACACTGAAGACATCATGTTCCATCCTAGGCTCCATCCGCCATCTCCCCCTAGCCTCAAGTAAACCAGAAGCATGAATGAGTGGGGAAAGAACCATGGAAAGAAACCTGGTCCCAAGGTGCACAGCACCCCTCTCTTCCTACAAAGCAGCACAGATCTGCTTGTAAAAATCACCCGCAAATGGACCCGTGTCTGGGGTGGGACTGTATCCTGGGTCCTTATTCCCTCTCAGGTCCATGATAGAACAAGCTGGAACATGAGAAACACTGTTCTTATCCTTAGGGTTAGGAGAGAGAGCCTGCTGGATGGAGCCTGGTGCTCGGGTACCCAACAAGAAGCTCTTTAGAAGGTGAAATCCTGCTGACACTCAGGGATGGTGCTGTGGCCATTTCAGGTAACAGATACCCAAAGCTCTGTGTAGAAAGATGGAGGGGATTCAGGGTCCCCTTTGTGGCCAGAAGGGCATGCCCATGGAAGGTACCCTGTACCCAGTGTTTCTGCCTCTTGCCTGGCTCCTGGTCTGGCCTGCAGCCCTCTGCCAAGGGTTGAAGTCATAGCCACCTCCTCTTCCAAGGCTGGCTATGCCAAGAGCTGGGTATTAACTCTCCTTCACTTATTTGGAGAGGATGAATGATGCCAGAGTCATGTTAACCATCATTTGGAGATTGTTTTTGTAGACAGCAAACTCTTTAGCAGCAGGCATTGGAGGTTACACAACAACTATTCAGGCAAGACTCTTGGATACTCAAAATAGACCTGCCAAGGTGAGGTAGTCATTCAGCAGTGCTCTGGGGACAGTTTACAGGCTCACCTTTGGACCATGCCATGATGAGCGTGCCGTCGCCCCAGCCAGCAGCCAGGCCTGCTGCACAGCGGCAGGGCTCGCCCTCACTGAGGTCAGGGTGGTGCTGGGGTGGCTTGATGGAAAGAAGTGGATTGGGCTCCAGAAACATCACTACCTCACTTGCGCTATCTCACCACACAAGGGGCCCAGTGTTAGGCCTGGCCCTGGGCTCGTCACACATCCAGCTCTCTTTCCACCCTGGGTGCAGCACGCAGTCTGGGCCCTGGGCTCTCTGGCCAGTTCTCACATGCTTTGTGCTCTTCTGTCTGCATGCTGAGAGCACAACTGGAGACCTGCACAGCTTGCTGCTGCTGAGGCTCACAACTCCGTCCTGTAAGCCTGGTTCTGGGCACACTCATGGGAAATGCTGACACGTTCTGAGGACCCCCACAGGAGTGTCCCTTGTAGACTGAAGAACAGAACTTTGTTCCTTAAAACCTCTACTGAGTTGTAAAGTTTAAATGGATCTCAGAGACATTAGAAAAAAGCGACTATCCAACTTGTTTGAAACCACCCTTTGTAAATCCTACTGTATGCCTGTGTGGGTTTCCTAGGGCTGTCACAACAAAGTACCACAGGCTGGATGACCAAAACAACACCCATTTAATTTCTCTCCTTTCTGGAGGCTGCAAGTCCAAGATCAAGATGTCTGAGGGTTGGTTTCTCCTGAGACTTGTGTCTCATATGTGTCTCAATCCTCCGCTTGTGTCTATGTCCCAATGCCCTCTTCTTTGGAGGACACCAGCCATACTGCAAAGGGACTCTCCATGTGTATTAGTGTTCTCCAGAACAGAGTATGTATAATTATAAGCCCCACAATGGCTGTGTTCAGGCAGGAGACCTAGAAAAACCAAGAGCTGGAAGCCTCCACACAAGCTGGACTGATGATATAGCCCCTGCCCAAGGTTGAAGGCCTGGAAGTTGCTGGTGCAAGGCTGCATTCAAAGGCTGAGGAATCTGGGGTCCAAAGAACCTCACAGAAGCAAAAGCATACCTATCCAAGAAGGGCTGCATGTGTGTTTGTGTGTGAACTTCCTGTCTTGCGTTTGATTGCATTGGCCCCAATCTCTAGGTTGTACCACTCATGCTTGCTCAGGGCAGGTCTCCCTTCCTGACCCAGGTGCCCATCATCTCTGGACAAGCCCTCACGGCCCACCCAGACCCGTGCTCTCCCTATTTCCTATGCTTCCCTCCATGCATTCAAGTTGGCCATTACATGCAGTGATCTTATTTTATGTGAATTACTTCTTTAAGGACTCTGTCTCCAGTAGACTCATATTGGGCAGCACTGGGTATCAGGGGTTCAACCTAGGAATTTGAGGCAGACCCAATTCAGTACATAAAAATGTCAAAGCTCAGTACACAAAGAAAACTGAAATGTAAATTAGAATAAACAAAGTTTGGTAATCTCACCACATGTGAGAACATTTGATCTGTGTTATTGTATTCTGTTTCTTAAAAAATTACGCCAGTCACACACACCCACTGTCCATAGTTCCACACCCACTAATGACTGGCCCACAGCTTTGCAGGCCAGACCTGCACTGATGTCTTCCAACACTGACCTCAGGGGCTAAGTGGCACTGGCTGAGATCAAAGCCCTTACCTTAATGATAAGGGAGATGATAGCCTTGAGGAGGCCTGGCTGGGGAGGGTCAGCTGTGTTGTTGGCCTGGGGCTGGGGACCAGGGACTGTGGGCTTCTCCTCAAGGGAGAGTGAGGAGGCAGGGTGAGGACGGAAGCATGAAAATCATGTCTGAGACACAGTGCTGAGGACGAAAACAGGGGGCCATTGGACTCAAGTGCAGGTGAGGACAGATGCAGCTGCCAGGAACCATGCCCTGGGTCATGCAGGGACAGGGACAAGCTAGGGACAAGAAAGCCCATGGAAAGCCAAAGCTCACACACATTGGGCGCTGGTGGTGGTACACGGGTGCTGCCTGCTGTGGGTGTCAAAAGGAGGGCTGTCCTGAAGGCAACAGCATTGAAGCCAGCTCATATCCTTGACAGCTTGGGGAAGCCTAGGAAAGAAGATTTAATCAAGTGCCATAGGCAGCCATTCCTAAAATTCCAGCCTAAAATTCTAAAATTCCTAAAATTTCAGCACCCAGTGTTTTGTCAGTTTCCTTTCTAAAATACAGATATAGTCAGTCACTTGATTATGCAAGTATGTATTGTCTTTTTGAGAAAATAAAGAGCTATTGCTTTGGACACAGTGAAAATTCTTTAACCTGGCATTTGAGTCCAGAGACTTTCAGTATCTTCCTACAACTTGAATCTTCTTTTTCATTTGTCATTTATAGTCCCCCTCAACACCTGTCACACATGTATGTACATTAGAAGAGACACGCCAAACACGCTTTAATAATATTGATGTACGGTGCTCTGATAGTTTTTAATACTGAAAATAATTTCAAGCAATATCATATATAACCTAAACTGCTTTTTGTAAAATAGCTGCAAAATAAATTATGTGTCAAATGAATGTTGAAATGTTATCTGTATCATCAAAACAAGAAAGATATAATGCACATCTATATGACACAAATTTTTAAAATTGGTTGAGCATCGTTTTATGACTAAATGTTGCAAATATTTCCCATGTGGGAAAAGAATATATTTTCCATTTAGTAGGTGTGATAACTGTTTGCAGTGTTAAAAACTTTTATTAATAAGGTAACTTTGTCAATTTGTCCTGCTGTTCTTGCTTTATATATATTTAAGGTTGCTACTAGCAGTATTCAAGTTTAGAATTTTTCCATGTTATTACTTTCCTAGTATATTTTATTTCATCCATTGATTTCAATTATTCTATAGCTTTAGGTTTTATGTGTATCTTTTACACATCATATAATTGAATTTGTTTTTACATTTTTACTCATATTTATCGTCCTCGTATCTTAGGGAAGAGGTTTATTTTCCCTTACATTCAATATGGTTAGGATTTATACCACCAATTTTACTATGCAATTTATATTTGCTTTATTCCTTTTTCTTATCTTTTCTACCTTATTTTGGGTACAGTACTTTAAAATCTGATTCTACTGTTATCCCTCTACTTGTTTTAAAAATAACATCCTATCTCTGCTCTGTTAATAGTTACCTATTTAAAAATGCATGTTTAAAAAATGTCTAATCTTTACTGATCTTTTGATTGTCATTTCAAATGATCTACTTGCCATATTTAATTTCTAGGTTGACAACTTTAGATGTCAATTCACTGACCCTAATGAAACATAAATATTTAGGATTCATCATTTATATGGGCTCTTTCTAAGATGTTGAAGCCACTTTTGTTTTTAAAATTCAATGTTCTTTTGGTTAAAAGAGTCAAATTTTGTAAGTTTAAGGTCTGAGACTATCTAGGCAGACCGTCACTCTTTTCATGTCATTGCACAGCTTCCTGAGTTCTATGCCAGTTCCGCATTCCATTTCAAATACGCTGCTTCTGCTGTTACCTGTTATTTGTCTCAGGGAGGGTCCACAGTACTGTGGCAATGTTATCCAGTAGTTCCTTTAGAAGTTACTCACCAATTAAATGTATTTCAGGTTCTTCTTGCCTAGAACAAAGAAGTGAACAAGACAAGCCCAAAACAGTGCCAAACATTTATTAAAAAGTGAAGGATGAAGGGGTAAGAGGAAAACTGCCTCTGTAGAGCAAACTTGGGCCAGACAAAAGAGGAAAGGAGAAAAGAGCAAAAATAAAAGTACACCTTGGTCTAGAAGACACAGAGCTGGTTACTATCCTGAAGAGTCAGTATAACGGGCTTCTTGCCGTGTCTGTGTCCTTATATGTCATCCATGTTCCATGTGAGCCCGAGAGAAATTCTACATATTGGGTCTTAGGAATCATTTGGCACTGTCCTTGGATTTTGTACTTAACAGGTCCTGCTTATTCTCCCCAGCCAGTTTTGCCACGCCCCACCTGCCATCTCAGCCGGCACTGAGATTGGGAAACTTGCAAAAATGCCTCTTGGTCCCCACATATCTATAGGCAAGAATCAAGCTGAGAAAGCTACTCCGCTGCAAACAAGGCCACTTCTTATAGAAAATAAAAGACTTGAAGAGAAGGGGTCAAGAGCTTCTGAGAAAAGTGACTGTAACCAACTCAGTTCCAGGGTTAGAACTGGCCCCCAATCAGGGATGTTCCCCAATTCCAGAGCGGGGGCTTGTGCGGGAGCCCAGTGGGATCTCCATGCGCCCTCCATCCCTCCCCTTCACCATGGGAGTGTTTGTTTAGTGTTTCTCTGTCTCTCCCATTTATTATTGTATTTTGGGGTGGGGATTGGGGGGAAATAACTTGTCTTTTTAGTTTGTGGGTTTCTAGACCTGACTTGGATGAGATAACAGAGTTTACAGAGCATGCATGACAATGAGACAAGCTCTGTGGGGCAGGGACAAGGCCATGTTGCAGCCCACCCTCCTCAGATCTGTTGCTCTGGGAGCTCCTGGTTGCTCAGCTGCTTCATGTAGAAACGAATGGTGACATTTTTAGAAAGATGTCTATCCTGAGCTCCTTCTCTTAACATTAAATATAAATGAAACAAAATAAGTAAATGAAGAGACAGAATTATATATAAATAAAATAAATATCCCCCATTTTGTATCATTTTAAATAACTATAAATATCTTTAAAAGGTTCCTAGGATTATTTAAATTATCTGTCTGATTATGGAATTCACTTGTTCTCTTCATTGGAGGTGGCTTGTGAACATCGACATGGATGAATATAAAGGTCATCATGGGATCAGATGAAGGGCAGCAAGTACTGTTGAAGGTCCCCTGCATGGAGGGGACTTCCTGCTGTCTTTGGGTCTGCTCTCTACCCTCTGATCTCCCCAG
This sequence comes from Chinchilla lanigera, assembly GCF_000276665.1. Classification (NCBI taxonomy): domain Eukaryota; kingdom Metazoa; phylum Chordata; class Mammalia; order Rodentia; family Chinchillidae; genus Chinchilla; species Chinchilla lanigera. The sequence goes on along the minus strand of NW_004955556.1, from coordinate 2,111,700 downwards.
GAAGCCCACAGGAGCTGCCCCAAGGGCTCAAAGGGCTCCATCTGCACTCCTCTGACTAACTCCTCCCAAGACGCCACTAATCATAGTTTTCTCAACTTATCTTTATTCTCTAGTACCTGTTAGTAAAAAACAAAGTTTTCTCAACTTAGTCTTACTCCCTAGTACCTGGGGTGCAACTGATCCTCAGTTTCACTTTGAAAATGGAACATAGAAATACTCAGCTGGACTGAAGCCCAGATTCCCTGCAGAGATCATGACACCTGCCTGTCACTCCCACTCCTGTCCCCAGCTCCATTAAGTGTGGATTTGGAGGGGAAATCCCCAGGCCTGACCAGTCCTGGTCTGTGCTGGTTTGCAGCATTGTCATGAAATTCGAATTTGGAGCTGGAAGTCTAAAATTGAGGTGTCCCCAGGGCTGGGGCTGGGCCTCTCTCCTTGGCTTGCTCAGGGCCACTTCATGTTCACATTCACATGACGATCTCCAAACTTCCCTGCTCATGAGGGTGCCATTCCTCTAGGATTCAGGCACATTCTGATGACCTCACTGGAGCCTGATGCTCTCTGTCCAACCCTATCTCCAAACAAGCTCACATTCTGAGGTACTTGAATTCATATTTGATGTTAGCCAGCTTTCCACCACTACAACACATGCCAGAGGTAATAAGATAATGAGCTTATAAGGAATAGAGATTTCTTTTGGCTCACAGTTTTGGAGGTGTTTGTCCATGACCAGTTAATCTGCTGCTTTGTGTCTGTAATGAGGCAGCCATCGTGGTGGGAGTGTGTGCATAGCAAACAAAGCCATTTACCTCATGTCAGAGAGCAAAAGGAAACAAGAAGGAGCTGGGTCCCAGAGCCCTTCTCAAGGCCATGATCCCCAGTGACCCAAATAGCTCCCACTGGGCCCCCACCTCCTAAAGCTTTGCCAACTGTTAGTAGCCCTAACCTGGGGATGAAGGTTTTGGTAGCGGGGGATATTCAACATCCAAACTGTAGCAGAAATCAACATACAAAATTTGAGGGGACACAATTCACCCTTTCACACCATCATATCTCCTGTTCGTAACACGGCACCTGGCACAAAAACAGACCTAAGCAATATTTGGAGAATTAATAGTGAATGAAGGTATAAACTGGAATCTATTTTATCAACTGGCAAAGTATTCAAGGCTCAATATTTTTACATTAGAGCAATAATTCTACTCTGGAAAATCTAAAAGAGGTGTTACTAAATGCTCATGTTAGTCATAAAAATCTTAGTAAAGTGTAGCAGAGGATGTCTCACTTTAACTTATGTGGCTTCCTGAAGAACACTCCAAGATAAACCAGTTATGAAAGTACCACTCAGTAAATGGCTGAGTTGAACTTACACAGGGTCATTACCCAAACATAGTTAAATTTGAGAGGAAACCTGCCCTGAGGAATGGTTTGGGCTTTAATGGCTGCTGTTGACCTGGTGCTAATCAGATGCCCATTGTCTACCTGGACCCCTGGAACCCCAAGGGACAACTCTGTTTTAGAAAAAGTTCACCTCTCTGCACCATCAAGGCTGTGGCTGGGAGGCCTCCCCCATATTCCTCTTCTACCAGCCCCAAGATGGGAAAAGCTGTGTTTATAACCATTCTAACAAAGATATATGCCATTCTGAAATTTCAGCATGCATGTGCACATTTTATATATGACTTTTCTCACTGTTGGAATAAAACGCTTGACTCCCAAAACTTAAAGGAGAAAAGGTTTATTTAGGCTCACAGTTTGTACAGAGTTCAGTCTATAGTCAGCTGACTCCAAGGCCAGTTGGCAAGGCACAGGGTATGGTGGAAGAAAAACTGCTCATAACATGGAGAACAGGAAGTAGGGAGTGAAGGGAGAAGCCTGAGAGAGAGAGAGAGAGAGAGAGAGAGAGAGAGATAAACCCTTCCAGGCCATGCTCCCCATGACCCAGCTCTTCCAACCAGACCCCAGTTCCCATCAGCTCCCATGATCCAATCATCTTCCAAACGCCCCACCTAAGAGTACATGAGGCTCTTGGGGGACATCTAGATACAACCATCACTGCACATATTCACATAAGCAGAATCATATAACACATGCTGTTTTTTCACTTGAACTTGCAATTTAACCAAAGTTCTGAAGCATGCTGAGACTTGTATGGTCCCACTGTAGGAGGCAATTTTCCCTAGCGTGCCACTGTTGCTGATGGATCTGTCTCAATGCTATGTTTGCCAACTTAAATATCATTAATGAACCTCCTTACATGTATATGTTTCTGTGATAATCTCCTGACACAAGAGTGTCAGGAGTGTCAGCCTGGAAGAGTTGCTGTGTCAAAATGAGTGCATTTTATCCTAAGGTTCTGACAGTATCCTCCGAGACTTGGGCTTATATCCCCCTCAACAACAGGGCTTGACCTGTGTCTGCTCACAACCTAACACCAGCCAATCTCCTTTTAAAATCTTGCCAGTTCCCCAGACAAAACCGAAATCTCCCTCTTGGTATATAGCAACATGACTGTCTTGGGCCACTTGCATTTGTTTCTTTGTTTGAGTTTCTCTTCCATTCTTTTGTTATTAAACATGTTAAAAGTTGTTTCTAGGTTTGTATTAGTATAATTAGTACTATAAAAACATCTATGTGTATGTTTCTTATTTCAAAACTATTAGTTTCAGAATTATTGTTTCTATACATTTGATTTCTAGGTAAAGTGAAATTATTTTGTGAGCCTTAACATTGAATGATTTTCCGAAGAATTCAATCAATTTATATTTCTGATAATTTCTGGGTGTATTGACCTTTTTCACCATCTCTTTAATTCTAGACATTATGAAGCTGTGGGAAAAACAATTTTCACATTTTTCCTCATCCCCCCAGTTTAATTTTTTAATGATTTCTTTAGCAATCTTCCCCATTATCTCTTTCTTTGATATCAATTCTTCATTTTTGGATGTACATTATTCCTTTCTTTCATTTTGTTTTATATTTCCTAAGGACTTTTCCACTTTCTTTTCCTGAACAGATGATGAACAGTTGATTTAGCATTGTGTCTCTAATTGCTGACAATCTTTCTTGTTCTGAGGTTGTTCTCTTTTCAGGGTGTTTTCTTCTTGCCTTAAGTACATTCTCAGTCTCTCTGTCTCTCTCTCTCTGTCTCTCTCTCTCTCTCTACCTCTCTGTCTCTCTGTCTCTGTCTCTGTTTTTCTCTCTGTCTCTGTCTGTCTGTCTCTCTCTCTTGCTGCTGCTGCTTAATTAGCTTTTTAATTGATCTGTGCCTCTACAGTTTGATCCTTGGATGTTCTCTAAAGGGCCCTGACTCCTGATGAGGTCTGGGGTGGTGGCAATCCCTGGATCATTTGGGGCATTGAAGGGGACAGTGGGACCCTGGCTCCTGCTTTCTCTCTTTCCCTCCCTCTTCCTTTTTCCTCTCTTTGGCATCTGGCCCAGAAGTGAACAATTTTCTTCATTTCTGTGCTTCTTCACAATGCCCCATCCCAAGTCCAAAGTAACAGGGACAATTAATCAGGGACAGAAGCCTCCAGAATTGTAAGCCAAAATAAACCTTTCCTCCTTATAAGCTGCTCTGTCTTGAGTATTTGTTATAGTGACATAGATTGACTAACACAGATCAATTTATCTACTTATAGTTATCCTACTTAGATGCAGTCTTTAGCTACTTTTGCTTCTGAGGAGAGATGAAGATATCTGCACTATTGGTTGATATTAGGTTGTCATAACTCAGCAAATAGTTTTAGAAAGGATGGAGGGAAAAAGAGATTGGTGGCCCGGTGATTGCTCTAGCTCCTGGGATCTTGTTTCTTCTTCTTCTCACTGTGTAGTATTTTCCCATCTTCACAGAGGCCATGATTATTGTCTTAGCTAAGTTTTGCATTTGGCCTGCAGTGACAGGCCCCACCTGAGAATGATATAAATGCATCACTGTCATTTCTGATGCTGTTCTCCTGCTTTCAGGATTAGGTTCAGAGTCTTGAGATCATCAGAACAGAGGTCTGAATTCCGGTGGCCTTTCCTGAATGGTCACAGGATAGACATAGATGATATCATTTTCTGGAGAGAGGAGGAAGAGCTGGGCAGCAAGACCACTCAGGCTTCTGGTGTCCCTGTGGCTAAAGGTGGTCATGTGATATTACTATAATGGGAGATGTGCCAGCTTCCTGTCTACTCCCTGTTCTGGACTCTCTTCTTAATAATAACCCTCATGTTATTGCTTAGTCCAGTTCTGTTTTGTTTATTTTGTTTTATTGTGTTTTCTGGGGGACTTTTAGGAGTACCCAGGCTATGCTGTTCACAGTTCCCAGAATGTGGCTGGCTGCCAGGTAAGAACTCAGGAGAATGTAACTACTACTTCTCAAATATCTGCCATACCACAGGCACTTTTCCAAATGCATTACACCTATTAATACATTTTACCCACAACAGCCATAGGAGATAGATGCTGTCATTACACCCTTTTAATGGACAAAGAAACAGAAGCACAGAGAGGTTGAGGAATTTGTCCCAAACGACCAGGAAATACAAAGCAAGGGACTGGGGATGTATTCGAAGGCAGGCAGGCTGCTTCCTGGGCTCATCCTCTCCAGAAGACATCTGAAAGGAAACCGTAAGTGACTTTCTCTGTCACATCTTCTTTAAGTGTTGAAAAGTGATAGAGTCAAACAAAATGTGCAACCACTTAAACCAACAAGGGGAAAGCTGACAGCTGTTTGGAGCCAGAGAACCACGCAGACCAAGCTGAAGGCTGTGTATTCTCCCTTCTCCCATGTGTGGATTGGGTTAAAAACCCAGCCCTCTTCTTCCTCTTTCCTTCTGTGTTTGTGGAAACTTCTCAGTGATCAAAGCTGCTGTGTGGCCAAGGGTGAGCCCTGCTGTGAGCACACTCAGGAGGAGCTTGGCTTTGCCTAGCCCAGGCTGTCTGCACGGTTCATTTGTCCTTGAAGAAACACAGCCGCAACATCTACACAGCATGGGTGCGTGAGAAGACAGGTACAAGGGACCTGGGTTCAGCTCATCTGGATCCTGGGAAACCTCGGTTTCTACATCTGTACCATCAGGCTCGTTTGGGTTCCTTGGAAGGAGCTGATTTATAAAATCAGCAGGTCATGTGCAGAGCCAGATGTGATTTGATGGCAGGCACAAGGAGGTGCCTTCTCCTTACAAAGGACAAATCTGTGGTCTTTGCATAGAGCCAAGATGGTCACCCCAGAACCTGGAGTCCTGGTTAACTTCCTGCCACTGCCCACATCTGGCTGGATGTGGAGCTACTTAAACCAATACTGCCAGGTGAGGTGCTTCACCCTGAGGCATGCAGGAGACGCATTTGGAGGGCCTTAGAGGGACATGGCCATGGGCATGTGCTCCAAGGCCCTTTTATCTGCCTCCCACCTCCCTCTAGTTTTCTAGCCCAACAGGAGCCTCACTGCCTCTGTTGGAAAGCTAAGCTAGGCTCAGCTTGCTGCAGTAACAGATCATGAGATCATCTCAGTGGTTACCCCAGCCAGGGTCTCTGTCTTGCTTCCACAAAGTCAGCTGGGGCTGTAACTCCAGCTGGTCTCTAGGGAAGCTCTCCTCTATGCAGCAGTTCACAGTTTCCCTCCTTGGGCCTCTGCCACAGCACTAAGCGAAGCCCTCCCTTTTGCAGATGAAGGAATGTGCCCCAGGAACTTCTGTGGTTAATGACTTTGGACTAGAAGCAATGCATGATTTCCATGTGCACCTCCTTGGCATGAACCGGTTATGTGGCCAAACCTTCTTTCAAGGTCAGAACTTGTAGTCCTCGGCGTAGTTAAAGGCAGAGGGACCCACGTGCTAGTCCTTGCCACCTCTGCTGCCCACAGAGCCCAGACCTGGCTTGCTTGGGTAAAGCTCCACACTGCTCACCTCTGAGCTATTACCTTTGGGCCAGCCAGATTCAGGGCCATGGAGTCTTGGTGAGGAAGGGACTTGCAAGCCACCAGCCCAATTTATCCCAGGTCAGGATCATTTGCATTAGTCCTGAATAATGGCCTTCAAATCTCTCTTTAGCCACTTTCAATGATGGAGTCTCATTAGCTTATGTGCTGGAAAATTCCATGCTGAGACATCACGACTGGAGAATTCCACCTTGCCCCGAGTCTCCCTTCCTTCCTGGCATGGCTGGTTATGGGCTTTCTCTTTCCTTAAATAGAGCTGGCTCTGTCCACACCCATCTCCCAGGACCCTTCAGATGCCTGAGCCCAGCCACATGTCTATCCCATCTCCAGCTTTCCAGGTTCCTTAGCTTTCAGTCTCTCTCAACTCCTTCCAGTTTACCTCACTGTCTTCATCACCATTATTTGTCACCTGCTTTTAGTGTGGCATTCACATTTCCCCTTGGCCGAACCATTGCCAAATGAAGGGTTATTGAAGCTTTTGTTCCAAGCACTGCATGGCTCAAGCCGTGTCTTCCAAGCCCATATCCGTGTTCCCAGCAAGCACATCACGTCCTGGGCTGACAGTCCATCTAGAATTGCTGGAATGGGAAGCCTGAAACTTACCTCCTTTTCTTTCCAGATTCCTATCCATTGACTTGTAGATAGAGATAAAAATAAAAAATCTTTCTTAATGTTTGGGCATGCATCTTGGGATCAACAAAACAGGACTCTTTGACCTACATGGTGTACACAGAGCTCATGTTGATGGTCTAAAGGGTGAAGTTGGGCCTCCCCATCCTATACTGAAGACAACAGGGAGAAAGGGTGAGCCTGACCTAGTTAGTGTTTGATAGTAAGGAAATTGGAACACACACACACACACACACACACACACACACACACACACACCAGGTTGACCTCAGATAGCAAGTCCTGGGCTTTGACCATTATGCTTGGGTAACAGAGAGGGGCAAAGTCTTGGGCTCCTTCCCTGGACTTGAAAGAATGTGTAAAAGAAATGGGTACATTTGGGCATATTGGCCCTGCCCACCAAATGCTTTTGGTAGTGTACTTTATCCTTGACTTCAATGTCTCTTAGACAGTTTCTGAATCATTATAACAAGGTCATTTGGAAGCATGATTTGATGATCCAGTGGAGGAGAAATCTCCCTTGGCTTTGTGTGATTTCCTTCTATATTATCCAGGTTTCTTAAATAAGAGGGACAAAAAGTGAGACACGTGTTTTCCTATCTCTAGCCAGGTTGGTAATCCACGAATCTCATTTTTAGCTACAAATTCATATATATATCCTGTAGTGTAAGGGTAAAACTAAAATGGCCTGTGCATGTGTTCTGCTAGAATTCCACCAACTGGAACATTGCCCTAAGAGGACCTGGGGTTGGCCTATTGGGGCTGGTACTTGGACAGTCCCTGCTGCTCACTGATGCTCATGTAGATCTCCACTCACAATTCAGTGGCCCATTTAGATACACTTTCATAGGCAGTGGCTCAGCCTGACTTTCTGAATCTACCATTCCCTTCTTGGTGAGCCAGTCTCACAGGTTCTTTAATGTTCCAGTATCCTTTGTGCATTGAGGAGAGTGTCTTCACTTGTATATCTTGGACTTAATTAAAATGTAATGAATTTAGGATTTTAACAAGGGATAAATATACCTTTCTGATGTAATTTACAATTATAAAGATAATAAATGAAAATTTTCTATTTTTTAAAGCTAATGTAGCTTCATATGGAGCTACATCCTCAGCCCCTTTTAAGGTTTTGTTTTGTGTTTTTGAGACAGGGTCTTGGTAAGTGGTTAAATAGCCTGGACTAGGCTTAAACTTGTGATTTTCCTGCCTCAGCCTCCCAGAGTACTGGGATTACAGCTGTCCACCACCACTCCCAGCTAAAATTTCCTAACCTATTTAATCAAACTTTCCAAACATTTAATTAAAAGCACAAAACCAATTATCAGCCTATCTTTAGTGCCTGAAATGCTTTGTAGCAGAGGCTTATGGGAGGTGCCCACATGTGGGCCTCTTCTCTGCTGAGTGTCTGGAAGGATTCTGAAGCCCCTGGCAACTTGTCCAATCTGACTAATCGAATAGAGGTTCAAGGTGCCTCTTCTGAGTCAAGTCACAAAACGGTCAAAATAAGATCCCCCAATCATTTTTTATCCTGTCTCTGTGTATTAGGTATCTATCACTGTGTAACAAATCACCACCCAAACATAGTAGCCTGAGACAACAATCATTCCTTATCTATGATTTGGATGGGTCAGGAATTTAGAAATGACTTAGCCTGTGGTTTTAACTCAGTGTCTCTGACAAAGTTCCAGCCAAGCTGGAGGCCAGGGCTGTGGTCAGCACTTGGCTAGGGCCGGAGGGTTTGCTTGTGTGAGAGGTGGGTCACACAGCTGTCAACATGAGGTCTCTGTCCCCACTGACTGTTGGACCCACCCTCCTACAGGATGGCTTGAATGTGTTCCCCAGAGGGCTTGGCTTCCCTGGGGACAGGTCACCAAAGACAAAACAAGGAACAAGCTACAATACCTTCATGATCTGGCTTTGGAGACCCCAATTTGTAACTTCTGGCACATTCTACTCACTGAAAGTGAGTCATCATCAAGTACAGTCCCCACTTTAGGGAGGACAGTGGGGCTCTAAGCCTTGGAGGGAGAGAATAAAGAGTTGTGGATGCAATTTAAGACCCCCGTGCAGATTGCTGGAAAGGCCACCTGTCTAAGCCTTACCTACAGCCTGGCCCCTGGATGACCTAGTCTAGCAGAATCCTGGCTGAGCTGGGATAGCCCCAGAGCACAGAGAAGAAATAAACCTCTGCTGGGTGAAAGCATTGGAATTTTGAGATTATTTCTAATCATAACATAACTTGACTAGGGGTTGTTTTGAGACATAAATGTAAAGGAAATTACATTCATGATTTTCCTGAGTTGAAATGGGTTTTCATATTATCTGGGCTGTTGGTAAAGTTTTATTTTTTACATTCACCTGGGACTTCAATAATGACCTTGGCAGGTGCACAGCATCCCAGAAGAGGAGCCGGGATTTGGGTCTAGGACAGGTCTGAGTGTCCCACGTGGCCTGCACCACGCCACTGGCTGAGCCTCTCTGGTAATGAAGTTCTATTTGTTACATCCGGACTTTTAAGCCTCTGCCTTATAAAATCTAAATTCAAAGATCTAATGTTTTAAAACTTGGTATCTTTCCCAGAAATGATGTATTTTTAAAAATTTCTTATGGCTGGCAGTACCTAAACAATTGTCCTGTCATTATGATAAATTGGCCTAGTCTATAATATTAACTGGAAACTTATGTACGCCTTATCAATATCGCGTTATAATTAGCAGGGTCATAGGAGGTGCACTGCGCAAGGAGATGAGGGATGGAGCGTGTGCCGGGTTCAGCTAATTAATCACCCACGGACTGGTTAATTAAACACTCCAGAGTTCTCTGTGAGATTGGACTGCAAGAGCGACTGATTTTTCAAGTCCTCCCTGGTAAGTACATGATTTCATAATATAGTACTCATGTTTGGGAAAAGTACCTTAGCTTATGTACATTCTCTGTTTATTCTCTCTTATCTATAGTGATAGTGAGAAACATACCTCTAGGCTTTGTAAATAGACACATACTTAATAGAAAGCTATAAAAGCAAACAGAAATATTCTTCTACTTATTAAAACAATAAACTTAAATTCTAATGTGTGCATTCTTTCACACTGTAATATTAACTTTGCCCTTTTAAACATTGTTATGAATTCATCATTTTCACAAAATCAACTTGTTCCAAGTGACCTTAATTACTACTGTACTTTCTTTTTACAGCTGTCTTTTTAAAAATTTAAAAATTTTTGCTTGGCATGTACTGATTACACACATTGACGTAGTTTGGTGTGATATTTGAGTACACATGCATAGTGTGTACTGATCAAACCCAGCTTCTCCTAGCTACCCTCTTTCCCACTTCCACAGCCTCTAGGAATCACTACTCAATATTCAATTTTAACCTCAGCATATGAGAGGGAACATGCAGTCCCGGTCTATGTCTGGCTTATTTCCCTTAACATAATGTCTTCTATTTTCACCCATTTTGCTGTAAGCGACATGATTTCATTCTTCTTTGTGACTGAATAATACTCCTTCATGTATGTATAGTTCATTTTTCTGAAGAGACAGAGCCACATAGCCTGTATTTTTTTTGTCATAATTTTATCTGTCACATTAACTGGGCTACAGGGTGCCCAGATATTCTAGTCATTCATTCCAGATGATTCTGTGAGGGTTTCTGGATGTGATTAGCATGGTCCTATACACGGAATGAGGCAGATATGGCTACAGTGGCTGGGCCTCACCAGGCCAGCAGAAGACCTGACTAGAACAAAGAGCCTGACCTCCCATCCATAGAGAGAGCTCCTCTTCCCTGGCTGCTTGATTCTTTGCCTTTGGACCTGAACTGAAATACTAGCTCTTTCAGGCCTCCTTCTTCTTCTCCCTCAGGAATATTTTCTGTCGGGGGCGTGTGCGTGTGTGTTTATTTCATTGCACCCCATGGATAATTGGAGCAGGCTGATACTCCACTGCCCAGCAGACACCTGATAGAATAGGAGAGTTTTAGGAGTTGGTAAGCACCCTGTCTCAGCGGGCATTCAAGCACAAACAGAAGGCCAGGCTAGCAGAGCTGCTGGGAACAGTGTTAGGGAGAGCTGGATGCTCAGTTCACTTCCCAACCCAGATGCTAGGCTCCTCTGGGACTCTCTTCCTTCTGTGCTTCATTGGCTGAGCGGAATGGTGTTGGCTGCCCTTCCAGAAATCCCAGAAAAGCTGAGGCCCTGTCTGGCCACCACAGGTACTGTCACAGCGAGGGTGCCCAGGCCTGTTTCCATGGGCTTGTTCTGACTTTGATGGCTCAGAGAGGAGGGAGGTGGAGAGGCGACATCAGCATAGCAAGCGGCATAGGGGACCAGCGACTCACCACACCGATAAGATGGTTTTATCTTTCCAGCCTTTCTCCAAATCGCCTGCTTCCCTGGCACTGCTTCTCGGGAACTGATATTTAAAAGTTGTTCTTGGCATTTGTCAACGTACATTTCTTCCAGATGTTACCCAGAGGTTCCAGACCAGTTTCAATTGCCTAGGAGGGCTCAAATAAGTCATAAGAATTTTAAAAGAGACTAAATTGGTGGCGAGTCCAGCCTACGTCTTGAACAAGGTTTTATTTGCTGAGGGCAAAAGCCTGTCCTGAGTACTCTGCTAGCCAAAAATATTATTTGCATTTAAAGAAAAGTAATCAAATGCTTTTTTGGGTGCTTACACTAATTTTTCCCTTCTGTTTAGACTGAGGACAGTGCAGTCCTGTTTTCAGCTTACCTCAGTGCCCCCAGGCTCCTGGCTTCATCTCGAATTAAAGAGATAGGACCAATGGCATTTTTCACGTCTTTAAAATTGTCCAGGAAACAAACATGTATTTTAGTATACAGCCTTCTACACAGGCTGAGATGCTTGGAATAAGTAAGATGGGTGTTTTCTGTTCCTTCCTTCAGATCATAGACCTTTAATGAGATTCCCCCCTCCCTTTCCAGAATTCAGCCTTCATTCCAGTTGGATGGGATAGAGATCCTGAGTAGAAACAGGGTCTCTTTTAACTTGCCCAAACTCCCCCAGCAATGAACAACATGGAACCTGGGAGTTCTTGGCTGGGAGGAAGTTGTTGATGGAGATTAAGACCTAATGTTCTTTCTTCAGTTTTCAAACTTAGATCAAGAAACACACAGATTCTGGAAAGCCCAGCACTATAGAAAAGATGCAGAGAATAATTGCTTTGTCACAGGGCCTGGGACATCATATTTTAAATATGTAGGAGGTCATGTGCTGGTGGGGAGCTGTGCTGTGACCTGTTCTTGAAGCCATGATTGGCCTTGATTATGTACAGGATTAAAACTAATATCAAGTATATAATGTTCAATTTCTCTTCGATTCATCTCGTGGAAGGCTGTATTTTACAAAGAAGATGCACGAATATCACCTGTCCTGTCCTGCAGTGTGACTTTTGCACCCTGGTGTGGATGGTGGGGGTTTATATCCTCTCCCCTTATAAAAGGATTGTGAAAAAAAATTTGTAAGAGACATGGCTTCTTCCTTACTCACTGGAACCCTCTGCTGGGACTTCCTGACCATCCTGGGCTGCCATCTTATGCAGAAGCCCAGAGATGGGAGAGGACATAGAGCTGAGGACAGGATATGATGACCCTGGCGATACAGCAAAGCCAGGAGAGCAGGGGTTGGCTGGATTTGGGGGCAGGAAGAGCAGCAAGGGGGCACCTAATGGGAGAGGAGGGAAGGTGGCATCTGAAGGAGCTGCTCTGGGGTGGTTTTGAGTCAGGGTCTGAGGCAGAGGCTACAGCCACCAGGGGCAGAGGGACTGAGATGGCAGTGGTCAAGATGCAGAGATGGCAGGGCTGGGTCTCAGCAGGTGCAGGTACCAGGCTCAGGAAATGACACTCAGCAACGGTATTTTGCAGCATGGCGGGAAGGGAAGAGTGTGCCAGGGTGCCTGTGCCCTAGCCCTTCCTGCCTCCTCATGGCTGTGACATGTTGGGGACCCAGCAGGCTATGGACTCTGACCAACCTCCCATCTAGCCCCTTGGACTCTGGTCTCTAGGGCAGAGATCCAACAAGGATGTTTGGGCACAGGTTTCACACCTGGGACCTTCCCAGCTGGGTCCCTTGAGCAGAGTACAGAAGGGTAGGTGTGAAGCTGCTGGAAAAGCCCTCTAGTGTATTTGTCCCTAGGAATCTGCTGTCCCTGCTGTCCCCTCCATGTGCAAAGTACCTACACGGCTTCTCTGGGGAGCTGTCCCATTAGAGCTGGAGCCTCTGGCATTGTGACAGAGCCGAAAGGATCTGCTGTGAGGCCACTTTGCTTTGAACTCCAGGCAACTCCAGGGGCTGGGTGTCCCGCCCACCTTGGGATGACACCTGTGGTTCTGCCAGAGAAAGCAGTGTGCAGGGAGTGCAGGGGACTTGTGCTGAGGGACTTGTGAGACTGGCCTGGATCCCTCTGTGCTGCCCAAGGGCCTCCCAGCACACCCTAGCGAAAACCTGAGCCTGGGGTCCTTATTGCCTCTGTAGGGACCAAGGTTGATGTGATAGCCAGGCAGAGCACTTGGAGATGTCACTGCTCCTTGTCATGGTGCTTGTCCTCATAGCCCCAGGTTGGCTCCACATGGGAGCACAGTCACCCTCACTTGCCATCTGACCTTTGGGTAACAGATTGGAGAGGGGACTGTTGGGTGGGGACAGAGGTTCAGTGTGGAGGAGGGCAACACACCAAAAACAGACAGAGTGGGGGACAGGCGCTGCCAATGGACCTGGCACCACTGGACCATGAGCCTAAAACTGTTCACTGCAGTGAGTCTTATAGCCATGAATTTTACCACAAAGAGAAGAAAAGCAGTTCCCCACGGACAAGGCCCAGGATGCTCGGCTTGACACCAGAGCTTCCTGAAGGGCCCTGTGGCTTTCCTTGTTGGTCCATCTGTCTGTCTGTCTGCTCCACCCCGCATGTCCACTCGTGCTTGGGATCTTGGCAGGGCTACAACAGGGACTCCAGGCTCCACTAGACTCAGGGATTCACATGCGTCCCATGCCCTGATGTCCTTGGGGACCCCTGCAGACAACTATCATGACCTTGTCCTCTCCCTGCTCAAAGAGGACTTCTCAGACAGTACTGCTCATGTACCCCCCTGGGGTAGTACATGTGTGGCCCAATGTCCACACCAGCTCAGTTAGCAGCAACCAGGCAGGGCATGGGACTCGGTAGTGGCCTGTAGCACTTCCTGTGAGCAGAGGTGTCAGAGGGGATGTGACCCCGGACATACGCTCTGTCCTTCGGACACACCCATCCCCTTGCTGCCCCAGGGCTGTGAGGAGAGGGGGAGAGGGACAGGAGGCTGATGGGGGTGGGAGGGTTCTTCTTGACCAGAGGACAAGCCCAGGGCTGTGGTCACCTTCCATAGCCATCCACCCTCACTCATGGCCTCTGACCTCTGGGACATCCCTTGAGGTTGTTAGAGCTCCAGATGGCAGGACAATATGGCTGCTTGGTGACTCCGATAAAAAGGGACAAAGGAAGGTGGTAAGGAGGAGCCCTGCCCCTTCCCTCCAGGGTTCAGTAATGGAAGTGTGACCTGGTACCCTGCCTGAGATGACTGGAGGCCCCCATGCCTGTGTCTATAGGGCTCACCGTGCTTCCAGCCTGCACAAGCTCCTTGTCTGTCGCCAAGCTGTATGGGGTAGGGCAGGATTGGTCCAGACTATGGCTCCCCAGGCTGTCTATGTGAGCACAGCAGGTTGCAGAACCTCTCTGTGCCTCTATTTCCCCAATAATAACATAAGGATACTGATAGCACCTATGTCCCAGGGCTGTTCGGGGCTGGGTAAGCATTGGATGCCGTGTGGATCCTGGCTGTTGTAATCACGACCTATTCCTGGTGTCTCCCTGTGAGGCCAGGGCAGAGTATTGAATTATTGTCCTGCTTGTGATCAGCTACAGATCCTGTGATTTGTCACCCTGGGGAGAAAGTCAAGTCACTGCTGCCTCAGGTGGCTCTGCTGACTTTCCAAGCTGGCCGAGTCCAGGGCCTGGGGCCTGTGGCTCTCAGATGGCTTTTCTGCCCCACACAGGACAGTGACCCCATGGTCCCAGAGCACCAGGAGTGCCCCTCTCACAGAGTGCTTGAGAGGTGGGGCCGAGCAGAGCCAGAAAATAAACACGTTAACTGAACTTTCCATCTGTCAATTCAGAGAGTCACTTACTGCCTAGCTGTGGTTGGAAAAATTAAGTCCTTGTAATTTAGAATCAACATTTCTCGCGGAATCGTGTTAGATGAGTTGGCGGCACTTGCAGCTTCTCGGCAGCATCGCCTGCAATCCAAACAGGCTCTCCAGGGCACATTGTCCACCACCCTGCCTGGAGGGCTGGCCGTGGTGGGGCTGGGTACCCGGGTTGAGGAGAGCGGGCCGGGAGAACCACTGGTCCCATCCTTCGCTCTGTTCCTGCTGCAGTCACGAAGCACCCAGGGCACAACATTCAGCCAGTACTCATAGTGTGGGAGTACAGGGCCCAGGCACAGGTGGCCTTTCTCCCTGGACTGTGCGTGGCATCTCTCCCTGTGTCTTTACAGGGAGTGTTCTCCCTCTGTGAGCATCTGTGTCCTGAACCCCTCTTCTGTAAGGACACTGGCTCTGCTGGGTGACAACCACCCTCAGGACTTTACTTCACTCACAGCCCTGTGTTGAATGTGGTCACACCTTGGGGTACTGGGGATTACCCCTTTAATATCTGAATGTTAGGGGAACATGGCTCCTCCCATAACACCTTGGTCCTTTCCAGGAGAAGCAGCTGTGATTGGCTCCACTTTCAAGAAGGGAAACTGAGTCAGTGGAAAGTCAACGACTGTCCTTCTGCCCACGACCAGCAAAGCCAGGCCACAAAGCTGGGTGGGACTTCTGGTCCCCATGCTTCGCATCCCTGCATTTGTGAGCAGAACACTGAGACCCTCCCAGGTGTGCCAGGGAGATGGCAGAGAGATGAGAGCCCAGACACCAAGCTCTCCGTTCCCAGGCAGTTCAGGCTACTGGCTCCTGTGTCTGCACAGTGATCTCCAGGAACAGGAAGTGTGTTGTCCCAGCACTCACTCCCCTGAAGGGCTTCCTTCCATCCTACACCCACCCTCATGGGCCCAGAGGGAAGCTGAGGCTTGGTCAGGGCCACTGACTCACTGTAGGCTAACTGTGAGCTGAAAGGTGGGACTAGAATGCATTTCCCTGGTCCCTGGGCCTCAAGTCGACTTCCAGGTCCTACAGTGGAGGTCTGGATTCTGTGCTGGACTCCCGTCCCTGGTACCTGCAGAGCAGTTTTGTAGCCAGGACAAAAGCAAGGTCACCTCTGGGAGATGGCCCATCTGGTCAGAGGCCTGGTTGCTTCTGGCATCTGTGGAGACCCCGTGAACATCTGCTACCACTTCTTGACCCCTACCCTCTGCTTCCCCTGCCCTGTGAGAAGAAAATATTAGTGTGGCTGCCGCAGAGGTCCCAGGCCTGCTGGCCTCTATGTGTGGTATTGCCCAGGCCTTGCCTTCCGGGCTGCTCTGATCCTCCATCTACTTCCTTAGAGGGCAGGGCCCAGGGACCAGGAGTCTCTCTTCTGCCTGCTCCAGCCCCTGCCTGGGGCTACAGGAGACCTCTCTGATCAAAGACCTTCATGTGACAAAGAACCTTCCTAGCCAAAAAGATGTGGCTCTCTGCAGTGCCCCAAGATGGCTCACAGTGTCCTGCTTAGAAGCTGTTCCCTGAGTCCCATGACATGGAGGACAGGACCCCGGAGGTGGGCAGAATTCTAAAATTGCCCAAGAGTCCTGTCCCCGGGTATACCTGCTGTGTAATCTCTGTTCCTTGGACATAGGAAGGACCCATAAATGTGGTGCAACATCACTTCTGCGATTAGGCTATATTATGTGACAAAAAAGATTGTGCAGACATAGTAAGATCCATAGTCAGCTGGTTTTCTAAATAAAGGAGGTAAACCAGGGTGGGCCTGACCTCATCAAATGAGCTCTGGATGGGGCTCGGTAGCATTCCATTTCAGGCATAACCAGGGACACCAAGCTCTTCAGCAGCTGACAGTGGCCTCTGGTTGACAGCTGCTGAGCAATCAGGACCATCAGTGTGATGACTGCTGTGTGAATGCTCCCACTCCCTGGAGTGAGCTATAGGCTAGGATGCAGCTGGCAGACACCAAGTGAGGCCCGGAGAAGAGGAGCTGCCAGCCTGTGTCAGGGTGCTGACCCTTAGGAACTGTGAGATGATACATCTGTGATCTCTCAGTCACTAATATGTTACACAGCCACCCACTGCTAATCCCACCCCCAGCCCAGCTTCTCTGATGAGTCCCTTGAAGCCCATGAAGGAAGACAGGAGCTGGGCCTCATGCTTCAAGGGGCAGGGCCAGGGCTCCAGTGACTGGAAAAAATAACTGTCACACCTCCAACATCAAATAAAAGCAGAAAAATAGTCACAGCTTTCAGGGCTGTGGGCCAGAAAGGGGATGAAGGACAGAGGGAGGGAGAGACACAGACTGAGGAAGAAATGGAGAAAAGAAACAGAAAGACAGAGAGAAACACAAGGAGAAAGACAGAGAGAAAAGTACATGCAGCAGAACAGAGAGAGGCAGAAACAGTAAGAGAGGCAAAGACATAGTATCGATGGAGAGAATAAAAAGACAAAGGGAAAGAGATGCGGGAGAAAGGAGAGAGAGACAGAGACAGAGACAGAGGGACAGAGAGAGACAGAGACAGAGGGAAAGAGACAGAGAGAAAGAGAGAGAGAGGGTGGGGGGAAGAGACTGTGCTGGTTTTCACAGTCGTTATAGCTCTGTAACAAACCCTGGGTCTTGTGTCTAAACCCTAAGTTCTAATGGCACCAAGAATGAGATTAAATTCAGTAAATTTGCCCTTACCACATTGGATTAGACCCTTCTCTCCTTGCCTGCAGACAAGAGACTGCTCAGACAACCAGTCTGGATGGAGCCTCAGGGGTGTATGGCATGGACGCTGCCCAGCCTGTGGCACCCCTGGAAGCAATGTGCAGGATGCAAATGACTTGCTCTGCTTTCTGGACAATGTGGGCCCAGGTGACAGGCACTGCTTTCTCAGGTGCCCCAGGTCCTTAAGGGGGGCTGCTGAGCCCTCTGCGCAGAGCACCTCTCCAAAGGATCTCCTGGTGGTGCTGGGCTTGCTGAAGGCCCTTGTGCTGCCCAAGGTGGCCAGCTCCTGTCTCCTCCTGGCACAGAGAAGACTGACCTCCCTAGGTCACGTGTGACTGGTTCCACCACAGGGGTCCAAGAGAAAATACACTCAACCCTCTATAATGTGCAGAGGACCCAACACAAGAAGGTCCAGCAACCTGCATTCAGGTAGGGAGAGTGAGGAGTGGAGTCCTGGGTTGGTGGACCTATCTTGGACTTGTAACCAGAGCTAGCAAAGCCCCTGTGTAATTTGAGCCACTGAGTATGAATAATAAGTTGTTACTGCAGCATGGCCCAGCTCATGCTGACTAATGGAGCCCAGCAGGATCACTTGGTGCAAAATCCATCTCCACTGCCTGGAGGTCTCAATGTCACACACAGAGACCAGAGCCAGGCAGTGGTGCCACCTGACAGAGAACCTTTTGGGTGATGTCGGGGACAACTATGTTTTCTGTCTCCCTGAGGAGTATGTGATGCAATGGGATTATGAAGGCACTGAAGTTTCTTTCTTGCTTGCATGCAGATATACTCAGCTTGCTGCATCCACACACTCAGCCAACTGGCCTCAAAATACTTAAAGAGCAAAGTAAAAGATAGATACTAGGAAACAGGGAGGCAGATTTTTTGCAAATGAGAAGGGCACCAAGAGATGGAGGGAGGCAGAAGGGAGGGGTGGGGAAGAAGACAAACAAGAATTAAGATGTGTTCTGTACATGGACCAACTTCCCATGATGAATGTATGCATTACTTACTGCAAACATGTACTAATAAAAAATTGTGCCTGTACTGAACATCTAAAGTATTTTTTTTTTGGTCATTATTCTCTAATACAGTATAACAACTATTTGCATAATATTTTACTGTATTGGATGTCATAAGTAGTTTACAGATGATTGGGTGTATGCAGGGGGAAGTGTAGTTTCTATGTAAATATTGTACTATGTTACATAAAGGACCCAGCCACCCATAGGTTTTGGTGTCTTTGGGTCCTGAACAAATCCCCCAAGGAGACAAGGATGGCTACAAACTCATGCACTTATTGCAATACTATTTCCCACTTTTTTATTCATTTTACACATTTCTCCATGTTTTTATGGAATTTTGTAAGCATAGCTTTTAATGGCTGAATAAATACTTCGGAGTGGATTATGAAAGAGCATACTTAATCCTCATTCCCTGTGGTGGGATGGTTAGATTGTTTGCAGTTTTGCATGCATATAAGTACCATTGCCATAAACATCTTTAGGCATAAAGCTTGTTTTCTGTTTAATGTTACTTACTTTGGCTAGGTTCCCAGGAATGGAATACTGGGGCAGAAATGTCATGAAACCCGGCCTTTTTCAAACACAGGTCTGTGAAAGTGAGGCATTCATCTACCCTGATGCCACTAGATGGCCAGGCCAGGGAGGAGGCACACCCTTTCATAACAACGAAACTGTGTCAGGCTGTGGCCACAGTCCTCACTGCTGGCTGTCACTCTCCAGGACCCCAGAGAGGGTCTGATCAAGGAGGGAACTCCAATAACTGTAATCTGGTGCTCTTGGGCTGTGGCCCAACTTACAGGGTCCCTGAACACTCACAACCCTCCCTCCAGCACCTGCAATGGGTTGTAGGCCCTGTGGAGTCTCCCAAGGCCCCGGAAAGCCCTCATCCTGCGCCCTGTGAACACCAAGCTTGTTTGTTTCTGGGTCCTGACAAAGCCCTCAGCAGGCCCAGAGCCCAAGATGCTGGTCCCATTACTTGCTTCTCTCTCTGCAGAGGGCTGGTGGCTCCCTGGGGTCTCATGGCTGCAATGCTGTCAGCCACCCATGGAATCTAGCATCCAGCCCACCCTGACTGGACTGCACACTAGGCCTCCTGGGGCCGAGCCCTCACCGACAGTACCTCAGACCCCTTCCCTAAACCATGGGCTACCTTACATGTCTGGGGGCTGAGTGGTATCTGACTGACTGCCACTGTCCTTCTGCTCTGCCCCCAAAACCAACCTGTCCCCAGGCATGAAGGGACAGCAACTTCTGCCCTGTCCAAACTTTAGAAAGCTCCTCCCCAGCCCTAGGTGATCTATACCTTGCTCTTGGCCCGTTTTCAGCATGTCCAGCCCAGTGATAACAGAATCCTACAAAGTCAGTGAATGGAGGAACTTCCTTCCCTCCATACCTCCCATGGTTCTGATATGTGTGGTTTGTCCCCTCCTCAGCTCAGATTGGAACATCACTGCCACTGTTGAAATGCATTGTGGTCATGGGTGCTCTGCCCTCAGGAAGGGATTAGTGCGCTCTGGATAAGAGTGGGTTGTGGCTGCAAGGCAGGATTCTCAGGAAGGCTTCACTGTCCCCTGCTGTCTTTGCCCATTTGTCCTTCCTTCTGCATGCATGAAGCAGTGTGAAGCCAAGCAGACATGGCCACCTCCAGAACTGTGAGCTATATAGACCTCTTTTCTTTATCAATTACCCAGTCTCAGGCATTCTCCTATAGCAATGAAAAACACATTAAGACAGTGCACAACCAAATTCCTTTTCCTCCAGCCTCATACCCTAACATGCTGTTATCTGTG
This sequence comes from Chinchilla lanigera, assembly GCF_000276665.1. Classification (NCBI taxonomy): domain Eukaryota; kingdom Metazoa; phylum Chordata; class Mammalia; order Rodentia; family Chinchillidae; genus Chinchilla; species Chinchilla lanigera. The sequence goes on along the minus strand of NW_004955556.1, from coordinate 2,091,419 downwards.
GTTTTTTTATCCACTGCCACACTCGGCCTGCATCTCTGAGCCCCCACTTGGCCTTTGGACTAGGGCTCAACCTCCCTCCCTACTGCAGCCTATTGAATAAAAGCTCCTTGCTCTTTCTGACAAATGTCAGAAGGAGTCTCTGGGATGGACATGCTCTTTCCATCCTGAACCCCCACATGGGAGGAATTAGTGAGTGAGCTGAATTTAACCCTAGGGGACAGAAATGCCCCACCCCAGCTTGGTCTCTCCCAAATGAGAGGCCATACTTGGTAAAACCCAGAGGGAGTGCCTCTGCCCACCTCGCCCTCTGTCATATGTCACACACACAGCATGGTCAGTCAGGAAGTGGCCCTTTGCAGGTATATGGTCATGTTAGCCATGTCCGCTGGGGATTTTCTGTGCTGCTTCTCCCTTACCATGAAGTGCTGGAGGCAGTGATGAAAGAATGTCCTGGGTGTCTTCCCTGAGCACTGGGACACCACACCCCACTTACTGGGGCTTTTTGGCCTTCCCTCATCATCTAGCGTGTCCTCAGGGTCACCTTCCCATCCACCCCCACATGTCACCGAGCACCTCAGCATCAGTTTGTTTTAGATGATTTGTGGGGAATGGAAACTTCAGGGATTTCTCTTCTCTTTTAGTTTCATTTCAGTTCTTCAGCAAAGCTGTTTGATAAGCTGAGCTCTCCCAAGTTTCCAGATGTGGCCCACCGAGCATCAGGTGGACTGGCCCTGCCCTCCTGCAGCTCCAGGCTCAGAGAGGTGTCTACTGTTATGATTGACACATTGGGTCAACTTAAGAGATTTAAATGTTAACTAAGAGACTCAGCAGGGGGCCAGGGTCCTCACTTTTTAAGCATCCTGACCCTATGCAAGAGGAGGGCATGGAGGAGGTACGGGTGTGAAGGGTGGAGAGCCTCCATACAATATAGGGGTGGGCAAGAGGCTTGCCCCCCTCCTTTCGCTATTGTTGCTTTTGCTGTGTTCTGCTGCCTTGAACTGTTGCCCCTGTGCCATGGCACCCTGCCTTGGAGCCAGCTGATTATGGACTGAAATCTCCACCAGCTGTGAGCTAAATAAACCTTTCCTTCCTTAATTTTGGGTGTTGGGTATTTTGTTTCAGCAAGGAGAGAAAAGTAACCAAAACATCCACCAAGCAGAGGTCCCACATCCTGTGGGACACCATGGGGCCTCCTTGCTGCATATCTGAAGACCTGGTCTCAGAGTAGAAAAGTGAAGCAACTGCACAATGTGTCCTTTGTGCTCATATAGCATCAAAGATTTTGGACAGATTGTAATAACTTGTAGGCATGATGTACAATATATTCTTAATATACTTCTTCCTTCTCCCTTTTTCCTCTTCTCTTTCTTACCTTCTTCTCTTTCTTCCTCTTCCTTCCCTCCCTCTAGATTGTTTTTTTTTAATTTTTTAATTTTAAAGAGTAAAAGAAAGATAACTTAATAATAGGGGGGCTTACCAAATTACAGACAAAGTGGTAGGAAATTATCAATGGTTATTGTTTTATATATTGTTATCTGTAAGGTAGTTTCTAAGGAAAACAAATAGACAAATAATAGTGAGTTACAGACAATAGAGGTAGGAGATTATCAATAGTTGTTGTACTATGTTAGGTATCTTCAAAGTGCTTTCTAAAGAAAATAAATAGAACTATACATGAGTGACCTATTGAATAATCATTAACTATTCTCAATGGTTGTTGTAGGAAACACATAATAATAAACATGCATCTATTTATGAAATAAGATACCAACAATACAAACATTACAGTGTTATGGCTAGATTAGTAGGAAAATATCAATGACTGCTGTAATACATGGTGGTATCTTTGAAGTAGTTTCTCGGGAAGACAGAGATATGCAAGAAGGATGTACCAAGTAGTTACAGACTAAGGGTTGTCAAAAATCAAGTGAGCCATCTGAGGCGAAAGCCATTTTTGTAGCGTTTTCTCTCCAGCCTCCCATCGCATTGGGACCCCACAACCAGTTAGTGTCCTCTCCCCAACTGTCAGCACAGGCAGCAGGAATCCTGCTGCAGACTTCTCTGGAGCTCCACCACAGCCTATACTGTCAGGGGAAGAATGGCTTCCAGGGAGTCTCCGCAAGTATTGTGCAAGGTCCTCCTGGTTTCCAGCTTCTGAGCAGCTCTCATGACCCCAGTCCACAAGACCTCTGACTCCTTGGGCTTAGTCTGCATTCTCATGTTCTCTGAGTCCTTATTCAGCAGCTGCTCCTCCGCTGACTCTGGACCTTTCTGGTTTTCAATGGCAGGAGCAAGAGTGGCCCGTTGTATGGCATGTATTCCCAGGGTTTTTTCTATTTGAATGTTTCACACACGTCCCAGGGTGGGCATCTGCAGCCGGTGCATGGTGGGCCAATTGTGTCATTGTTTCTCTGTGTCATGAAAGTTTTCAATTGAGCGGCAGCAGCTGGCCTAAGGGCCGGCGCGCAACAGCACTTGCCGCCACATGGCTCCTTGTGCACCAGGGTCCCTCCCTCTGGGGGCCTACGAGGCAGGAAGCTAGCTGGCCGGAAGACAGGTGCTCCCTGCCCATGGCTCCCTGGGTGCCGGGAGGTCCTCCCTCCAGGGGTCTCTTTCTAGATTGTTGTAGAAAGTCCTTGAGGCTCTTGGACTCTGTCTACATGCAAAGTCCCTTTGGTAAGATCCTGACAGGAAGGCAGTATCCCTAATTCCCTGAATGGAAGTGGAGGCTGGCAGCCACTCAACACCACAGGCCTGGTGTGCCCTTTTCCACAGTGGCCACACAGGGGCTGGGGCCACACATGCCCACCAGCCTGCCTCTGCCTGGAGCCTCTGCTAAACACCAGGGCTGTCTGAGAAGGTGGCCTTCAGCCAAGGCTGCACCCATGGCTCCAGGTGAAGAGGGATCACCAGGTTCTAGAAATCTTTGTGCTCCTGATGCTTCTGTGCCAGGCCCACTGAGTGAGGACATGGTCAGACCACATTCCCTGAAGTACACACCACACAGGAGGGTGGGAGGACCCAGAGACCACTGGAAAAAAGCCTCTTCTTCCTGGGGTGGGTATGTGTATACCTGTGTGTGTAGATGAGAAAGAGACAAAGAAGGAGAATGAACAAGAGAGGAGAGAGAGCCATGTGATGACAAAGGAAAGGGCCAGCTGGAGCATGGACAGATGAAGGTGAAGGTGAATGTAGACAGGCCTCTTTGAGCTCAAGGGATGCAGCTCTGCAACACTTCAGATAAAAGGAACTTCCTGTCTGGCTATGTTGCCCATGCCCGAGTTCTGCCTTAGACAATGGCTTCTTGCACATGCTTTATTTTCTCTGCTTGTTGGTTCCTTTCGAGACAATTCTGAGGGCATGGTTACTCCATACATCCTCTCTCTTTTGGTCCCATCTCCCCAGGGCCTGTCTTCTTCATGCTGTCACAGCACTAATGCTCACACATATTCATCAAGACCATCTCCACTTCTGGGCTCATGGCTGCCACCATCATCTGGTCTCACAGCAACATCAGAGCAGACACTGCAGTCCCACCGCAAGGATGATCAGAGTGGCACCTATCATAGGTCATCTAAGTGAAGTGGTTCCCCACTTAGGAGGGTTCAACCTGCAATTTTTTGACTATACAAGGATGCAAAAGCATGCCCAGGTGATCATTCTGTGTTTCATGTTCAGTTTCAGTATTCAATACCCTGTATGGGACATTCAACACTTTATTAGATAATTTTGCCAAATGTAGACCACTGTCAATGGACCCAGTACACTGAAGGGAGGCCAGGCTAGCTCTGATGTTTGGTAGGTTAGGTGGACTAACTGCATTTCAGGCTTATGATATTTTCCATTTGCAAACCCACTGCAAGTCAGGAGTATCTGTAACCCCTAATGAGGTTGGGAGAGGTTGGGAGAGGTTGGGATTGTTCTGTGCATTGTGTGGACAGGGAGGCTATAGTGCAGAAAGAGACTGAGTAACTCCTCCAGAGCATACACTGGCCCCTGAGGAGACCTAGTGGTCTTGTGTGAAGGCGTCGAACCACGGAGCCTCTGAGCATGAGGCTAACTGACAGGAAGTGCAACTATGAGACCACACATCCTTCCGGATGAGGGCTTCGGGATGCACTGCCCACCAGCCCCCTGCTTCCTGGGGTGTGTCTATTGAAAGTCTTCCATTTGCTCATAGAATAGATATAAGTGAGAACCAAGTACAATGCACATTAGAAGAAAGAAAGACTCAAATATCCAGCACATACCACACATGTATGGGGAGAACTGTAAACATTCACATATGGCTACAAGATTGCAAAATGGTGTCAACCCTCTGGAAAGCCAAGTGACAATTATAAAATGATAGATTCACATGTCACATGGCTCAGTAATCCCACCCTTAGATACTTATCCAGGAGAAATGAATACACAACTCCACATTTGCTCACAAATGCTTACAACTACTTTAGGCATAATTATTCAAAGCTAGACTTCAATGTCCATTGGTGTGTTCAGAGGATAAAGGAGTTGTGGAACATCTACATGATGGAATAGCACTCTGCAGTAAAGAGAAAGAGCAGAAATGTAGCTGAATCTTAAATGAAAGAGGTTGGTTGTAAAAGCAACATATTCTAAGATTCTATCTGTATAACACTAAAGTGATTTCCTGGGGACAGGGCAACTCATAGTGGAAGCAGAGATTTGATGACAGCAGGGCATGAGGGACATTCTACATGGAAAGGATGATGACATGGGGGTCCAGTCAGATGAGATGGGAATTTTCAATCTCTTGTTTGTGGGCGTGTTTATATGACTGTATACATTTGTCACAATTGTTGGAGTCCATGTCAGAAGGACAGGAGTTATTTGTACATAAAATTATATGTCAGCAAATCTGACTTCCAAAAACTAGCAAGCTCAGCCCAAGAGTGGAGGGGCCCCAAGTTTCCCTTCCTGCCTTGCTCAAATCCATGAGCATCCCTTGTGACAGGGTTTGTAAGGGCTCCCTCCTTGAAGGTTCGAGGGATGAGGATGTGGGGACAGAGAGGGTACAAAGGCCCAGACAAAAGCTGGAAGGGGAGGACACAGATGTAGGGTGGCCCCACCCTAGTGCCCTTGGAGAGGACATGGCCCATGTGGAAGAAGCAGGACCCCAGCAGAGACCTGGGGGATGGGCACAGCAGTGGGGTCGTTGGAGAGAGAGGGCAGAAGGGCACAGGGCAAGGCTGAGGCCCTGGCTGGGGTCAGGGCAGACCCAGCGTCCAGGCTGGCTATATAGATGGGTGGGAACAACAGGACAGGGCACAAGCAGAAGTGACACACTCGTCCCAGGACAGGAGCCAGACAACTGGGTCCTAAAGGGTTCTCTCCACTCGGGGTCCTCCCTGTGTTCCCTGCTGGCTGATGGTGACGCACAGAGAGGGAACAGCAGCACCTGGGTGGTCACCTCCTCATCCAGGGCTGTACTGTCCCCAGGCCTGCGCTTGACCCTGCATTCTGTGGTCCTGGCTTCCTTCATGCTGGCCTTGGACAGCCCTTCCCACAGGCAGCAAGCCCTCAGCCCCAGGTGATGTCCCTCCAGGCAGAGGGGCTAAGGCTCAGGGCACAGGTGGTGGCAGTAGTCTCAGCCATTCTGGTCCACAGCTCTCTAACACAGCATAGCAAGGTGCTGACACCACTGGGTCCTGTGCCTCTGCAGCTGCCTGGCCTCAGTTTTCCAGTGGCTCCCGGGGAATACTTCAGAGCTACAGGGTCAAGGAAGTGATCCCTGGTGAATCCACCCCCCAAATTCCCATAACAGACAGGTCTTGCAGGGAGGTTCCCCCACCTGCCACAGAGGGCTTTAACCCAGCCCAGGGAGTGAGTGGAGCCATCCCATCAGGTCTCTTTGGCCCATGCCATGCAGCAGCAGAGCTCAGGGGGTCTCCCTTCCTCCCCTACCCCACCCTCCTTCCTTGCCCCTTCCTCTCTCCCCTCTCCTTCTACCCCTCCTTCTTCCTTAGGTTCTGCTGATTCCTCCCTGAGACTTAGCACCACCACTTTGTCCAAGGGGTGTGGTGGGGACCTTAAAACAAACACAAGATTCCGTGCCCATAGACTGCTCATCTGGCCCCCAGAGACAAAACACACCCAGGAAAGTCCGTCCTCTGAGGTGGAGGACCTTGGATGCAGATGGTGTTGGAGGATAACACCCTGAGGTTCCCATGGCCTTTCTTTTCCCCTGGGCTTCCCTGTACCTGTGCTAGGGCCACTGGCTCCTCTCTTTGGAGCAGCTACTTAAGAGGTTCCCTTTCCTTGGCACCCAGATGGTTTTGGGCCACTCCACTCCACCTGCCTCCTCATTGTGCCCCTCCCCATAGTGACCTATAGGTCTGCAACTTTGTCCCTGTGCCACAGGTTGGAGTGGGTGCCCTGAAATGGCCCCGCTTTGGGGTTCCTGAGGAAGGCCTTCCTCTGAGGATGAGCTGATTCCTTCAGCCTTGGTGGGACATCCTGGAGCCTAGCCGTATTTCATAATTTGGAAATGCAAGGTCTTCTTTGGCTGTGGAGCCCCAAGAATCATTACCTAGGATAGGTGAGAACTTCTCCCTCGTTTGAGTGGCCACAGAGCCCAGAGCCAGCAATACAAGAGGTCCCAGCAAGCTGAGGTATTGCTGTTCTGGGCTACCCACAGCTGTGCTCACTGGAGTCACTGTAACTTTCTTAATAACACAGGTCTGGAGCAAATGTGTGAGGTATCAGGGCAGGGGCCAGCTGCCCCTGTTGCCTCTCTCTTGGCTTGGTGTATGTGGGTAGAAGACAGGGAAGCCCAGCAGGTGCCAGGATGACTTCTCTGCAGATGGGTCCTGGTGATGACGGCTCAACTTCAGTTTCTTTGACTCCAGCATGGTGCACATGTGCTTATAACTCAGCATTCACTGTGTTACACAAGATATCAACGCTGCATTAGAAAGCAGGCTGTGCCAGACGATTTTGCCCAACTGTAGGCTGATTTAGTGTTCTGAGCACGTTTAAGGCAGCTGAGGCCAAGGGCTGTTCTGTAGGTCAGGAGTATAAAATGAATTCTGATTTAGGATGAATTTACCAGAATGTACACCATCTCAAGTCCCGCATCCGCGTTTGAGCCCATAATCTGCCTGGCCTGGGACATCTGGCCCTTAATGCTGGCACTTGCAATCCTGGGCAGCATCTCCCTGCCTGCACCCACCCAGTGCCAACGTCCAGCTTCCCTTACTCACTTAGTTCTTCAAACTGATTCGCTCACACAGCTTACATCAATAAAACTCAAAGGAAACTTTATACGGCAAGTAGAACTAGGAAACCATTAAAGCTTGCCATAAGTAGAAATGAGCTATATTTAAAACTACAATGAAAATAAAGCAGGTTTATTAAATTCTAGCAAGATACTGTTTTGCCAAGTTTCTTAGAGTGAAACTGTTCTCTTTGTTAAAAAGAGAAATTATCATGTGTTAGAAGAGTGTTACAGACACGCATTTCATGGTTCTAAAGTGAGCTGCAAAGAGAATCACATTCGCATTGCAAAATTCAGTGTTGTTTTACTTGTTCATTCATTAAATGCTTATTGGATGCTTGAATGGCTGACTCTTGGGGCCACAAGCTCAGGACTAAATATGAAATGCAGTTTCTTCTCTCATTTCACTTATCTTCTAGAGGAGGCAGACAAAGTAAATAAATTTTAAAAATGAATTGGCGGGGTACCGGGAATCAAACTCAGGACCTTGTGCTTGCCAAGAAGGCACTTGTGCCATTGAGTTATATCCCTGGCCCTAAAAAATGATTTTTGATTGTTAAAAGAAAATAAAACAAAGAAAGACAATAGGAGGACGGTGTGTTCAAGGTAGGGAGAATGGGGTAAGGGATGGCTGATCTGGAGTTATGTATTTAAAGCCATCACACAGGCCTGTGCACACCTCCTTGGCTTGGGAAGAAGAGGAGAGGCAGGCTGAGGGGTGCAGGAGGGAGGAGCCCTGTGGTCCTGTGGTTCTACGGGAACACTGAGGGAAAAGTGCTTGCCAAGGGCAGGTGAGCAGCCAGCCCAACCGCGGAGTCAGGATTTGACAAGATGGCGGCCACTACTGCAGTTTTGTTGAGACAGTGGCTTGATCAGAGTGGGCTAGGCGCTGGGGATTTAGCTCAGCAGCACTGCGCCTGCCTGGCAAGCACAAGGTCCTGAGTTCAATTCCCGGTACCGGAAAAAAACAAAAACAAAACAGATCAGAGTGGGCTAAAGGAAGGGGTCCTTGGTATAGACTCCTCTGTGTTCTTTCAAGGAATCGTGCTGATCTTTAGGAATTCATCCAGGAAGTTGCACTTGAAATGTCTCATGTACCTCCCTAAGAAACCATGGATCAAGCACCTGGTCTGAGAATTTCTCCTAGAAGACCCAGACTAGCGGAAGCCCCTTCCTTGTCCCCAAGAGGGACTCTTTGGGGGTCATTTTCCCCAGGGAGGCTCTATTCTTTCTGAGTACTGTGGTTGCACACAACACAGACATTCGTAGCAGGAGGGCAGGCTCTAGCTGGGACTTCTGGGTCACACACACCAGGCTCCTTATTCCAGAGCACAGCAAGGCGCTGGGGCAAGTCATGCTCTGGCTTAGATATTTATTGATCTTGATTCATGAGATCCAAGAAAAGCTTGGCCACAGAGCCTCCAGTTCAATCACAGGGGCTGGGGGCTGGGCCCCGGTAAAAGAGAAGGAAATGGAATTTGAAGAAATCTGTCCTTAAGAAAATAACTCTTTGTAAACCTGCTTTTGGTGAACCCAGTGCGTGCAAGAGTGAAATTCTCTGTTCCTCTCCAGAGGTGGCGGTGAATAGGGGCTCTGTTAGCTGTTGGCGGGGCCTTTGCAAGCAAAACATGCTGGGGAGAGCAGAGGCTGGCTTCCTGGAGTCTCTAGGAGCCCTGAGGAAGTGGGCCTTCCTCCTACAGCCCTCCCCCAAGCATGGGGGTAGAGAAGCTCCAAGGCAACGTGCACTTTTATATTGAATCAGCAGAGTGATTAAAATGCACCAGAAGCCAAGTGTGCATTGCACGCCTTTGACTCTAGGACTGGAGAAGCTGAGGCTAGAGGACTGCTGTGAGTTAGAGGCTGGGCTGGGCTAAATAGTGAGTTCAAGGCCACCCTGGACTATATGGCGAGATCCTGTCTCAGACAACAGCAAAAAGGCACCCGGCCCTGTTCTGGGCTTTCTCCCAGCTGCAGCATGGCCTCCGAGGCACCTGCATATTCTTTTGTATATTTGACTGAAGATACTAAGAAAGCCCTGCGAGAGACATGAGCAAAAGTGGTGAGAGTTTGCCTTGTTGACTGTGGGAAGAGAAAGACTAAAGTCATTGCTGAGAGCTGAGCAGGTGCCTGGGATCTGGTGCTGTGTTGTCCTCCGATCCCACCCACAGCCGAATCTGCAGACAGCAACATGAGGCTTCTGAGGTGTTAGATTCTGTCCTCAACCTGCAGAGCCGAAATGAATGGGCGTGATGCACACAGAGGCTGGAGATGTGAAGGCTTCACCTGGCCAATGATAGCTTCCCTTCTGAATCTGGGCAGAAAAGAGAGCACTTTCTTTGGGGCTGAGCCTTCTCTCGACCCTCTGGATTCAATATTCCAGACCCAGTGTGACCCCTTCAAGGCGGCGGATTCATGTACTCTTGGCACAGCATGGCTTCCTCCTGCAGAGAAATGAAAGCGTGAAAGGCTTGTAAAGTGAACTCCAAATGCATCGTGCATATCTACAAACTCTTAAAACCCAGCATTTGGATGAGCTGTGTGGCGATGGATCAGAAACACATGGAGAAGATTTTTTTCAGTCTGCACTGAGAGCCTCTGCAGTGGAGGGGAAAGAGCTTGGCATGGTCCATGTGGGAGCTCTGGATCTCAGAGCAAGGTTCCCTCGCAGAAAGAAGATGCTTTGGCCCACTCCCTCTGTTCTCGTTTCCCTCCCAGGGGGACCTGTGAAGGGGAAAAGGAAATGAATTGAAGAGGAAGGGCAAGGCTAGTGAGATCTGCAGGAAGGTGGGCTTCGGACGGAGGGATTGGAGAGCCAGGTGGACGGCTGAGAGGTTGGGCTGGAGCTCAGATTGGCCCGTAACAGCTGTGTCTGCAACCAGGTTCTTCAGCCCCTCCCTCCATGACTCAGGCAGAGCCCCTCTGATTGGCCTTGGACCTTGCAAATGTGTACGCGCATCATTTAGAAACTATGCGCATGCTGGAGCGTCCAGAGCACGTAGGGGGATTGGAACCATGTGGACCATTTCCGTGAAGTTGGTGATGCGTAGGTTGAGCGGCCATGTGCTGTTTCTTGGCTGGTGTATGAAGGCATGATCTGCTATTTTCCACCTGTTTACTTTTAACACAAAACCCTGTTGACTAAGTGAATTCAATTTTGAAGCAAGACCTCAAATGATGCTTTGAGAGCAAGTCAGCCTTTGACATCCAGCCAAGGTCGGGTCCCATATGTTTAAGGTTAATGACCATCTGGTCTACAAAAGGCCAGAGGGACCCACAAGACGTGAGGAAAGCACGCTGAAGATGACAACTGACTTCCCCAAGTGCTTATGGACCCACCCAAGAGCGGACAGCCCCCCACTATTGTGTGAGTCCCCCTGATGTCCTGTCCTCTGTCTACATGGCCATCTCTGGCCCTGGACACCAAGTCACCAGAGTAATCCCATTCTTCTTCATTCTGGCTGGGAGGTAGTGTGGGCAGCAGGCAGAGCACACATCCAGGCACCTGCTTGCCTGGCTTTGCTGTTCTCAGCCAGTGCTGCAGCCCGTGCCCACTGTCCCCATCTCTGCTCCTTTAGCTTGTGGTTCAGTGAGCACACCTCTGCTCCATTGGTCCCCCGAGTCAAAAGTCTGAGTTTGCACATATTCCAAGTGCCTGCAGATTTTAAAAGCCAGAGTTCTCGCTTTATTCTAGCCAAACATCTGCAGCAGGAAGGCTGCTCTAAGTGTGTCATGAAATTTATCTCACATTGCCCTTTCCAGTGCCTTATCAGGAGGAGGGTGCAGGAAAAAAGCACAGGGCTGGAATCCCAAGAGTGGGTGGGGCCCTCCCATCTGTAGCTCTGTAGGCTGGCTGTTGCAAGGGGAGCTTCATGGGAGAGGAAGGCATCTCCCCAAACCCCAGCGCCCTGAGAGCTTCTCTTGCATGGGAGACAAGGATGTAAACACAGAGCAACTGGGATCCGCACCAGTCTTCGTGGAGTTGCACTGGCAGGTCCTTTTCTTTAATCCTGTTACTACCGGTTGAACCCAGGGCCTTTACACTGAGCTACATCTCCAACCCTTTTTATTTACTTTTATGTTGAGACGGGATCTCACTAAGGTGCTGGACTTGAACTTTGGATCCTCTTGTCTCTGTCCCCCAGAGTACTGGGACCGTGGGCGTGTGCCACCATGCTCAGCAAGAAGGGGTCTATTCTCAAACTCCTACGCTGCTGTACTCTGGATTTTAAAACAAGCATCCAGCCCCTTGGGAATCAAAGGAAGGAATTAAGGGCGTGAGACAGCACACAAGATGGCAAAATCTGGGGAGGAAACTGTGGGCAGGGGACCACGGAATTAAACTCTGTGGCGGCCAGGAAAAGGCTAGGGCAAGAGGCTGCTGGTGGTGACAGGGCCTTCACTGGGCAGCGAGAAGGAAAGGCCACATCCTGGGCACTTGGATGCCAGGGGGAACTGGTCTCCACAGAAGAGAAAGAGCAGCTTCATCCGGAAGTGAGGATCAGCTCAGAGTGGCTGAGATGCCCAGGCGGGCAAGGCAGGAAGCACAGAGGACATTAAGGACTGATCAGAGATGTCCTGTGATCCCTTTTATTCCAAAGGGAGAGATGTAGCCAAGCCAGGGCCTGGCCAAGGGGACATTTGCATTTTAGAATTTCCTCGGAGGTTGTGGAAGGTGCTTGGAGAGAGACAGGGCCAGGAACAAGAGACAAATTCCACAGGTTAAAATAAAAGAAAGAAAAAAGGAAGGGGAAAAGTAAGTTAAAATCTTTTATTTTAACCCACTTATAAAGACCAACAATGAGCCACATAATTTGCTGCCGGTCCTTGCAGCGGGCGACTACGGACGCAGTGGCCCAGCTGGCACCTCCACCCCAGCCTCCTGCCATCTCCCACAGTGGGGAAGGGCCCAGCTGGGCGCCTGCGGGCCATCAATCTTCATTAAATGCTTCATTGTCTTCCAGAGAGCGGCAGCGCTTGGAAGGCCACTTGATGGAAGGCTGTGACCCCAGAGTGCTTGGAAATCAAAGCTAATTGACCATAGGAAAATCAAACAGATACCATCGCTGGTGTTCGGCTCCTGAGCTTGGGCTCGGCTATGGTCACACTTCTACCTCGTCCCCAACAATGGGGACGCCTGCCAGGCGCCTGCCAAGCTCCTCCCCAGCTGTGGAGCTGCCTAAAGACGACAGATGTCTCCTCTTTGGGCATCTCTCCACATGGCAGAGAGGGACACAGGATGGAGGAACATGGCTTGGATGTGGGACAGAACTAGAACAAGACAGCCCAAGGCCCCTAGATGCCCGGCAGCGAGGATACCTGCTTGTTATCCTGGAGACTTTAATTATGTTTTAGATTTTTAAAAAATGTTTTTCTTAGTACATATTTGCAGTATATAATATTTACATTTGTCATAGGGGGTAGGTACATGTATTTAACCCCTCCTATTTCTCTTTATTCCCCTTTACCTCCCCTCTCTCCTTCCCCTTCCCTTTCTTGGTCCCCTTCCCATTTGCAAATACTCTATCTTCTGTTTCCTATCATCTATGTTTTATTTTGTTTTTTGAAATTATTCATACTTTGGGTTTCTCATATAAGAGAGTTATGCGATATGTAAGCTTGTGTGTCTGGTTTACTTCACTTGACATTATGGTCTCAAGCTGTATTCATTTTCCTGAAGATGATTCAGATGTATACATCTTTATAGCAGAGTAATACTCCATTGTATGTAAACTCCACATTTTCTTTATCCATTCATCTGTTGATAGGCATATGGGCTGCTTTGAAGATTTAGCTATTATGAGTTGAACTGATATAAACATGGCCATAAAATTTGAAGCTTTCTTGGAGTTTAACTGACAAGTAAAATTATACATGTGTAATATGTACAACTTGATGTTCTGTTGTGCACATTCATTGTGATATAATCATCCCTTCACACAATTGCTACCTTCTTTCATTTATTTTTCCCCTTCCTTTTTTCTTTCTTTGCCCGTAAAACATGCTGTATCTCAGCAAATATGAAGTATAATTTTTCACCAGAGTAAATCTTCTGCTTCCAGAAGGAAGTCAGTGGCAGAGCCATGCCAGGTGCTGTTTGTTCTTGGTTGGGCATTTGGTAGTCATATTAAACTAAATTTGGCCTAGGGAGGCTGCCATACAAGGCCTTTACATACTGAACTGCAACCTACCTTGCTATGCAAATCCCCAGGAGCCTAAGAATGCTTGCTGGTGACGATAATTAAGCTCTGCCAAGTCTGAGTTTCAGTCAACCGCAGGCTGCTGTCAAGCATTCTGAGGTGTTCAAATGAGGTGAACCGTGAATTATACATAATCAGACTATCTCTAGCCTACTTTGAATTTTTACACCTCGCTTCAGTTTTTGGGCAGGTCAGTGCTTGCTGATCACAAGGCACACCAGAGACCTCTGAACTTGCCCTGGTTCTGAGGTCTGCCTGATTGACTAGTCATTCCTTGCTCACTTAAACTCTACTCCATTTTACTTTGTTTGAAGTTTTATTTGAAGAATAGCATCCACTTTGTACAGAAATTGTCCACTGGCAGTGTGCTTTTTCACACATTGAGTCACTTCCTCTGGGGGCTGGGGCAGGTGTGTGTGTGTGTGTGTGTGTGTGTGTGTGTGTGTGTATCTGGGTGCATTTGTGTGTGTATATGCATGTGTGTGGGGAGCATTCAAGAGCAAGAGCCACCCTGAGAACCTAGGGCTTGTAAGGGGGACAGAGGGGGGTACTGAGAACACAGCCAGAGTTGGCTAACAAGGCTGAGGCCCCATTTTACAGTTAGGAAAACTGAGTCACAGACTTCTTACATTCACATAATTAATAACAGGTGGGATTCAAAACCAGAAATTGACTCAGGCTTGTGTAGCATGATTGATAGGCTATCTGGAGGGACAGGAGCACCCAGTCTCACAGGCTGACCTCCGCTGCTCAGGCAGAGTGGCCGGCACAGCCTCCCTCATGAGCCCAAGGGCAGGCTGGGTTTCAGGCCTGCTTGCTTGAAGTAGCAGGAACCCAGAGACTGTTGTAACACCAAGGCCACTGGCATGAGTCTGTGATGGGGGAGGCGGAGCGTGAGCCCCCTTGAGCCCTGATTTCACCCTCTGACCACTCGCTCTCTAAAGTGGGTTCCAACTTTGTGCTCACTTCTCATCTCATCTGCCTGCTTCTCATGTGTGCCGCAGGGCATGACCACATGCCCCTCTTCTCTGATTCCCAGGGCCACTTGATGACGGAGAGCCCTTCTCAGGGTCTGCTTGGCCCCTTGTCTTGATTACTTTTCTCTCATTGCTGAGACAAAATTCCAGACACCCAGAATTAAGGAAGGAAAGGTTTATTTAGCTCCCAGTTGGTGGAGGTTTCAGTCCATACACGGTTGGCTCCAAGGCAGAGTGACACGTGGCAGAGGGCACCAGTTCATGGCTGCTTATGACAGCAAAAACAACAAGAGCAAAAAGGGAGGAGTGGCAGCAAGCAGCCGCTTTCCCTCCCTTACACTGTATGCAAACTACCCGCCCCAGGCCGGCTGTAGCACTCACACCCATAATCCCAGCACTGGACTATGAATCAATCAAAAATTCTAGAAGCCTGCCCCCTGACTGCTGGAGGCTTTCGGGGGACATCTAGACACAAACCATAACACCCCTTCATTGTGTAGTGGCTTCAGAGCATGTCTGTCATCAGGGATGGAGCACGGACAAAACCAGGTCCACTGGGGCACGCAGAGCAGAACTTGCCCAGGGAAGGTCTCTCAGGGCCCTCTGTGGAGAGGAGCTGATGTGTGCCCGGGGTGGTGTTCAGTGCTTCCTGTGACCTTCACGGATGTAGTGGGGACACCACTGCAGGGTCCACCCAGAGTCTCTGGGCCAGTGGGTGCAGTGGGTGCATGGGTGCAGTGAGCATGGACAAGTCCCCCAGGATGCCTCTGCTTCTGCTCAGCGGGTGAAACACCTGTTTGTGAAGTGGATCCCTGTGCAGTCCATTCTGACCTTTCCCACAAACAAGCACCCTGGCCCCTTGTGGCTCCTGTGGCACTGCTGTGGGCTGGACCTCGACCTCCCCAAAGATCACTGTGGAAATCCTTCATCCTGTGTGTGGGCACAGGGAGAAGATGGCTCTGTGACCAGAAGAAATCCCACCCCAGAAATAGACTCCTCCAGATCTTTGATCTGGGACTTCTGGGTCCCCAGGGCTGTGAAGAGCTAGATGACTGTGATTTAGGTCCCCAGGGCCTAGCATTTTGAGGTGGCAGCCCCGGTACAGCAGAACAGGTGAGATCCAATCAAGCAAGGCCCTCAGTGTGGGGGCTGGGATAGCGGGGCAGAGGGCTTCAGAGCGGCTGTGGGCTTTGCCTCTGAACCCCAGCCTGCCCCTCCAGCCACTGCAGACATGGGCACTTGTGACTGGACAAAGGGAATCTTCTCCTGAAAATGACCACTGCTGCTCCCTGCAGACTTAAATCAATAGAAACTTTATCCAAACCTTATCCTGTTTCCTGGTCAACACATTGTAGGCCAGGGGTTTTGAAGCCAGTGTTTCCCGAGTGTAACCAGAAGACCTGACACACAGACCAATGTTCAATGCCTCCCCACTTGGGAGAACATCCTGATGCAGGTTCCTGGACAGATTTCACGGGCCTCCGGGTGACCTTTGACTTATTCTGGTAATTTGTTTGTCTGTAAAGCCACTTAAGGTTGGCAAGACTTCCATTTTTGATCATGGCCCAAACTTGCAGAAACTGCATCATGAGTCCACAGGAATCTTCTCTTGACAGAATCTTAAATTCTTCCAAAGTGATACTGGCTCAGATTTACTGTCTGTCCACTTGACTATGTACTGTCCGTCTACACGTCACCTGTCAATCATCCACCCAACCGTTTGTCTTCCACCTATAAATCTACAACTCATCTTGATATTATGTATCTATGCATCATCTATTTATTTATCTACAGTGTATCACCAGTCTATAGTCTATCATCAGTGTTTGTGTCACCTATTTCATCAATTGATCTAGCTTTTGTGTTCTCTAAATGTCCAATATACTGATGATAAAGGAACCCAAAAGTGCAAATCTCATAACAGTGAGAACAGAAACAGGTTTTGTCAGCAGATCAAAAAGGGCTGTGCTGCCTCTTTATCCATTGTCCTGTTTACTCTTAACCATAATGTAATCATAAATAGGAACACACAAGTGAAGAGCCTAGATTCTTGATGGAAACATCAACAAACCCTGTATCCCTATCCCTTCCTTACTTGGCCTCCCTGAGGTCCCTCGGCCACCAGTTCCCAAGCCTGGGAATGGTCCATGTAGGTCGGACCGTTAAACTAGTTATTGCATATCCTTCTGACTTTTAGCTTACCACATCTTGTTGATATTAATTCCTTCCTTATCGCTTGGGAAAAATGTGTCTTTAAAAAGCCCATCCTGCTGTGTTAGTGAGGGAATAGAGGTGGATAAACATGCTTTGTCCAAAACCACCAAACTTTGTTTTCACTACTCTAGATGAAAATTACTGCAGGATGTACTACAAAACAACAAAAAAGGAATCTAACAAAAAGGAAGAAATGGGTGCTTTCAAGGACATGAAGCTTTAAGCCAGTGCTCCATACTGGCAATCTAAGGACAGCAATTCTGTGCAGTTTGAGAACCAGTTAGTTATTCCACCTGCAGATCTCTAGAAAAGACTTTCTCACAAAACAAGTAACGTTTAGGGGCCAGACAATCACAGTGATAAGGTTAAGGCAAAGTCTTCTTTTTATGATAACAAAAATATATATAGTAGACATCCCAGGAAAGGTATATAAGAAAATCATATGAAGAACAGTATGCTCAATAGGAAGAACATTAAAGAGTTGCATTATCCAGGACAAATTTAGATAAAAAGAATCTTTGGATGTGTGACAATTTTATTTGAGTAGCACTAATTTAGTGACAAAAGTTTCTATCTCTTCTCTATGATCCCAATCACCCTACTGGACTATTATAAAGAAATAACATTATCGAAGTATTTTTATGTATTTTTAGAATTAACTTATGGACAATGCCCAGGACACAAACTGGCATCTTGCTTGAATTCTAATATCACATTTTCTCTCATTTCAGCCTGCCAATTCACTTTATAATCAATGGAATGTAATCAGAAGCATTTTTTATGTAGTGGAACATAAACAAGAGTGTGTTTGGCATGTGAGATTGGATGACATGTTGTATATTAACAAAGGAGAATGAAAATCTCATCATCCATAGCAGTTTGATGTGAGAAGTGAATCCACAGGAGACAAAGTGGAGGAGAGAAAAGACGAACAGGAGAGGCGGTTTCTATCACTTCTGCTCCCGTGAAGGAGAGGCGAAGGGGGTTCTGGAAACAAAGATCCAGATAGAACTATAGCACGTTCTAAAGTCATAAAACTAAAAGAAACTGAAGAAAAACTAAAATCATTACATCTATAAATAAGGTTTGGGCTGAGTAAAATCTGGTACATGGTTTAAATTTTCTGTGTTTGAAGTGAGTGTGGGAGAGAAGAGACACCATGGAGAGCTGGCGGGTCAGGAAGAAGAGCTCTGCACACATCACTTAGCGCCCCTGAAGTCACAGCCAGGAAAGTGAAGGCAGAGATTCTGTATATATTCTTACAAGTCTCCCTAACCTTTCGTAGAGAAGAATGAAGAAGCATCAATAACTAAAATCTATAAATAAGGTTTGGGCTAAGTAAAATCTGGTACATGGTTTAAATTTTCTGTGTTTGAAGTGAGTGTGGGAGAGAAGAGACACCATGGAGAACTGGCGGGTCAGGAAGAAGAGCTCTGCACACATCACTTAGCGCCCCCAAAGTCGCAGCCAGGAAAGTGAAGGCAGAGACTCTGTATATATTCTTACAAGTCTCCCTAACCTTTCGTAGAGAAGAATGAAGAAGCATCAATAACTAAAATCCATAAGGTAGATGTCCTTGGGCCTCGGTCATAGATGAGAAATCTAGCCAAGCAGGCATGAGTGGAGCCCTTGCTCTTCTTGCAGGCTTCATGCCTTGGCCCCTGCATCAGAGCCTCTGTAGAGCTCCCAGGAGAAATCCTGCTCCCTGGGCACTACAAGGAAATCATTGAGAAGGGGAGATCACATAACTTAGTGAAGTTATGAACCTGATAACTCCCATGCATGACCTGTGTCCAGGCCCTGGCACCGGGCCTCAGTGCTGCTTTTCTTAGCCACTCACAGCCCAGCTCCATCCCACCTCACACCTTCATGAGCTCCCCAAACCTGCACCTAGACTTGGCTTAGCACTCCAGAGCCTCGGGGCAGGACGGGATCTGGAGGGGCAGAGGGGCCTGGGGTGCCTAGGCTCATGCAACTCTCCTGGGGAGAGCGTGGCCATAGCTCAGCCCTCAGCCCAGAGATATCGCCTTGTGGCCACATTTCCCACACCTCGTTCCTCTCTGCTCTTGTCTGGGATGTGCTGTGAACTGCCCCCACACAGGCTGACACAGAACTCAGCCTGTTTCTCTCCTGCGATCCTGAATTAGCCAGCACCTCGGCAGACATAGGTGGTGCTCACTAAACACACACCTCCCCGCGCAGCCCTCTGACTGGCCTGGGCAGCCCCTGCTCTCCATCTTCCCGGTGTGCAGTTGGGTCTCGCTGGCTCCTCTGCCTTCTCCTGGCTTCCCTCTCAGACTGGGACCAGATAAAGCTCCAGCTCCACTTATCCAGCGCCTTGGGGACTGTGACAGGAAGTGGCTCCATGTGCTTTTAATGAGCACCATCAAGCTCCAGTGCTGCTGTTCCATGGAGCTGGGGCGGTGGGGGACACCTCGGGACCTGAGCATGGCTCTGTTTAGAGTTGTTTTTCTTAGAAGCAGGAAGTTACATCCTGCCAAGAAGAAATGAAAATAAAGCCCCTGAGGGGTACGGTTCTTAGGGAAGGGGCTGAGCTCTTAACTGTGCTGGACTGCCGAGGAGGAAGCTGGAAGGGGCTTCTGTCTGCAGCCCCAGGACAGACGGGGAGGCAGCCCTGAGAGACCATCTACGGTAAACTGGAGAGGTGTGTCTTCCTCTCCCCTAGGGGCTTCAGGGGCCCCAACATGCACTGCAGACCCCTCCTCACCAGCCCCTTCTTCAAAGTCCTGGGGGCTAGGAGAGGGGACCTGCAGCCTCATCTTGGCCCCTCATTTGAAGGACAAATCCCTCCTCCTCTTGAGGCACCAGAGCACACCCTGTGGACCAAGGGGCTGCCTGAGCTGCCTTAACCCCATCTCCAGCCTGGCTACCAGGATGAAAGTCTTTTTCCTGGCCAGATAAAGAGCCAGGACGAGAGGAGGAGAGATGCAGGCCTCTAGAAAAGTAGGAGCCCTCCTCAGGCTTGGGGGACCTCAGGGTAGCCTTCTCAGACCCCTGAGCAAATGTTGGGCCAGACCCTAAAGTTAAAGATCAGAGGCACAAAATTGCTCTTTCACAACTGTGAGACTTCTCAACAGACAAGATGCAACTCCTTCTTACCTTCTCCTGCTCAAGCAAAAAATCCCAAGAGCTTTCAGTTTGCTAAGTGAGTAAGAGCTAGGCCCTTGGCCTAAAGCCAAAGCTGGCTAGGTCATTCCCTGGCTGCACCACCTTGGAGAGACTCCCTAAGTCTTGGTGTTGTCACCTGCAGAATGGCTGTAAATATCTCCCCCTCACTGGGGTTTTAGGAAGGTCAGGCATTCCTGGATGTCCCTACGCACCAGGTGAACGTGGTCACTTCCTCCTGGTGGAAGATATTCCTCTTAGCTGTTGTGATCCAGCCATTTTGGCCACTGCTGTGTATGTCATTCTGCCATCTGTCCTCAGACCCTGGGAGAGTCTGCTGGCCACTTGAGGGTGAACTGAGTGAATAGCAATCTGATTGATCTCCTCCACTCTGTCCAGAGGGATCCCTGAGCTGCAAAGATGGGCATGCCTGGGGTCAATCATTCTGAGTGACGCAGTGGAAAAATGAGACAATTGCAAGCTCATGTCTATGGTCACCTCCCAGCCAGCAGAAAGGCTGTGGGACATTGAGGGTGGACACGATGTCCGGAGCTAGCTAGTGAGCCACAGCACTTTAGAAGTATTTGAGGGCCCCTCAGATCCAGGGAGTGGAGCTCCACTGCAGAAAGGCGTTCTCAACAGCCAGGGCTACCTGTGGAAGGAGCTACCCTGAGGTGGTGAGCTCCCCAGACCTGAGGGCTGTCCTGGAAAATCCCCGCATATATCCTCGGGTGTCCTTTTGAGGAGCAATGCCTCACAGAAGACTGGAGTATGGTCCGGCATGTGCTGATTCATGATCGGTGATGCAAAGCTGATTATACAAAGTACACAGGCCATATTTTTAAAGTGATGCTTTTTATTTCAGTTAAATGTTATGCATTTTTGTGTATAAGATGGGAAGGGTACCTGCTTTTCATTTATGGAAAAACATAAAGTTGTAGGTTAAAATAAATGCAGCAATATAATATCATGAGTGGTGGCTCAAAAATAAGATACTTAAGTGTGAATCTAACAAAATATGTATAGGATTTGCATGTTGAAAGCTACAAAATAGTGACAAAAGAAATAAAAAATGTTCACACATCCACAACAAATGCAGGGACATACAATAAATGTCAGTTTGCCCAAGTTCACATACAGGTTTAGTACAATTTTATTAAACTCCAGGATTTCCTCTCTCTTTCCTTGTCTCCCTCCCTCCCTTCATTTTTCGCCCTTCTTTTTTTTTGGCAGATATAGTCATAATTATCCTAAAATATATACAGAAAAGTAATTTTTTGGGTTTAAAAAGGAGTTTGTGTTTTGCAGAAGAAAGTACAAAACAAGTCCTAAGAGCCCCAGTAAAAAGCTTTCAATCGGGGGCTGGGGATTTAGCTCAGTGGCAAAGCGCCTACCTGGCAAGTGCAAGGTCATGAGTTTGGTTCCCGGTACCGGAGAAAAACCAAAAAAAAAAAAAAGCTTTCAATCTGCGCCTTCACAAAAGACAATATGAAAACCAAAGTGCTCAAATTGCAGGAGCAGTAAACTCGGCCAGAACATATAAAAGCTTTAAATATAATCTCACTATATATATACAAAAACTGATGGGAAGAACTCTACAAAATTTGCTCTTTGACTTCCGTGAAGCATCTTGGAGGCTGTTCAGGCTGCCCTCACACCCTGGCAGGCTGCTGACACCACGAGCCCTCCTATTTCCCTTGGTCCTCTGAGGCTCTGACCTAAATTCCCACTCTTGAGAGGGATAAAGAGCGGAGGGGAGCATCACGCTTAGCCCATTTTCACTGACTAATGCTCACTCCTTGGTCAAGGAAGCTGCCTTTTCACCCTTCCCATCTCAGCCAGTGGAATGAAGGAGCTGTCTTCAGATTGCAGAACATGGTGGCAGGAACACCACTGGCTGGAGGGATTCCTTGCACTGGAACACTTTGGGTGGGAAGCTATCTGCTAATTTAGGACTATGGGGACAGCCAGGTCACTATGCCTGCAGAGAACTGGCTCTGGGAGAAAGCAGACGGCTGGACCACAGTCACGGGCAAAGGCTTATAGGTCATGCCAAGACGGCATTCTCTACGGTGAGGATGTGCTTAAAGTAACCTGCCTCTTAAAGTAACTTGCACCTGCTGAGCTGATGCTTCTGAGTGCTGTGCTTACCATGCCACTGGGCCCAGGGCAATGGTACCCCCCACCTTCCCAGGCTTACAATCTTGGGCAAAGGAATGGCACCAAAAGGGAAGCATTGTTCAGACCTATAATGATCAAGGTTCTTTACATATACTATGTTCTTTATATATTCTAGATTCTAATCTTTTGTCAGATATGAAGTTTGAGGTATCTGTGCAATGCTGGGCTCTAGAAAGATGAATGGGAGAGGATAAAGAATTAATAAACACATCTTAACAAACATGCCCATCTGATTTTTGACAAAAATTCAAAAGCTCTTTAATGGAAGAAAGAACCTTTTAAACAGATGGTGCTAGATTATTTAGACATTCATCAGCCAGAAGAAAAAAGAGAAAGAAAATCTCAGTTTAAGTCTCACACCCTTTATAAAACTTAACTCAAAATAAGTCTTCTAGCAATATGAAACACAAAACTGCATAACTTTAACAAATTCAATAAAATCTTCAGAATTTAGGACTAAATAAAGACTTCTTAGATTTGACACCAGAAATGTAATCCATAAATAGAAAAGATGAGCAATGTGAATTTATAAATATAAAATCTTCTGCTCTGAAAAAAAACCCCTGTTATGGGAATGAAAAAACACACAAGCCATAAACTAGGAGAAAATATTTGCACACTTCATATCATAGGATTAGCATTTAGAATACGCAAAGAAAACTCAAAGTTCAACAAATTAAACAATCCAATCAGAAAATGGGCAAAAGACATGAAGAGACATTTCACTGATGGAGGTAAAACATTTGTCAATAAATAAGTACATGAACAAATGATCAACATCACTGACCATCCAGGAAATGTAAATTAAAACTATAATGCTGCATCTACCAAAATGGCTAAAATAGAAAATAGTGACAGTATGGCTGCTGACAAGAATCAAGAGTCACTAGATACTCATCCACTGCTGCTGGGACTATAAGATAATATTGCCACTCTTGAAAAATTTAGTTTCATAAGTAACTAAATATATACTCCTGGGATTTATCTCAGGAAAATGAAAGTGTATCTTTACACAAAAACCCTACTATACTAGATGTGTAGAGAAGCTTTATTCTTAATAGTCAAACACTAGAAATAACCCAGGGTACTATAGTGGTGAATGGAATAGAAAACTGGTTGGATCGTTTGATTTGTTGTTGAGTTTTAAGTGTTCTTTATATATTCTAGATACTAATCTTTTGTCAGATATACAGTCTGTATATCTGGACACTACTCAACAGTAAGAGGAAATAAACTTTTTATTCACAGCACACAACCTAAAGGGTTAAGATGAGTGAAGAAAGCCAACTCCAAAAGATGTGGCACTGGATGATTCCATTTGCCACATTCTTGAAATGACAGAGTCACAGGCATGGAGACATTTGCCACATTCTTGAAATGACAGAGTCACAGACATGGAGACATTTGCCACATTCTTGAAATGACAGAGTCACAGACATGGAGACATGAATGAAGGAAACACTGGGAGTGGTGGGGAGGTGGATGTAGCTTCCAAGGGCAGTACCCGGAATCCCAGCAGTGACACTGACTGTGTTAATATCAGTGTCCTTACTTTGATGTGTTAGAGTTTTGTAGTTGTTACCATTGGGGAAACTTGGTAAAGGGGACAAAGACCTTTGGGTGTTACTGCTCTCAAAATGTAAAGCTTAATTAGAAATTAGTGGATACATGGAACTTAAAATGGGTCCACAGAAAGAAAAACATTAGAAGTAAATTGATGGGACTAGTGGTTTATGACTATGGCAGAACTTTTGAAAGTGTCACTGCAGTGACTGTGGCACAGGAGAAGTGGTGGCACAGCTGAGCTTGGGCAGGAAGCCAGAAACGCTCGATGGGTTCTGCCATCAACATCCTGTGTCATGGTACTTTTTCTGCCTTGTTTGTGAAGCTGGAGTGAGAAGGGTACTGTCAAATAGCAGCTATTCTCACCAAGGTTCTCTCCCACTCTGGGGTCTATGGTTTCATGATAAGAAGGTGTTGACACTATTTAGCTATTATGCAGATTAAAGGTGCACATCCAGATGGGAGTCCGTCCTTCCTTCCTTCCTTCCTTCCTTCCTTCCTTCCTTCCTTCCTTCCTTCCTTCCTTCCTTCCTTCCTTCTTTCCTGCCTTCCTGCCTACATTTCTTCCTTCTTACATTTCTTCCTTTCTTCCATCCCTGTCTCCATCATTCCCTTCCTCCCTCCTCCCTTCCCTCTCTCACTCCTTCCTCTACCCTTCCTTCCTTCTTTATCTCTTCCTTTTTCCCTCTCTCCTTCTCTCCTTCTTTCTCTCCCTCCCTAGGGTGAATGTGCATTGAGTGTGTCCTGTGTGTGTCAAGTCCTCTGCTGCATGCCTGAGCACAGGATGTAATGTGTAGTCTAGTGGGGATAATAACCATGTCCCAGGTTATTAAATGGTATAGTAATTTCCATCTGACCAAAACCCAGGCAGGGCTTTGGAAGGGAGACTGGATTATGGGGTAAGACTGCTGGCTTGCTGTTAAGAGGCGGGGTTTTGTCAGAAAAAATAGGTCACTGGAAGGGTTTATCCCACTCCTTGGCTCCTCCCTTCTCTCTCTTCTTCCTGTCCACCATGATCAGCTCTCCACCATGCCCCTGTGCCATGTTATCCTGCCTTGATTGAGAATGTGAGCCAAAGTAAATCTCTCCCTCTGTAAATTGTGGGTGTTGAGTATTTTGTCCCAGAAATGGGGGAAGTGACTAAGGCAACACCCGAACTCCAAGATGAAGAAGTGGTGCAGGAATGCCCCCTTCCAACACACCAGGGCACTTTGGGGATCCTGGCTTCACACTAGAACAGCTCACCAGCAGCACCCCTCACCTCTGAGCTGGGGGCCCCCTGGGGACAGCCACCTGATTGCCAACACGTGTGGTGGCACTGAGACTTGGTGCACACTCTAACTTACTTGGAGAGATGAGGCCCAGGTTGATCAGAGTCTTACTAACAGCAGTTTAAGAAGGCATGGGATAGAGGGTCTAGGGTGTTCCTGAGGTTGTGAGCAGCCTCCCTTAGATTGCCCTGGATATTGGAGGCACCATGCAGGGTTCACCAGTCCAAGGATGGCACCCAGATCCAGATCAGTCCCGATTGGTCAGAGTGCCCCATGGGCAGCATGCCACCCTCACTTAGAGCCTCCTTTTGGAAGTGAGCATTCTGCCCTGGCTGCAGGCACTCAGACAAAGATTGCAAAATGTTTTGTCAACATCAAGGGCCGTGCTGGGGAGGGCGGTGATTGAAAGCAGATGAGGGCAGGAGTGGGTGATTGGGGAGCATTCCAGTCTGAGAGTGGGGCTGCCAGGCTTTGGTGGGGAGAGTCTAGGTCTCCAGCTCCAGCTCCAGCTCCAGCTCCAGCTCCAGCTCCAGATTGGCCTGGCCTGGGGGAAGTGTTCCCATGAGTGGAAGAAGAGACTGAGGCAGGAGCGAGAGTTCTTGTGCTCAAACTTCTGCACCTCCTTGGACCCTGGTTGCAGACTCCACCAGTGTATTCCTGGAACCACTCAGCCCCACCCTTGGATAGGACACTTGCTTTCAGAGAAGCAGAAAAGTACTCCTGGCTAATGCTTTCACATCTGGAAAGCTCTTATTCACTCGTTAAAGCACTGCCCAGGGCACCTCCCCCAGAAAGCCCTCCTTCCCTGCTCCCCAGGCTTCATATGTCCTGTGGCATCTGCACAGGATGTTAAGGGCTTTTCTGCTCAACTGAGCGCTCTTTGTAGGCAAGCCTGTGTGGATTCTGGGTGCCCATTGCCTAATTCAGTTTCTGGTACAAAATAGATGCTAAATAAACATTAGATCCATAAATAAACCTTTTTGTTTCAGTTGCCTTGAGTTCAAAGCAGCCATGGGAATTCATAAACTGGATATACAAAATGAAGTCTCATTGCTTCTTGTGTTTAAATTTTTTTTGTTTGTTTGTTTTTTTTTTTTTTTTGGTCTTTTTGAGACCAGGTCTTGCTATGCAGTTCAGGCTGGCCTTGAACTCACTTTGTAGCCCAGGCTGGCCTCAAACTCACAACCATCCTCCTTCCTCAGCTCCTCAAGTGCTGGGATTACAGGCGTGCATCACCACGCCTGGCCTTGTGTTTAAATTTTAAAAATAACAGGCGACCACTCCCTTGCTATCCTAAGGATCATCCTTCCTCTTGGGATTCATCAACCCAGAGATTGTCAGAGCCCGGGCTTGGCCTCCCACAGGCAGGCTGGGTGCCTTCACCTCATCAGTCACGGTGTCACTCCCTCCTGAGCTCCCCCGTCCCACTTAAGACCCTGTCAGCACCCTTGGTGTGGTGGCTCGGGGTCCAGTGACCTGGCGGCTGCAGCAGGGCTAGGACTGGAGGCAGAGAGGGGTGCCAGGAGCCCCATGTGACATCGCAGTGCATCCTGTTCGGGGGCCTGGCCTAGTCACTCATACAGGGTGATGACTGCCTTGGCACCGTGCACACACATGCACAGAAACACGCCCGCCACCTGCACGTGCACAGAGACCTCACCCTCGTGCTCACACGTGCACACCTGCACCCACACACCCATATCTACAAGCCTGCACATACTCTAAAACAGGCCCTCAACAACTGGGCAGAGTGACATCTTGGACTCAGGGGGCGCAGGCTGACTGTCGCTGTCCTTCCTCTCTCTGTTCACAGTGAGTGGGTCCCCTGTCCTTTCCTGTCATCTGCATCCAATAGAGTTGTTACACTTTCATTTTTCAGTGTCTCTCAAAGGTTAAGGGCCTGGTCTCCCACATGGCCCTAGAGGTGGTGGAGCCGTCAGGGGTGGTGCCTTGCAGGAGGTCTGTAGGTCACTGGGACTCAGCCTTGCAGGGGATGCAGAGCCATCCTCATGCTTGGTCATTCCTTCAGCCCAAGGAAAGAGGTTTTTCTCTGTCCCTCACAGCTCCAAAACTGTGATCCAAAATAAACCTTTTCTCTTTATAAGTTGATTGTCTCCAATATCTTGTTGGAGTGAAGGAAAGTTGATAATATGAGTCTTGCTCATTCCACTCTCTGACATGAAGAAAGCCTCCCAAGGGTAGAACTTGAGATCTGACTCCTTCCCAGAGCCCATGAGAAACCTTGGAGAAGTCATTTCTGAGTGCAAAACAGGGAACACACTTTCAGGGGAATCCAAGGTAGCCTCAAATCCATAAGTTCCACATCCAGTCAACCAACTGTGGTCAAATGTTGTGACACACACAACATTGTGTCTACATCCAACATGCACAGATCACTTTTGCTTGTCAATGATCCCTAAGCCATGCATTATCACAACTATACAACATTACAGGGGCTGGGGATTTAGCTCAGTGGCACAGGGCCTGCCTGGCAAGCGCAAGGTTATGAGTTCGATTCCCGGTACCAGAAAAAAAAACAAAAAAAAAAAAAAAAAAAAAAAAAAAACCCAGGAAAAATAATAACTATACAAATTACACCACACACTGCATAGTGCCGTCATCCAGAGATGGACCAAAGTGGAGGGGAAGATGCTCAGAGGTTCTGTGCACATACTGTACCATTGCACAGATAGGACCTCTGCCTCTGTAGTTTGGGTACCTGTGGGGTACAATCCCCCAGTTCATCTCCAGCAAGTTAACATAAAACCCAAGGTGATAGCAGATCATGAGTGCAGCCACATGTTTGTGAACTTCAAAGCAGAAGAGGCATGGCTTCCCCCAGGTTTGGATGGTTACTGAGAGGAGGGAGAGCTGACCAGTCTCCACTGGCCACTTGCCACCACTTGGGCCTCACACAGGGTTTAATAAGGGTTGTGGACCAAAATGTTTCTCACCTCATTCCCATAGTGGAGCCCTGAGCCCCATGGGATAGTATTTGAAGACAGAGCCTTTAAGGAGGTAAAGATTAGGTGGAGTCAAAACTGGGCCTTAGTCCAGCACAACTGGTGTCTTTGTAGGAAGAGGAAGACATGCAGAGATAGGGACGAAGAAAAGGCCACTGAGGGCACACAGAAGGCAGCCACCTGCATGCCAAGGAGGGGACCTGAGCAGAAACTAACCCTGCTGGTACAGGGCTCTCAGATGTCCAGTCTCTGGCCTGTTCAGGAGCATCTCTCTACTATTTAAGTCATCCAGTCTGTGGCACTGTGTCATGGTGCTCTGTGAAGAGCCTCATAGGCGGAGGCTAACCAGCCTGCTCAGCAGAGACAGTGCCAAGGTGCCTAATGGACAGGTAGGAGATGAAAGAAAGAAGGGTGAGGGCCTGGAGTAAGGTCTTCCTCAGGTATTTGGAGATGCTGCCACCCCGTCTGGGCCAACTCTGTGGAGGTTGATGAAGCTAAAATGTAAACAGAAGGAAAAACCATAATGCTTAGCTCTTGGATTTCAAAATAGACTTGTGAGACTCCAGAAGTGACAACAGAAGGATTAAAACTAGTTATTTTAGGGATCTATTTAAAGTCTTGAGAAGGAAGAGCTACACTCACAAACAAAATGAACATCTCCACAGACCAAAGGCAGATGAGTCCATGCTGAGGGTCTAAAGGCAGGGAATGCATGCTGGCCCAACAGAGCTGAGCCCAAGGAGGGACTAGGCTCGCCTGCAGTTGAGAGTGGTCCAGATCCAGGGCTCTATAAGAGGAGTGGAAATGAGAGGGCTGGGTAAAAACTGCCAGGCAGGAGAGGCGAACTCATGCAGCAGGAAATCACAACAGCAGCACTCCATGTGAACACTGGGACATTCGCATCCCAGAGGAAAAATGACCTGCACAGTCACCCAGGAACAAGCCAGAAGGGTTCACTCCATGGGAAATGGGGCTAGCACAGGCCATCCATGCTTGCAGTGATCAATTCAGCACAAATGTCAGGCTCATTCCAGCCTATTACTGGTCCGGGTGCCCTGATGATCAACAAAGTCCCTGCCTCACTGGGAAGGGAGATGGATCAACCTGCAGCAGCAGGGATGGAACGGAACTGGAGGACGTTATGTTCAGTGAAATCTGTCAGACACAGACACATGCTGAATGTTTGCTCCTATGTGGATGTAAAAATGCTGATCTGAATGAAGAGTGGTGTTTATGGGAAGCCGGAAAGGATGCAGGGGCAGGAGGAAGGTCTTAGTTACTTTCTCATTGCTGAGACACAATATCTGACACCCACAACATAAAGGAAGAAAGGTTTATTTGGGTCACAGTTTGTAGAGGATTCAGTTCACAGTCTTCTGGCTCCAAGGCAGAGTGGCCTGGCAGAGGGGGATAGCAGAGGAGTCCATGGCATAGCAGTGGGAAGCAGAGAGAGTGATCTGGGAGGTAGGAAGGAGACAGACTCTTCCAGGCCATGTCCCCAGTGACTCACCTCCTCCCACCAGACTTCACCTCCCAGTGAAGTTAGCTGTGAACTCATCAGTGGATTAATCCATAGCCCCTGTGATCCTCTCACCATCCCAAAACCTCATCTATGAGTGTATGAGGCTTTGTGGGGATGTCTAGACATAAACCATAACAGGGGATAGTGGGTACTCAAACCCCAGTCAAATAGAAGGGATAAGGTCCAGCATCCTTATGGAGGGGGTACAGCTATGGTGCTGTAGGGGGTACCATAGTCCCCAGTACCCTATTATATATTTTATGAAGAATTAAAAGTGAGGCACCAAAACACAAAATAATGATAATTGATTACCCTTATTTTATCAGAA
This sequence comes from Chinchilla lanigera, assembly GCF_000276665.1. Classification (NCBI taxonomy): domain Eukaryota; kingdom Metazoa; phylum Chordata; class Mammalia; order Rodentia; family Chinchillidae; genus Chinchilla; species Chinchilla lanigera. The sequence continues at coordinate 2,061,840 of NW_004955556.1, read as the reverse complement.
CTTATTGTGGACATGTGGACATGTGCTGAAATATATACTAACCACACAAGTGTGTAGAATTATTACATATTAATGAAATATTTTTAAAAATGCTTAATAACATGGAAATTCTAGCCACCATGATTTGCTCACTGCACATTAAATACATCTATCAAATTTTCACATAGTGCCCCATAATTCATATAATTAAAATAATAACTAATATAAAAGAAATTGTATGCTACAGTATAAAACAGTAGATAGGAGAGTCCATCAGAAATATATGTTGGCAAACAGTGAGGTCCCACATAAATTTGACTTGAAAGTAAATTAAATTTTCTAAAAGATAATGAAATAAATGTAAGTAATCAAAAACAATTGGCTACAAAGTAAGAATGAGTAAATATGAACCAAATACAAGTGAATATGGGAAAAATAATTATAGAAATTCAATATATAATTTTTCAAATAAAAGACTGAAAGCTCAATGGATAGAGAAAAATATCACTACACAAAGGAAAAATTAATATAATGGAAGACAGAGTTGGTAAATATATGCATAATGTCCCACAGAAATGAAAAACTGTAGCTAAACCTACAAAATTAGAGGAAGCCCAATGTTGTTGAGGATGTGGGTATATGGGAACCGCACACACAGCTGGTAGAAGTGTACTCCACTACAGCTGCAGGCAGCACCAACTTACCAAATTAAGCACACTGTATGGTCCTTCAATTGGGGGGTGGAGGAGGAAACAGATCATGAAAAAACAAAAAACACACCAATAAGACCAGGGAGGAGGGACCTTTCAGGAGTCAGGGAAGAGAAAGTGCAGTTAACTCAACCCACCATATCACAGTGCCCTGAAAAAAACAACAAAACAAAACAAAACAAAAAAACAAAAAAAAACCCAGCTATTTGAAAGAGAAATCACTAGGAACCACAGTCAAACTGGGTTTAAAAAAATCCTAAGTTGCCTACATAGTATTCTTTTTTTAAGATTTTAAAGCAAAGCAATTCAAAAAGATTGAAAACAAAAGTTTGTGTGTGTTGAAAGAGTGGAGGGATAAAAAGTGATAATTCAAGCAAATTTTGACCCTATCACAGAATTAAGATAATCATAAACCTGTGGAAATCTAACAACACAGCTTCAATAGATGTCCATCAAATACTATCTATAAGTACACATATACATATGCCCACACAGTGAATTATAAAGAAATTGATAAAGTGGTGCCACAGTGGAGAAATTTAACAATACAAGGAATCTGTTTCTCAAAAACTGGCCAAGGTCAAGAAGAAAAATATCTCTTTGGAAGGCGAAGATGACAGTAGTGGTGTGGTGTGCACCTCACCCTTCACAGCTTTATCTCACCTCTTTGTGGCAGGTAAGTTCATGCAAGGTCACTCAGCACAGTTGCTGGGGTCAAAGGTGAGCAGGGTCTGGCTCATGACCGTCAAACACACAACACACCATTCAGTTAAAGACCAACATGGCGGGCAGTCAGGTGGAGAGTAGGAGAATTGGTGGATCCCAGGAAGGCTTCCTAGGCCACACCCTAAGCCAAGAGAATGCTGGGATGAGAACTAGGTTTGGCCAGGCCACCATCTCAGCATCGTGGGCAGCTGAACAATGATGATCTTTGAGTGACACTGCAGTGAGGATCCTGTGTCATTCACATCACCCCTTATCCCATAATTTGGTTTTCCCTTCAGCCTTTTATTAGTACAGGCCTTGTGTGAATCTTTGTTCTCCACCAGAGAAATAGAAAAGTCACTCCTGGCCAGCTCTCTGGGAGCCGGTGTTGTGAGGAAGTGAGCACCTGGTCAGTGGCTGCTGTTTTTGCAGAACAGAAACTCTGGACGTAACTGGATGCAAGGATTCTGGGATGAGTGACGCTGCACTGGCCACTCTGCTGGGGGCAAGCAGGAGGCTTCCTCTGAGAGGTGGCCCAGCTGTGGGGTCTTGAACAATGACATGGGTCTGGTAGGACACAGCTGGCTGAGGACCATGAGGCAAAAGCACAAACACATGAATGTGTTAAGTTGCAGACAGGTTCCAAGAGTTCAGTGGTGGTGATGGTTTCCTCATTTCTATTTTTCACAGGTGTGGAAACAGAGCTGGAAAGATGAGGATGTTTGTTGAAGACCATGCAACCAGTAACAGGCACTGTGATTAGACCCAAAGGCTCTGGACCCCAAGGCCTTGCTTTGTTCTCTGCCTCTACCTACATCACTTTCTTCATTGCTGTCTAATTTTTAGTGAGAGAAATGCTAACCAACAAGTATTGCTTCACGGTGAAAAGTATTTGGGATGCGTACCTGGGTGTGTGGGGGTGCAAATTTGTTGCAAATGAGTGTGGTTCTGTGTGCTCCGAAGCCAGATACACATTAGCCAACCTCTAAAACCATGCTCTTGTGGGTGACAGATGTTTGGATTCAGTTACAATGAAGGGAAAGTAGCTTTTCCTTCCAAGGAAAGAAGGCATTGTTTGAGGTAAGAGGCCTCCACATGTGATATTGGTGATGAATATTGCTCATTGTGGAAACACTGTAAAAGTGCCCTGTTTAAGGCAGGGCAATGCATTCAGAAGCTTTTAACCCAAAGGATTTAATTGCAACCGAGTGCCAAAGTAAACCCCCTGTTCAAACCTCCAACTTTCCGCTGATTTCTTGCACTTGCTCCCAGCTGTGAGCAGAGAATGGAAGTCAGATGCTTGGATTGTTTGCAGCACATATAAAGAATTCACATGTGAGCCTCTGGCTGCTGGGTCCCTTCATAGCAAGGAAAAGGGAACCCCAGAGCCATGGGCAGCTGGGTCCCTTGCCTAGCTCGGTTTCTTGCATGAAATCAAGACTTATCTGAATACTACCATTCAATGAGCTGCATATGATTAATTTGTACCTCAGCTAGGACCCATAATGGCTAAATATTTTAAGGAGGAAGTCATGTGTCATGCACAGAGCTCTGCTGCCTGTCCTGGGTCCTTGGGCTGTTCTCATGGAGCTGTCCTGAAACCTGTGTGTACCTAACAATCCAGCCCAGCTCAGCCAGGCACCTACAGACTCCCCTCAGCTTCGGAAGCATCTGTTTCATTTGGCTTTCTTATCAGTCTTCTGGTTGCTACTTCTTAGTCTCCTGCTTGTTCTTACTCTGCCCACAGCTCAATGGGGCCCATCCCAAGGAGTCCATTGTATTCACTACCAGAGGTCCTGGGGGCATAAGTACAAAGGATGTAGGTCCTTTTTTTTTTTGCCCCGAACTTGTGGTCCTGTAGGGGAAATAGATGGGTAAGATTGTCCTAAAACAGTGATGGTGGACCTTTTAGAGATCGAACAACCAAACTGCAAACCAAAACCCACTTATTTATCACAAAGTGACCACGCTGCCATTAAATCTGATTACTGAAGTTTTCATTTAGGACAAACGTTATTCCATGCTCACCTGCTGGTGTGGCTTGTCTCAGGTGCCAACAATGAGGGCTCTGCATGCCCACTGTGGTACACACACCATAGATTCACCACCACTGTCCTAAGGCCTCTGGTGGAGCTGCATGGGCTCTGGATGGGACACAGAGGACAGTGATGGATTGTGCCTGGCACCTTTTCTTTTGAGCGAGAAGAGAACCATGGAGCCAAGGGATAAGTGTGAGCAGGTCCAGCTCCCTCTCAAGATGTGGGCTCAGCAGAAGTTGCTCTACGCTGCTGCAGGCCTTAACAGGGAGCAGTGGGTACCCCAAGTACCAGCAGCAAAGTAGGAGCAATGACATGAGGTCAGAGAGGTGGGCAGCCTGGTCTGCATTTGGAGGCATGGTTTTTATAGTGGTTGACATAGACACTTTTTAGTAGCTGACATAGACACAAACATATATAAACAAACTATGATAACTTTTATTTATATATATTATAACATATCTCTATATATGTCATTTTACCAGCTTGCATACAATATATAAAAATTAGGTTCTTTCATGGCACTTTATGCTTCCCTTTCTGTTATGGTTTTTGTCTAGGTGTTCCCTGAAAGCCTCACGTGGTTATAAGGGCCAGGCTTTTTGGAAGTGGCTGAATCTAGAGTTTGTGACTGGTTCATTGTCTAGTGCTGGGATTGCTGGTGTGAGTGCTACATCCTCCCTAGGGCAGGTAGCCTCCATACAGTATAGGGGAAGGAAAGAGTTTCCATCTTCCCTTTTACCCCTTTTTGCTCTTGATGGTTTTGCTGTCTTCTGCCACCATGAAGGGTTGCCCTTCTGCCACACCACCCTGCCATGGAGCCAGCTGATTACAGACTGAAACATACTGTGAGCTAAATAAACCTTCCCTTCTTTCACATCGGATGTTGGGAATTTTGTCTCAGCAATGAGAGAAGAGAGAAAAGTAACTAAGATACTCTCCATAACATCATTGTCTTAAACAGTTCCAGATCGAAACAGTTCCAAACTGAGAAACAGTTAAATAGATAAATATCATTGCTATAATTTTTGCTTCAATTGACCAAGATAATGAGAAGCCTGCAGAGGCAAAGGAAAGTGAATTGCATTTCCCACATTTTTACTTACCATATTTCTTCCTTCATCGTCTTCCAAATTCCCTTCTTTGTGTTTTCCCGTGTAGATGAGTCCTCTACTCCTTCAGAGTAGATCAGCAATAGCTTCCCTATCTGTCCTTTATCTGAGAGGGCCTTTATCCTCTCTCCATTTTTGCAGAGTTTTCTCACCCTGATGCAGATTTCTGGGCTGGCAAGTCTTTTCTACCAACACCATGAAACAATGATGTGTTTCCTCGGTTGCTCGGGGTTTCTGATGAGAAGCCCACAGCCACTCCAAAGGCTTCTCCCCCAGTGAGCAGGCACCTGTCTTTCGTTGCTTTTTAGGATTCTGAAGTTTGACTGTGATGTGCTTTGATATGGTTACATTTCCAGTGTCACGCGGCTGGCCACAAGACACAAATTGAGATTTACTTAGACCAAGCCCAGTTTTCCCCTCTACAATGTTAGAAGGAAGAAAGAGGACTAGAAATGAAGCAGCCAGTGGCAGGGAGACCAAGAGTCCAGGAGCAGTGTGGTTTGTGCTGGGCCTCAGCTACTTGCTGTGTATCAATACTGAGGTAGAAGTAGGGATACATAGGTATCTCCTTCCCCCCCGCTCTTCTTCTGCATATTTGTCTCTCTCTCTGTCTGTCTCCGTGTCCCCATTTCTGTCTTTCTCTCTCAGTCCCCACCTCACATGGTGACTGCCTCCATTCTCAGTTCTGCCTCCAGCCTCCTACTGTCTGGACACTCCCTTGGGTGTCTCTGGTTACTGTTGAATAAACCACCCCAAACTTAGCAGTGTGGATAGGGGCAGTTGTGTTGTACCCAAGAGCACTGTGGGCCGGGAACTGGACATGGCATGGGGTGTTGGTTTGATCTGCACCTTGATATCTGGGGCTCAGCTGGAGAACGGTCAGGAGACGTCTTCCCCAGCCTGCCTGGTGCCTGAACTGAGGCAACTCATGGTTGTGTGGGGATCACGAGAGCCTCTTTTGACCCTGCCTGGAGACACTTGGCACTGCTCCCAAGTGTTCTATTGGGTCGAAGCAAGTGGGGCCCAGCCTCCCCTCTCAACGGGCACAAAGAGCATGGGGGCCAGGATATGCTGCCATCTTTGGGACACGCCCTCAACACATGCACCGCTTCTTCCTGCTTCCAGAGCAACTGGTAGGGGTATGTGGGCTTTGGACCAGCCTCAGAAAGGGCTCGCCATCAGTGCTGAGGGCAGTGTGGTCACCAGACACTCAGAAGAGCAGCTGTATGAAGGCATTTAGGAACAGACTGCTATCTGTGGGGCCGGTGTCCAATCAACCATGACTGCTGTGGCTCAAATGTGTCCCCAGAAGCACGAGTGGGACACAGTCCCAGTGCAGCAGTTCTGAGATGCAGGGCCTCAAGGAAGGTATTTAGGTCACCGGAACTTGGATCTCTTGCTCTTTCTGGCCTTCTCTGCTGCTCTTCTGTCAACAGAGGAGGCAGAAAGAATGCCCTGTCCAACATCATCAGCCTCACCATCTTGGACTCCTTCAGCTGGAGAACCATGGGCCAATCCATTCTGTTCAATAGAAATTACCCAGTTTCAAGTATTCGGTGAGAACAGTGCCATCAGGTTGAGACAGTGAGTGCCCTGGGGAATCATTTCCATGGCAAATCACTTAAAGAGGTTCCTCAGCCATTTAGTATGTGCATGACAAGCACCTATATTAAAGCCACAGCTCTCAAGCCCTGATGAGACGATATCACATGCTGGGCACTGTGTGAGGTGCTCATTCCTGGGCATCACCACTGCCTTGTTGAGGACAGTCAGACGTGGTCACTTGCTGCAATCACAGGAGAGGGGTAACGAGCAAGCTCAGCCCTGGACTCAGACCCTGTACTTCCGGGTGACATGCAGGGTCCTTACTACTTCCCAGAAGAGCACCAGGAGCAGTGCTTGGGCTGGGGCCGGCCCTCCAGGGACAACAGTGGGTTTATGGCTATGCTGCCCATGCTGGGAGTCAGTGTAAATGTCTCCCAGGTCCCCTTGGCTTCCCTGATTTCAAACAAGCCATGGCGCAAATGGCATATTCAAAGAGAGTGTGTTTGGGCCCAGCAGGGCTGCAGAGCGCCTTACAAAAGTCTCGTTATTGGCCTTATGGGTCTCTAAGGCTTCTCATGTTTTGGCTTTTGCACCCTGTGATGGAGAGTGTAATTAAACTCGGACATGAAAGTGTCAGGCAGTAATTAACAAAGGGCCTGTATTGACTGCCAGCTCCCCCGCCCACTCCCTGCAGGCCTGGCTGGCAGAGTACAGGCAGCAGGAGCCAGGGGGGCCCACGCTTCCCAGAGCACCTCCTGGGCAGCCAAGGGGACTTGTCACCCATTTCTGTGCAGCACCCAGGGCCTGCTCTGTGTGGGGACTGGGCTGACCCAGAGATACTGAGACCAGAACATGGCCCCTGCCTTGGGTACCAAGCATCGCCTGATATCACAAGGACCTCACCAGAGGTGACGAGGAACTCAGCAACCTCAGCAGGCCTCACCAGGACTCACTGGAGGCCTCACAAGGATTCACCAGGGCCTCACTAGGACTCCCCAGGACTTTACCAGGTCTCACCTACCTGCTGTTCAGTCCCCCTCCTGCTGCCACTGCCCACTATTCTTGGTTCCCTGCCTTGTCCCCACCCCTGGCAGATACACTTTTCCTCTCAGAGGCCCGGCCCCTGGAGACCTTCCCTCACTGTTGCCTTCATGGTTCTTCTTCATGGAAGCCAAGGTCATTGGAAGGCACTCAGCCTAGGCACAGGGTGGGGTGCAGTTGAGTTTAGCAGCCTCTGTGAGACTGTGGTCCCCAGGCAGCTGCTGGAGCTTGAGGGGCCCAGGGCAGTTGTCAGGAATAGGCTGGACTCACAAGCAGGAGGGACAGCTAGAACCATGTCCACTCCTGTTGCCCTGGCTTGCTGACGGGTGTCCTGCAAAAGAAGCAGGGCCCCTTCCTCCTGGAGTCACACCACACACAGCGTGGGCAGGAGTCAGAGGAGGTGGCCTCACTGTGGCCCCAGGCCAGCAACAGCAGGAGTGTGCTGCCGCCTCCCCTCTTCCCACTGTAACCTCCAAAGTCTCCCTGGTGACCCACCCTAATGGGAAACTGCCTGCCCAGAGTGGGCACAGCATGGAAGCCCTTTCTGTGCCAGCTATGGCCTGAGATAAGAAGCTGCCCTGGATGGCTGTCCTCTCAGTCACGTTAACTGAGATAGGATAGTAGCCACCAGCAGGGACACTGGGGTTTGGGCAGACAATCTGAGGGTCTTTGTTCCTTGTAAGCTACTCCTTTGAAAAATAAATAAACTCCTTTGAGTATTTAGTTCACACAACAAAATCATCATTTAACAAATTAAATTTCCCTAGGCATTTAAATATGTCAAATGTAAACACATAATTAAAGTAAGAATCTAAGAAAATCCTTAAAACATTACACAAAATAGACAATGATTACCAGTTGGGCATCCCACATGACCAACTGGTTATTATTCCACAAAGAAATTGGTCATTACCAATGGGCTGATAATATCCCACAGAAACATTTCAAAATGACTAACTGGAAGAAGTAGTCCTATTCTCACTTCAGCTTGTAAGGGCTCATCATTACTCTGTCCCCATGGACCATGCCCAGGTCATACCAGGCCACTGAGGCTATTCAAGGAGTTGAAGATCAGGGTTCAGGACAGAAAGGCCAGGCTGTTCTGTGACAATCCTGCCTCTGCCCTGTTCTAAGTTATGTAGGCTTTTTAATTCTAAGAACTTTGTTAGTCTCTTTAATCGGTCTAAAACTATTCCAACTATATATCTCATATTTATTGCATTTTGGTAACTTGTGGTTTTTGACCAGCTGGTTTATTCTTCAAATTGTGAAATATATGAGACTAAAGTTGCTCATAATATTCCCCTAGTAGTCTTCTAATGGTTGCAAAATCTGCAGTGATATCTACGTAGCATCTTATTCCTGATAGGTGTTTTATGTCTTCTTTCTTTGTCAGATTTATCCTTTGATTTTTCTCAGAGAACCAGCTTTTAATTTATTTTCCTTCATTGTTTTTCTGTTTTCAATGTCACTGATTTCTGCTCTTTATTATTTCCCTCCTGTAGTCCATCATGGGTTTTTTTTTAGTCCTTTCCTTGTTTTTCAGGTAGGAACTCAGATCTTGCACTTTAGACTTTCCCTTTTCCTGATACAAGTATTTGAGCTATAAATGTGCCATTCAGGACTGCTTTCCTCGGGCCTCATGTATTTTATTATGTTGTATTTTTGTTTGCACTTAGTTCTATGTATTTTTTTGAAATTCTTAAAAATTTTCTTTGAGATTTTCTTATTGACCCATGGATTATTTAATTTCCAAAATTTTAGAGATTTTCTTTTTTTACTGTTACTGATTTCTAATTAATTCCACTATGATCAGAGAAGATAGTCTGTGTGATTTCAGTATTTTTTAAGATGTGGAGGGCATTTTAAGGCCTACAGAAGAGTTTATCTTTGTGAATTTTCCACATGTACTACATGTGGGAATAAAAATATATGTCCTGCTGCTGTCCTGGAGTGTTCGCCGTGTATCTGTTAGACTGTTCAGCTCTATGTCCTCAATCAGTTTCTGTCTCGTGATTCAGGTACAACAAAGATGCCACAGTCCTCAATTATGGTTGTGAATTTTTGTACTTCTTTTTTCACTTCAATTAGTGTCAATTTCATGTATTTTGAGGTTCTAACATTTGGTGCATGTAGATAAAGAGTTGCTATGTCCTCCTACATTAATCCTTTCATCATAATAACGTGTCTATTCACCTCTAGTAATTTGCACTGCTGTAAAATTTACTTCGTCTGATATTAACATAGCCACTTCTGCCTTTCTCCAATTAGTAATTGCAGAGTGTGTAATTTTCCATTCTTTTGCTTTCAGTCTACTTCACTCATTGAATTCTAAGTGTGTCAGGTTGTGTTTTTTAATCCACTTGCCAATATCTGCTTTCTAATTACATTGTGACTATTTACATTGAAGGTAATTATTGGTAAGTTGGAGTTTAAGCTGGCCATTTTATTATTTTTTGTTTCTCTTTGCTTGTCTTCTGGTGGCCACTTGAACACTATGATGATTTTTTTTTCTTCCGGTACCGGGAATTGAGCTCACAACCTTGCACTTGCCAGGCAGGCACTATGCTGCTGAGCTAAATCCTCAGCCCTGAACACTATGATTTAATTTTGATTTTCCCTTAGTTCTTTCAAGAACATCTCTTGTAGTTTTGAAATGATTGCTCAAGACCTCACAATATACTAATGGATCTTACTGCAATCTTCTGGTTTTGACATTCTACTACATTAAATTAAGCATTCAAAGACTTGCTTCTATTAAATCATTTTACTTTCCCTGCTTTAAAATATCATTTTCTGAACATCAGATGATGTCATAGCTTTTATTCCAAGCATCAGATATTATTTATGGAGCTCATAAAGGGCTTCTGGGATGTGGGAAAAGAGAAGGGAAAGAAGGAGAAATTTTGTATGTATGTATATACAGGATAGATAACATGGTTGTTCTTCTATCTGCTGTTTCTATGCTTAAAGAAACTGTCAATGAGTGTTTGGTTGACCAGTATTGCATGTCTATATCTGTTTTCATGAGAAGCCACTTTGAAGATATCAATATGTAATACAACCACCATTGTTAATTCCCTACCACTTTGTTTGTAACTCTGTATTGTCTGTATTGTGCTTGTGATATGTTGTAAAATGTTGTATGTCTGTTAATGTTTCCCTCCTTTTATCCTTAAAATAAAAAAAAAAAAAAGAATTGTCTATTGGCTATACCCATATTTCTGCCTTTCTTTTGCTTTATCTTCCTGGTGCTCTGAAATCTCTTTCTTTATCATCCATTTCCTGGTTAAAGAATTTCTTCAGTCATTCTTTTAAGGTCAGATTGCTGATGACAAACTCATTTAAGCTCTTCTTAGCCTGATAGTGTCTTTATTTCCCTTATTATCTCCTAATTGTTATCCTTGAAGGATGCTTTGTGTGGACGTGGAATTCATAGTTGATAGCTCTTGTCTTCCTGTGTTTGCAAAGTGTGGGTCACTTCCTTCTTGGCCTCCTTGTTCCAGATGAGAATCCCACTGCTACTCAAATTGATGGCTCCCACAGGTCTTGGGCTGTTTCTCTCTGGCTGCTTTCAAGACTTTTTCCTTTCATTTCCAAACTTTAATTATGGTGTGTCTTGGCAAGGATTTCTTTGAATTTATCATATTTTGAGTTTTCTCAGCTTCTCAAATCTGTGTTAAATTTGGAGACTTTTCAGCCATTATTTCTTCAGAGATATCTCATTCTTCTTCTCTGGGAATTCCTGATGTGGACGTTGGATCTTTAGTTATTGTCCCATGGGTCTCAGAGGTTCTGCTCATTCCTTTTTTTGGTCTGTTTTATCTGTGCTGTTCATACTGAGTGAATCCTATTGAGCTGTCCACAAGTTCATCGACTTTTATTCTCTAATGTTTTTATCATTGAGCACATTCAGCAAGGTTTTTATTACCATGCTTTAGTTCTATAATTTTTATTTGGTTCTTTTTAATAACTTCTCTTGCTTTGCTGAGATGTTCTATTATTCTACTTGTTTCGAGACAGTGCATAACTGTCAAAGTGCCTCTATGATGGTTGCTCTGAGACCCTTGTCAGATTATTCAAACTCTTGATTCACCCCGATGTTTAGGGTCAGTTGACTGGAGTTTTTCATTCAAGTTGAGATTTTCCAGGTTCTGGTGTGATGGGAAATCCTGATTGCATCCTGGATATTTTGGCTGTTCTAACACTCTAGATTCCATTTAAATTTTTTGTTTGAACAATCAGGGACCCTGTTCAGATGGAGCCCACAGGTCTGCTCTGCTTTTGTCAACTATAGTTCTCACAATAGTATATTTTCATGGCCTGGTGGTGTTACCATGGTCTGCTGCTTTATCTCGTCTTACTGAGCATACACTGCCTCCTGCTGGTGCTGCCTAAGGCAGAAGGAATTTTCCCAGGCTAGGTCTGGGGAGCCACTAGGTAGGGGAGGAGTTTGGGGAAGTGTTTTTGCTGAACCTTCCTTGTCTTTGGGGATAGAAAGTCACTACCTGGTTGGGCACTTGTTGTGAACAGATCTCTCTGGGTCTTTTACTGGGGCTTAGGGTGTGTGGGTTTACAAGGAACAAGAGTCTTCCTGAGCTGGGAGCATGTTCTGGTGACGTCTTTCTGCCAGGACTGCCTGGCCTTCAGAGGTGGCTAGTGGGCAGGGGTCTCATGCCTAGCCTTAAAGGAGTGGGCTCTAGTCACCACAGTCATGGGGGCTAGTGCCTGCAGGGCTGTCTGGTGTAGTCATTAGATGGATTTCACCCAGTCTGGGAATGAGACCACCTATTGCAGGACATGGGCTTGGCAGTGCCGGGTCTGAATTCCATCCTTCTTTTGGTGCAGGGTGTGCTGGTCCTCCAGTGTTGCATCCATAATCACTTTCCCTTCTTCTGCCCACCTTCCAGGGTCCTCCCCTGCATTCTTCTCCATGATTTGTATGGTATATTGCTGCACTTAGAAGGGGGGGAGCAGGGAAAAGCAAGCTTATGCCTTCTTATCCAACCCAGAAATCTCTCGCTCTCCTTCTGTTATAAATTTTACTTTAATTTCCTGACACAAGAGAACTTTCATGGTTAGGAAGATGGCATTAAGTCCATGAAGACCTCTCTTGCTGCTAGAAACAACAACAACAACAAAAAAAAAAAAACAGCAAGGACACCATAATTGGTCTCTGACTATTGCAGAAGTGGTTATCAAGTTTACATGAAAAATGGGACCACTCAGGAGGATGGCACACGATTTTTGCTGAAGAAATCTCTACAATTAGAAAGACAGTGACTTTTGTATTATTTAAAGTGATATCACCTAACAGGTATGAGCAGCCAAAGACACAGAAACATTGGCTTTGGGATCCTAAAATGACCTTCAAGTTTTCCTGCTCATGAGGCTGTCTGAGAGCTTTCTAAAATATGCATAATCCTATTGAGAATAGGATTTGCATGGGCTTTCACCTTGACTTGTACAGGTTTCATGACTATGATATAACTTTATCTATAAATGAGTCTCTTTCTATATAAGTGAATTTCTTTCCATAACTGTGTATTAATAGTGTTCACAACTGCTGGTGTGAGACTGACAAAATGGTCCTTATCCCAATAATGGCCATCCCGGAAGTGCTAGGCAGAAGCACACCCCTGAAATGCATACTTTTAAAACCAGGACTTGAGATTGTTGTGGGCAGGTACTCCTAAAATAATTAAATTAAAGCTGATGCTTGGGAATCATTTTTGCAAACACCCTCAAGGCAGTTCATTGTTCACAGTGGTCTGCAGCTTACTCTGGCTCTTTTTGCTGGAAAGAACTTGTACCCTTTGTCTAAATCCATTAAGCATCTCACATATTGACAGATTTAACCTTCATGCAACCCTTCTGTCACATGAGCAATGTGAAAAAATTTGGAAATGTTGCTAGTGACATAAAAATCTTCTTGGGTGAATTTAAAAATGCATTGAATCTCGTATGGAGTTATAATCATTAGTTAATTTAAGAAAGTGTCTAAAGAAATGAGAAGCCAATGAAAGAGGTCTTGATTTTCTGACGAAGTTTAAACTTTTTAGGTTTGATGTGTCTTTTTACATTGGCTAAAATGTAACTTCATGGCCTTAAAAATAAAATCTGATTTGGACAAGATGGGGTTGGGCATATGCTATGGCTGCAGTAGCATTTTTACTCACGAGAGTCTTAGCCACAAAACACACACCACATGTCTAAGAGATAAATGGCCAAATGAAAGCATAGTGGTTCTTGGCAACGCACATGTGACTATTAGGTGTCACCAAATGAAAGTGTGGCTGAAATGGCTCAAGCTGATTTGGGGAGACTCAAATAAGAAAAAAGTGTGGTCAGTAGAGCCTTTCATAAACATTTTGATGCCACACTCCCACGCACGTGCATCCTAAAATCTGTTTTCCTGTTGCTTTAAACTTATGTGCAACTAAGTGACTTGCTTGACCAGTGAAATGTTCAAAAGCCCTTAAGAGCTGGCAGAGAGTGCTTTATTCTCTTCCCTGTCTCTGTCTCCGTGACAATGGAAGTTCACATAGGGAAGTAGTCTTGGTAACTTGTATCTAACAAACTATAGTGAGCAGGACTCTTGGCCTGTAATCTGATGCACACCAGTTGAATGAATGAGTAACAAACTTATATTATTGTCTCAGTCCATTTGGGTTGTTGTAGCTGCTTACTGTAGACTGTGCCACATGAACTGGAGACACTTATTTCTCACAATTCTGGAGGCTAAAAGTATAATGCAAGTCACTGTAAATTTGGTGTGTGGTAGTTTTCTTGCTAAAAACTCACAGGGTTGAAAAGGGCAAGGGAATTCTCTAGTGTCTCTTTCACCAGAGCTTCGGCCTCGTGACTTAATCACTTCCCAAAGTCATCAACTTCTACAATCACTATATCGTATCAAGGGTTAGGATTTCAACATAGGAATGTGAGGAGAACAAAGACATTCATACCACAGCATTCCACCTCTAGGTTCCCAATATTCCTGTCCTTCCTCCATGCCAAACACATTTATTTCATCTTCATTCTCCTCAGTGTCTTTACTTATTCCAGAATTAACTCAAAGTTTAAAGTCCAAAGCTCCATCTAAATATCATTTTAACAAGATATGTTGGAGACTCAACCTATGACTCATTCTGATGAAATTTTTCTCTAGTTATGAACCTATGAAATCAAACATGCTATGTGCTTCCAAAATACAATAGTGGGACAGGCATAAGCTAGTAATTCCCATTCCAAAATGGAGAAATAAGGAGGTATAAGGGTTATAGATCCTACATAAATACAAAACCCAGTTAGGCAAATTCCATTTGACATTAAGGCTTGAGAATAATCATCTCTGGCTCATGCTCTGTGCTCCAGGCCCACTGGGCAGAGGCCCACCTTCCAGGCTATCCTGAAATCGCTGCTCATTTACATTTAACAATAAACAGTCAGGGAAAAAGCCGGACTGCTCTTTAATACTTTTCTTAGGAAATTCCTCAGCCAAATATGCAGTCTCTTTGCTCACAAGTTTGTCTTCCACAGAACAATAGGTCATGAACACAATTTGGAGCAGCCCTCTGCCACTTTATACCATTATTCCTCATGCCTGAGACTTCTTCAGCTGCCTTTACCATCCATACATCAATCGATAGTCTGTTTAAAGTCATGTGCATACACTCTAAGAAGATTGAGGTTTTCTCTATAGTTCTTTTATTTTTTTTCATGACTTTCACAAGCATCACCTTTCAAGTCCATTCACAGCAAGGTAGAATTTTTCTAGCACACCTCTCGGAACTCTTCCTCTTCTGCCCATTACCCAGTTCCTAATTCCTCCTTCCACATTTTTAGGTGTTTGTTACAGCAGCACCCCTACTGTCAGTACATTTTCTTCCTTATGCCATTTGGTCTGCTACTATGAAAATCCATAGATTGAGGGACTTACAAATAACAAACATTTATTTGTCACATTTCTGGAGACTGGGAAGTCTAGATCAAGGTGCCTATAGATTCTGCATGTGGAGAGGGCCTTCTGGTTCATGGGTGACCATCTTTTCACTGTGGTGGAGGAGAGGGATGGCTTCACTTGGTTTACTCTTACAAAAACAAGCATGGCAGTCCTGAGGGCTCTGCCCTCACACCTAATCGCCTTTCAAATACCCCACCTCTTAATACCACTGCCTTAGAAATGAGAACTCCAACACATGAATTTAGCAGAGGTACAAATATCCAACCCACAGCAGTTGTATTGAATCTCTGAGATTTGAAAATTATTTGTCATTGACACATAACCAAGCCTTAAGGCTTATTCAACAGTCATGGTCAAGAAAGCTGCTAGCCCAGGAAACTATTCACTAAATCCCACCTTCAATGGCTTCTTCATTGGTTCAAATTTTTAATCTTTCAAACATTCAATCATGCCATAAAGATTACTTAGAATGTCTAATGGGTCTAATGCCCTGACCCATGTATTCATATAGAAAAAAGGAAACTAACACCATAACCTTTTAGTTTCCCCATATCAAGGAGTCAGCCAACCATTCACCATGGAGTAAGTCTACGACTTTCCTGGTGTTGGTAGGGACAAAATAGTACCACCAGCAAGAGGATTGAGCTTGAACTGAAGGAAAATGCTGAGGCAAAGATCAGTCATTGGAGCTGTCAGGCCACACATGAGTCTCAGAATCTTTATTTTTTTTCTCTTCTCAATCCCCAGAACCACCTGCCCACTATAAATGTTACTATTTACTTACCGCCCAAGAACCTACAAATTGGAAACATTTAAAAACAATTTCTGGCACAGGGCTAGGATTTCATAAATGCCATCTCTCATCATCCCATTAGTAGTAGTATTGCCTCTATTTTTAGATGAGAAAACTGAAACTCAGAGTGATCAGTTAATTGTTCCAAAGTCAGAAGGTTTTAAGTGACTGAGCTAGGGTTTGAAGTCAAGATTGAGCCAGATGTCTTTGCACAGTATCAGCTACCTCTCTAGTAGTTCATATATGTGCCAGAAAGAGACTTCTCCATAAAAACAAATACCAAGAATTCAAAACTGAAAGGCAAGTAGAACTGGCTTGACAAACAATTATTGAGCTCTTGAACTGAAAAGTAAGATTAATTGGTCAGGATTTACACCTTTGCCCATCATGGAGTAACTAGTTCCAGCCTGGTGCTCCTGCTGAAAATAACCATGAAACTAGACAAAATATATGAAGAAATTTTCAAGTGTTGAATCAAAGAAAACACAGGCCTGTTGTCTTTACCAGGAGGGGGTCATGGAAAGTGAGTTCTCTATTCACCTTGGTTTTTTGCTTGGAAGAAGCTTCTACCTGTCAAAGAAGTGAGACTGAAGTTCAAGCAAAGAAAGCTCCACTGAACTGAGGAGGCAAAAGTCAGAGACAGAGGATAATCAGACTACTGAAGTGACTAGAATTTGTAAGACAGTAATAGAGCAAAAGAAGTTTTCCAGTGATCCCCAGGGATTTATATAGGGATTCCCTGTAGGTCTTTTGTGAGGACAGGGCCCACATGGGCAAGGAGAGACCCCACAGTCCTAGAAGAGACTGTGTACCATGGAGTTGAAAGTTTTATAAAGATACCAGTATTACACAGTGGTGGAAGAATTCAGAGTTCCAGCCAAGTCAGAATGTAAAAAGAACTGATCATCTCAGAGATTCACCTGAGATCCCAAAATGACTGTGCCTAGGAGGAAGGCACATGCTCCAGGGGAAAAGACTTGCCTAGGAACAAAGAAGCTACATTAAAAAACAAAATAAATATGGAACAAATATATAAAAACAATGTCTTCAGTATTTTCCTAACAATCATTGACTCAAAGCCGGACAGAACAGCAAATGATCTACTTGTGACTTAGTTGTCCACCAAACAAAATTGATAACCCATGATGGGAACAACATAACTTGGGTGTTTTGTGATATGTCATCTACAGTGTTCATGTTCTGAAAAAAAAATTTAGATGTGTGAAGAAGCTGGAAAATGTGACCCATTATTAAATAATCACAGAAATGTGACCAATAATAGAGACAAAAAACAGTCAACAAAAACAGAACCCAAGATGCTTCAGATGTGGAATGGCAAACAGAGTTATTACAGTAGCTGTTAGAAATATGTTGAGACATTTAAGGAAAAATATGGTTTAACTGAAATAAAGGAAAATTTTAGAAATGAAAAGTAAAATATCTATAGTGAGAAATTCACTTGATAAGAAAAGCAGCACATAGAAGGTTGTTGAAGACTGAGTTAGTATGATACAGATTATCTGACATTTTCACATACAAAGATCAAAGAGGAAAAAAGACTGAAAAATAAGAGCAGATCCCCAGTCATCTGTGTAATAAAATCAAGTCATATAACAGATGCATAGTTTGAATCCCAGAAAAAGAGAAGAGAGAATGGGGCAAAACAACTATTTAAAGAACCAATACCCCCAATTTCCCCCAAGTTTAGTGAAAAATGAATATATGGTTTCAGGAAGCTCAGCAAACCATAAGTAAAGCAAATTTGAAGAAAAACATAGTCACACCATTGCCAAACTGCTGAAAACTGTAGACAGTGTTAAAATCTTAAAAGCAACTACAGAATATAAGATACTTTACACATAGAGAATAATGTTTCAAGTGATTGCTAACTTATTTTGTTAAAACTATGAAAACTAGAAGACAATGGAACACTTTTAAATGTCAGTGGAAGAAAAATAAGGAAGTTCCAAGTTCCAATTCTATTATTTAATAAGGTTGACTTTTACACACCTGGGCGAGATAAAGGTATTTTCCCATAAATGAAAACTGAAAGAACATGTAAGTAGTAGAGCTCTCTTACAAGAAATGCTAAAGGAAGTTCTTTAGGTTGTAGGGAAGTGATAAGAGACAGATGCTTATATTTGGAAATGAATAGTAGCAGAAATGACATAAATCTGGATAAATATAAAAGAGCATGTATGTACATTATACATACATTGTAATATATAGGCAGACCTTATCATAATGGAAAAATAACAGATATCCCTATATCTTTCACTACAAAAAAGGTAACTGAAATACAAACAACAAGAGAGTTTGAAAGTAGAAAAATAGAAAAACATGTATGAAAACAGGAAATATAAGAAAGTAGGTATTTACATATTAAAATCAGAAAAAGTAGACTTTAAGAAACAAAGTATTTCCAGGGATGTAGAGGCATAATATTACAATAAGAGGGCCAATTCTTCAAGAAGACATTATAATTCCAAAATTACATGCATCTTATAATAACTCAAAATATATAAATAAAAAATTGAAAAATAGAAAACTATACAATCATACCTGAAGATTTTAAAGATACCTTCTTCTCCATAACTAATAGAGCTGCACAAATACACACACACCCAAACTCAATATAGATTTAAAGATTTAAACAATATTAAAACTAACTGGGCTTAACTGATATTTACAGGGAACTATATCAAACAACTATAGAATATACATTATTTTAAATTTTATTTTAAAAAGAGAAAGAAAAAACAAAAATAAAACTTTCAAAACAGGCTAGTAGGACAGTAACAATAATTATTACATTGCATATTGTTCTTAGTAATTATTTAGAGTACAAGATACAGGCAAGAAACATTGTCCATTGGCAGGGAGATAGCTCCGCGGCACAGCACCTGCCTGGCAAGCTTGAGGTCATGAGTTAGATTCCTGGTACCAAAAAAAAAAAAGAAAAGAAATATTTTCCAAACAATATTAGCTCAAACCTTTCTTGTCAATGAACTAAGAGAAACTACCTGTATAACTGTCTTAACTATCTTTTCTTTTCCCTTCCTTCCTTTCCCCTTTCCCCTATCCCGGTTTCTCTTTTCTTTTGAACAGTTTCTTCCTGATAGACTATACATTATTTTAAAGTAAGTTTAAAATGTCCTCGAGACAGGTCATATTCTGGGCCACAAAAAGCTTAGCAGATTTTAAAAGATTAAAATATAATGAAGTATTCTCTTACTATACTGAAATTAGAACTCAATAACAGTAAGTAGAAACACCTCAAATATTTTTAAAAAGTAAGTACTATATTTCAAAATAATCTATCACCAGGAAAGAAAACAAATTTAGAATTTAGTAAATATTTTAAGCTGAATGATACCTGAGCATATATAAAAAGTAATGGAATGCAGTGAAGCAGTGTTTAGGGAATGATTTATAACTTTAAATGTTAAGAAAGATATGTATATTTGTAAATCAGTGACTTTAGATTTCATCTAAAGAAGCTTGGAAAAGAAGTAGAAAGAATCCTTAAAGAAATACTTCACAAATGAGTTCAAAATGAAGCCAGGAGTGGTGCTGCATAACTATAATCCCAGCATTCTGAGAGGCTGAGACAGGAGGATCATGTGTTTGAACCCAAGCTGGGCAACTTAGTGACTTAGTGAGACCCTATCTCAAAATGAAAAGTAAGAAAAGACAAGGAGTATAGCTCAGTGCCAAGGCCTTGGGATCAATCCCTAGTATTGCAAAAATAAAAAATGAAATGTTTAAAATGGCATGGCCACTTTGAAATACATTTTGAAATTTCTCCTAGATTAATCAATAAATGACCCAGCGTTATATTTCTAGGTATTCACCTAGAAAAAAGATGAAAACATGTTCACAGAAAGACTTGTATAAGAGTGCTCATAGCATTTTTGTTCAATTTTATTTAAACAGGCATAAAGCTGGAAACAACCCAAAAGTTTGTACAAGAATGGACAAGTAGATACTCATATATCCTTGCAATGAACAGTACTGATCTGTACAACCAAATGAATGAGTCTTGCAGACATACTATTAGAAAAGTGAAGCCAGGTACAAAAGAACACATACTGAATGATATCATCTGATTCACAGCTTAGTTCAAGGTCAAAATTAATCTGTGGTGTTTGTGTTAGCAAAGGATGCCAAAACTTGTTCAGCTCAAAATAGCAAACATGTATTATCTCACAATTTCTGGCAGCCAGAAGCTCAGGCATAGCCTAGCTGGATGCCTTTGGTTCAGAGATTCCCACATGGCTGCTTCAAGATGCTGCCCAGGGCAACAGTCATCTTAAAACTTGACTGGGGCTGTCTGCTCTCAAGCTCCCTCCCATGGTTGTGGGCTGGCTCAGGTGCTTGGTGGCAATTGATGGGAGATGTCAGTTCTTTGCTGTATGAACTTCTTATGGACCTGTCCATTGCAGAGCTGGGCTGCAGGAGAGAGCACAAAAGATGATGAAGAAGGAAGAAGTAATTATATACTATGGTTTAGATCTAAAATGTCTCCTCCAGGCCTCATGTAGATGAAAGGTGATTGGATCATGGGGTATCTATTGATCTGTTCAGTAGCTAAATGAGCTGCTAAGATGTGGAGCCTGGTTGGAGGGGTCACTAGAAAGCCGTGGTCTTGTTCCTGATTCTTACCTTTTGTCTGCCTCCTGGCTGCCATGTGTTGTGCAGTGTTCCTCTGCTATGCCATGCTACCATGCAGTTTCAACCTTGGAGACTGCCCACCCTGGACTGAACCCACTGAAACTATAAGACCAAATAAACTTCTCTTATTTTAAGTTGTTGGTGTTGGCTATTTTGTCCCTGGGACAGGAAAGCTAATACATAGTATCTTTGCAACCTATGCTTCAGAGGGGGTAAAGTCCCTGGATAGCCCACAGATCAGTAGAGGACATCACAATAGGACCTGAACACCATGATGGAGATCATGAAGATCAGCTCAGAGGCCAGACACCACAGTGATAGAAACCAGGACCACAACAGCTTATGGACAGTGGGAATTGACTGTGAAGAGCACAAATGAACTTCCTGGGTGATAAAAAAAAAAAAAAACAGTCTGTATCTTGATTTGTTTATTATTTACATAGTTATATATACTTGACAAGATTCTTCAATTTGTATACCTAAGATCTATACCTTTCACCATGTGTAACCTGCCCTCTATTTTAGAATATGCTTTTAAATGATGACTTGTCATTTCAGGTATCGTGAGAATGAATGCAGACCCTTCTACAGCAGACCAAATAGAGATGACCACAGAAAAACACATTAATTTATCATGTTGCCCTTCCAGACTTCAGAAAGTCAATGGGGCACAAATGGTGTATTTTTACAAGGCTCTATTTACTCTCCTCTGGGAAGGGTGTTTGAGATATTTAGCCAAACCTCTAAGACTTGGTTGGGGATCTGAGAACAGCCAACCACAGCTTCTTCGTTTATAGTCTCTGTCTAGTTCTCAAAACAAGAGAAAGACAGCCGTCCCTGTATAAGACCTCCAAGGCCCTTAGGAACATGAAAAATTCAGCTGAAATCAGGGTTGAGACTGAGGACTATTAACCAGAACCAATCCCCTGCCTCAGGATGCAACAATTCTAATAGGGGTCACATGGGTTTTTGGACAACTAATACCTCTTACAAAACACTGTTCTGACAAATCGAGTGTAAGTGAATCAGAAACAGGCAGTTTGCATTTCTCTTAAAATAGACCAGGATTTAAAAATTAAGAAAGACCTTGCTTAGCCAAGTACCTTTAAAGTTTTCCAGACCTAAAGTATTTAGAAAAGTAGATCCACCTAGTTTCAAAACCCAGAGTATATCCAGCTTGTCATCTTTGGAAACTGAATCTGCTGAGGGTGAATCATTTCACTGTTAATCTCTTCATTCTTCTTGGATGGGGACAATGGATCAGTCCATTATTAAGAGTAAAGTGATCTCCTTTCAGTGGTTGAGAATACCCATGTGCCAGGCACCATGCTAGGCATGGAAAAACCAATTGAGCAGCTCTCCCATGGCCCAGGACTTATTTAGGAAAAGGAAGGAGCGTGAACCTTCTTCCCAAAGACCTACTTGAGTGAACATGCAGTCAGTTCCCATGGAGGCCTTTAGGCCTTTCTTTTGTGATGGGATTTTGGCAACAGTGCCTTCAAGTACTGGCCTCCATCAATCAAAGGCCCTGGGAACTTGCAGCACTAAGATCAAATATTTCTGAGGTTGCTGAGCCCAGGAGGTCATCTATCAGGGAGGAACTGTGCAAAGGCTTAAGTATGTGTTCACTAAGTCTTCAGCTAGCTCCACCCACTCCCTCTGAAGGCATAGAGACAGACAGCTGTCTGACCTGGATGCAAATGCAAAGTGAAGTGTGCTTTTGGAAAATCACATCCAATAACAGTGTAATGCAGCCTTGGGGTTGTGTGAAATGCAGAGAGCTTTTGGAGTGGAGAAGAGGGGCCTCTCTGGATGTCTGAGGTGGTGGAGGAAACTTTAAGAACCAGATCAGTTCCCTATCCACTACAGCCTGACTTTCAGCATCCTCTAAGAACTCTCTGGCCCAGCAGTTGTAGCAGACTTGGGGAAATCTGGGGACAATAAAGCCCCAACCAGACTGTTCTCACTACCCCATTGTGGTAGATTAACTAATGGTCAACTTGGAACACCCAGCTGAACTGAGTCAGCATGGCTCTAGGCATGGAGGGCCCACCTGAGGATAAAAGGAAAACTGGAGGGGAAGAGGGTGTGCTGTTGATTCTCCTGGAGAAGCTTGTCATGCTGGCTATCCTGATATGAATTCAGCTGTTCTCTTCACTGGAGGAGCTCAGATCACCTCGGTGTCACTGAGGATGGCTGTGGTTTTGCAGGGGAGCTCTGGTCCTTATTTTCAGCATCACTTCCTGGCTCCAGTGCAGATCACTCAGCCTGCTGGCACAGATCCTTCATCCTGCTGGTGCAGACTTTCTAGTTTCCACCATTGACCAGTGCAGATCTTTGATACATACTTGCATGAGACATTGTCGTAGGCTCTAGACCTCCAACTGGACTTGTGGAGCACATTGCCATGGGCTCTAGTTCTTTAGCTGGATTCCTTCAGGACATTGCCATAGGATCCAGGCCCTCAGCTGGATTCTTTGGGTCTCTAGTTCATGGATAGATCTCTTGCACTCTTCTGCATTTGATTTTTTTGGTGAATATCATAAAACAATCCTATAAATTATGTATCTTGTATTAAATCTATTCCTTTGCAAACCCTGACTACAGCACCCATACTCTACATTCACATTCACATGGAAAAATGAGAGGAATCAATTTGTCAATTGATCCTAGAATTGAAGGGCTCACACTTTCCTGCAACATTCTTTAAGAACTTGGAGTTGCATCACAGTTCAGCAAGGAAACACATAGGCTTTGGACCACTCCCCAGTGAATCTCCTTAAACACATGATTTATATTCTCTGAGCCTCAGATAGTAGACCTTCAAGGAGTGGGGGAGAAGAGACATCTCAAGATTGGAAATGGGCCTGTTGCACAATTCTAGGACGCATGGCCAGCATCACATCCCAGGGAAATGGTGGCCTTGGAATTGTGCAACATGATGCTTCTAACTGCCACTTACAGGTTCAAGGATAGTCCCCAAATGACAGAAAGTCCCCAAAGGGTGAGGTCTGGAGCCCTTTTATTAGACTCTGTGCTGAGATGTAGACCATAGGGAGCCTGGCAGAATCTGGAAAACCACCGTACAATAACAAGGAAATTTGCACAGTAAATGTTTAAAATAACAACCACAAAAATAAAGCCTGCAGCAAAATAAGTGCAAAAGTCAAAAATATGAAACAAACAAGAAAGAGTGAGTGACAGTTCATGACTCTGGTAAATGGCAGAATTTGCCCCCAGAGAAAATGGAAATAATAATCTGAAAATAACTCTAAAATGGGTCATTTAAAAATTCCCTAGAGGAAAAAGATGAAGAAATACACCATGAAAATATGAATATGAGATGGTGAATCAAGTATCAGAGATCATGAGCTGTACTAAAAGCATATGAAAGGTTAACGACCGGGAAGTGAAAAGTACAGTCATTCAGAACAAAAACAAACAATGGCTCAGGGCTAAGCAGGAGTCCAGGGAAGCCATGGTTTGCTAAACTGAACAGAAAATCTCCTACCGCCTCCTTAGTAAAGAGATCACCCAAGAGAAGGAGCATGTGAAAAAGAAGTGAATGGACGGGGATGATAGGTTAAGCATCTCCCACATACACCTAGCAGGAGTACCATGAAGATACTGACAGGAGAGAGAAAAGATATTTAAAAATGTAGTAGAGAATGATTTTCTGGACTTGAAGAAGGCAAATGTCCTAAGTCTGGAAAAGGTCACTAAATGCCAAGTTAGAGAACTTTAAAAAATTAACCTAGTGCACTTCCATATATTCCCTGAGTAGCTGTACTTTCCCTGCACACTCACTCGAGTGTGCCAGGACTCAGCTTCACACTGTCAGCGGGCACCCCCATCACACCCACATCCACACAAGCACCTCCATCTTTATGGGTCGACACCATCCTCATTCTTCACAGTACACCTACCCTCACACACCGTGCAACTCCCTGTGTGGTGAAGCCCACTTGGGCATAACCCCCATGGGAATGTGACCGGCTAGGCACAGCACCCCCACAGGGGGTGTTTCTTTCGATGTCACCATCTTCTATTTATTCTCACATTCTCTGTCCCCCTGTAACTGATCTTATCTGTCCTGCAGCTCTTTCAGGGCAGGAGTGAAGCAACCAGTGTGAGGTTTAGGCAGCAACAGGAAACATTTCCCTGGAGCCCCTCTCCAGCTGTCATCTTCCCACCTGTCTGGGTGACCCAATCTCTAGCCAACCCATGCATTTCACCAAATGTTTATCCACCCCCTGCTAGAACACTCCAGTAACAGGACCATCCCTAATATACAGGAAGATTGGTAGTCTACAAACCCAATTTCATTTAATTTCTATGTGCAAGTCTCATGCTATTAAAGTCAGGGAAAAATTAAACTTAGTCCATTGGTGCCAAGAGTGTGACTATGCTCTAGAGGGTGTGCATGTGTAATCTTCCTGCCCACTCTGTCAAGAAAAACAGAACCATCTAATCCTTGACTTTGGGTCTGCAGGGTTTCCTTCCAAGATCCTGCAGCTCCTGAGCTGGCATCAGTGCATCTGTGCCATCCCTGGGGGTCACAAGAGCCTGGCTCTGCCTCTTTGAGCTCATGAGACTCTCAGTGGTACTTCAGAAGTCAGCTTCCCCCTTGCTCCCTGCCTCCTGGAAAGCCAGCACATCTTGCACACAGAAAGAATATCTGCACTCTCATCCTGCAGCCCCTTCCCCCCTGTGCACATGACCCCATGCATAACTACCACAACACCCCAACTTTTGCAGTCTCCAGTGGAAGCGCCTCTCTTCTTTGACGATGACAATTTTTTTAAGACATATGAGGTGTGATCAAAATATACAGTGAATGTTTACATTTTTAAAATTATTACAGTAAATAACACATTGCCATTAACCTTCCTCAAAATATTCTCTGCCATTCCAACATATTTATCCCATTGTTCTTGTCATTTTCTGAAGCAGTACTGGCAGCCTCCTATTGTGTCTTCTGCCTGTCTGGATGCTAGGAATGAATTCAAAATGTTTACAACGATTTCTGTCAGTTAAAGACATTACAGTGTGTCCTCATCCACTGTATTCACAAGATCAGGCACTTTGAGACTTCTGGCTCTTCCCCAAAGTCAGAATGACTGTGAAAGAGAAATGTCTTAGATTGATTGAGGACATCAAAGAATCTGTAACAGCACAGCTAAAGACACTCAGGAAAGAGGACTTCCAGACCTGCTTCAGAAAGTGGCAAGAATAATGGGATGAGCATGTTTGAAGGGAGGATGAGCAATTTGAGAGGGATTTATAGCAATGTGTCTTTCACTGTAATCATTCTTTTAATTTAAACATTCACAGTAGTTTTCCATCACCCCCTGTACAAGAAGCTGTCTCCGTGGGCTAATATTTCCACAAACACCAAAGTCAGGAGACACTCCATCATTTCTCCACCATTCCTGCTTAGCTTCTTTCCTGTTACTATCACAGAGACTGGATAATTGTTAAAGAAGAAAATTTATTGAGCTCGGGGTTCTGGAGGGTAGAAATCTAAGAACTTGGTGCTGGTGTCTGCTTGGCTTCATGTGAGGGCCCTGTGCTTCTTCACCTGATGGTACAAAGAGGAAGAACCACTGGTTATGTGAGGAATAGAAGAAGTGTCCTGGAAGTTCGGCCCCATTCATGACAGGAAAGCATTAATCCACTCCCAAGGCTCCTCTCACATAACCCAACATCTCCCTTAGCCCCACCTCCCAACCCTGCTAGTCTAAATGTTGTGGCTTAGATGCAAATCATCTCCCAAAAGTCTCATGTGCGTGGGAGATGATTGGATTATGGGGGCGCTGTACTCACCAGTGGGGTCATCACGGATGAGTTCCTAGCTCAATGTGCTATGGGAAGGTGGGGCTTGGTTGGAGGTGGTTAAAGGAAGTGTGACCTGGTATTTTTGTTGCTGGGTCCTCCTTTCTCTCTGCTTTGGGGTGACCAATTTTCCTCTACCAGGGCCTTCCACTAAGCTGTTTGTGCCTTGGAGCCAACCAGCCATGGACTGAATACTTTAAAAATTGTGAGCCAAATAAAACTCTCCTCCTTTAAGCTGCAGCCATTGGGTATTTTGTCCTAGTGACAAGAAAGCATCTAAGACATCAAGGACTTAAGCTTCAACGCCAGTTTTAGTGAAGACAAGTTTTATTCAGACCATGGGGAGTTGGAGAAAAAGAAGAAAATAGAGAATAATTGCAAAAAGCACAAGCATTTACACCTCTATAATCATAATGAATCAATGCCCATGGGGGTCAGCTCTGACTCTGGGCGGTGGGGATGTGGCCACCCAAGTCTTCTCTGCTACTCAATCCTGTCATACTCTGGTTTTCCACCAGTTTGGAAAATCTTGCCAGGCAAGTTCAGCGACCTGAGACAATCTTTTCTACCTCTCTGAGATCTGGATTTTTTTCTCTATACAGCAGGATTTTGAACAGCACAGATCTCCTGGGCTGCTGTGAGCTCTTGTAATTAGTGCTGTGTGGGGCTGGGAGGCCGAGACCCTACCGTGCTCCCATAAGTGACCAGTATTAACTCATTCAAAGCTTGCAGTTGTTATGGTCTCCTCATTGCACAGGAGGAAACTCATACAACAAGAGGGTGAATAAGTCAGAGAAAAGAAACATGGGGAAATGAAATGAACCCAAAGGTACCCAAGTGAGACTTGAACCTAGGAGTATGGCTCCAGTGTTGTCTTCATTTTCTTGGTGTCAGATTCTCCAGTTGTTCTCAATGTTTCATTAGCCATTTTCTAAGTTTGTAAGCTTCTACTTTCAATCTCCCATTGATCCAGTTACAAACACTTTCTATAGCTTGTCAAGTTGGTAAGGATACTTTTTTAAGGCACTCATTACTGCTTCATTTTTTGCCTCCCTTCCTAGTTTATTTCTCTGTGTTGTGTATATTTCTTTCTTTCATCTCTGTTCTATGAAGCAGTATCTTTGCATCTTTGTGAACCTTTTAGATTGTGAAAACCTTCATAATAATTTTATCATACTTTCTATTTGAAGAAATCACTTTCCCTCAGAAAATGGTCTGGACTAAGTCCACACACTTTGCTAGAGGATCTGTGTTTTAACTGTTTGCTCAAATCCTTTCATTTTCTTTGAATTTCCTCCCTGCCTGGTTGATACTTAGGAGACTATTTTTAGATTCTGTGTGGTTAGGTAATTTTAGGTCCTGCTTTTCTCTGGTTATTTCCAATTTTATTGTTGCAGACACAAAATGGAGGATTTATTTTTTTCTTGGCATGCTCTGAGCCCCCCTTCGCTGCTTGGAAAGTTCTGTCAGGCACACTTAGCCTCTCGCAGAGCCCCTTGCTTGGACATCTATGGCCTTTGCCCTGTTTGGATCCAACCCTAAGTGGGTCTCCCCCTACTGCGCTGAGTTCCTTGAAGTGTGTATAACAACCTTGGGCACAAAGGGCAGTAATAATAGGGGAGGTGGGGCTGGACACCAAGGGGCAAGGACACCCACATGGACATTGAGGATGCTGAGACCCATGCTGAATGGTCACAACCATGATGACCAATTCTTCTACTTGGATAGGCAGAAGCACCCAGGTCAACTGCAACATGGGAAACCAGTTATCTTGGTTTGTTTTCTGCTAGTATAGTCGAACACACCAGACTGGGTAATTTATAAACAATAGAAGGTTATATGCCCACAGTTCTAAAGGCTGGGAAGTCTAGGAGTGTAGTACGAGCATCTGGTGGGCACCTTTAGGCTGTACCAACTCATAGTAGAGGCAGAAGTACAACAGAGGGTGAAAGGAGTGAGCCAGAGAAGACTGGACCTGCTTTTACAGCAGATCCACTCTTCTAAAAACTGACACAGTCTGGCGACAGCAATTCCAACCATTCATGATGGTGGAGGTCTCATGACCCAGTTACCACTTACTAAGCTTCACTCCCAACACTGTGCCATTTGGAATTAAGTATGCAATACACAACTTTGAGGGATACATTAAAAGCGCAGTATGAGCACTTTGGGTTCCAGTGGCAGATGGGCAGGGACCCAGCTTACAAAGGCTTCCCACCAAGCATGTTGCCTGTCATGTGCTGAATCAGTGGAGGGTGACAAGGGCACACAGTGCTTTGCCGGTTACAAACCCTTTCATTTACTCATTCATGCATTTACCTATTTATTCTATTCATGACCACAGAGGGCCTGCTCTATTTCCGTGTAGCCCCTGCTTAGACACTGCTCTTGATCCATTAGGTGGTAGACCCCACATGTCTCAGGATCTCTTGAGATATCACTCAGTCCTCTAACAAGAAACAATTATTTTACTTCTATTTCCAATCCTCATGTTTAGGAGCTTAGGTAGCACAGTAGAAAGAAGACCCAGTCCACCTTATTCACCCTGTCACCTTGTGGAAATCACTTAACCTCCTGGAGCCTCTGTCTTCTCATTGGTAAGTTAGGGATGGTGTTTGACCTTTCAGGGCTCTCCTGAGCACTGAGTGGAAGAGGCCGAGGAGAGAGCAGTGCGTTGAGCATGCATGGCCATTGTGACAGTGTGGTGGTGGGAAGAGTGGATGCTGTCACTTCAGTAGCAGTCCATCCTCAGAATAACCATACATGACAGGGACCCCAGAGTGTAGCAATACCAGACAGCAACCTGTGCAGCTGCTCAAGAGTGCTCTGTCTCTGGAAGGACTTGACCAACAAGGATGAAGGGTATTCCTTCTCCAGCTGAGCTCTGACCCATATCCACATGGTCAGGGATGTTAGCTAACAGTCTCTCCAGTAAGAAGAGACTGGAGTGTCCTGACCGTGCCAGCCTTCCTCTGCCTCTCTCTCCGTACCTTAGTCACCCTGCAGGATAAGGACACTTGGATATCCCCAACTCAGGAAACCCCAGCTGGTCTCAGTTCAGGGCCATCCCTACAGCTAGGCCTGTGTTCCACTTATAGTAACTGAACTTTTGTTTTCTACCTAAAGGTGAATTCTCAGCTGGTCCTTCCTCCTCTCAATCTGGAGCTATATGTGCTCCAAAGAGAAACCCTTTCCTTAAGGCTAGAGACCTCACTCTGCATCTTCCCAATAGTCTAAGGACAATCTATGACTCACCAGCTGCCCTGAAAGTCTAACCCCTCTCCATGGCTGCCATCTTGGGTGTAACCATGGTGCATAAGCTCAATTCTCTGCTGTTGATCAGTGTCAGGACTGCCTCAACTGTCTACCTGTGCTGCCCATGACAGCTGTGATAGGCCACCTACACACATTGCTTTTCCCATTAGACCAGATGAAACAGCCCCCTGATTATCTCATTGTCCCCCATCAGTGTTTGTTAAGTTGAACTACAGCTCTAGATTCTTCCTGTCTTAGCTGGTTCCTCTATGCCCAGCCAATACAAGAATTTCCTCCACCTGTTTTAAGAGGAACCTAGAAAGAGCCATTAGACAAACCTCCAAAAATTCCAATTCCAAACATTGCAGTTTCTGCAGGTGACTTAAAAATAACAAATGGTTTACAGTGGTTGAAGGTTAAATGAGGAAATTTTGTGACCATACTAAAAAGGGAGAGCTGAAGGGTATGCATGTGAACAGGTTCCATAGGAAAAATATTATCTGAGTATCAAGCATATTCCAAGCTCTGTGTTGGATGCAGAAAGCAATGACTCAGAAAGGGCCCACAGAGCCCTCTAGATCTTGTAGAGCAGACCGTTTCAGCCTCTTATGAAGAATGGAAGGAAGACTGGCCATGAAACATGCCCAAGTCCAGGCACTAACCACCAACTTCCAAACACTGTCACTAAGCCCTCTGCTGTGCTTACATGCTCTTCTCCATGTCCAGACCCCAGTCCATTTCTAGGGAGAGCTCCTCCTATTCATCTGATTACTGTACTTCTACCCAGGGTGACCCATTTCTCCAACACCAAGACATCCACTGAGCCAGGAGTTACAGAGCCAAGGACATTTCCCAGCCCTGCCCTGACTTCTAGTCCACTTCTAGATCCACCTAAAAAGGAAATCAGGGGCATTTATAAGGTGCAGGTGGCACTGAGAAATATCTGTGTGCTTCTATTAAATTGTGTTGCTAGTTTGACTTTGAAGATGGTTTTTTTGGGTCAAGAAATCAACAACTCATTGAATTGTTTCTTCAGAGGATGATGGAATCAAAAAGAACCAAAATGCAAGTCCTAGTCAAAGCAGGCACTCTCTGGCTACCGCTGTGTCTGCTGGTGCCCCACTGACCTTGGGCTTCTGTCCCTTTCTCCAATGCTGGGAAATTAGAACTTGTGCAGGTTCAGTGTGATTTCTTTTCCCAAGGAAAGAGCCATCAGAACATACAATTACACTTGCAGAGCAATTTCAGTGCCTTGAGGGCAAATGGATTGGAAATAGAAGGCTTGCATTTTCCTTGAAATTCAAAATAGCTTGAAAATTAAGAAGTCATCTTTAGGGAAATGTTTTTCTAAATCTAACACATTTTTCAAAACAGTGTAAAAACAGCCATGGGCTCAGAGTCAGCAGAGCTCCAGTTTTTTACTTTCATTTTAACCACATGAGGCTTGTGGGTTAGTTACACTATGTGTACAATTTGCTATGATCTTCATCTAGGCAACAATCCCCTGGACTCTATGGAAGGGGAAGAGGCAGCATTGCTTTATAGCTTGCCCTTGGAATGGGTTACTAATCCATAGAATGATTTTGGAAGCATCTGGATTCTTGGACCTACCCTGGGAGGTCCAAGGGCAAAAAAGAGCCCAATGGGCTCCACGAGATGGGATATGGGAGAGAATTCATGATCTGCTAGCCAGGGAGACTCCAGAGTTGTACATGCACTGTCTCCTTGAAGTCTGTAAGTGTCTTGTCCTCATCTACTTATCACCACTGAAACATAGTAACTCAGGCTGTAGAAAGAATGGGAATCTATTCCCTACAATTCTGGAAATCTAAAATCAAGGGGCTGGTGTGTGGCAAAGTCTTTCTTTCTGTGTCAGCCATGGCAGAAGATGGAATGACAAGAGAGCAAGTAGCAGCAAAAGGGAGCTAGTCACTTTTAAAACAAACCCACTCTCACAGGAACAAACCCACCTGCAGGGTAACCACATTAATCCAGGTGTTAGGCCAGAACCATCATGACCCAGTCACTTCTTAAAGTTCCCTGCTGTCGATACTATGGCCATAAGGATGAATTCTGAGGGTCAGGTTCACGCCCTGGCAACCCTTTGAAGCAGGAGCACTGTCCCATTACCCAGTGAGGAGACCCAGGCTCTGAAAGGGAGGGATTCCACACTAGGAGAGGCTGTGAGCCTTGGAGCTGGACTTTCGTCTGCTGTGGGCAAGAGGGAGCAGTGACTGAGGGCACGGTAGGAAGCATGTGTCATGCCACAGCTGCAGCTGGTCCTGAGAACAGGCTCAGGAGCATCGAGTTCAATTCCCAGTCCCCCCAACTTCTAATTTCATGACCTTGGGCATCTTATTCACCTTTCTGATCCTGTTCCTTATAGTAGAAAAAAAAGACACACATACAAAGTTTATGCAAAGATTAAAAGAGATAAAAGATACAATGCATGTGTGTCCAGGCTGTGACCAGCACAGAGTGGTAGTCAGTCCCAGTGAAGGCCCTCCCCTTGCTAAGGCCTCTGTCCCAGCAGGAAAGCTCTATGCTCTGGCTTCCCCATCCACTCCAAACAGCTAAATCACTTTGACTCTGTTTTTAATGGAGCCTGAAAAGCAAAATCTCTGCCTGGTTTCTAGTTTCCTTGGGGTAGTAGCCTTCTGATTAAGAATATAGAAAACCACAAAGATTTGACCACAAACAAGCTCCATAAGCTGGTCCACAGATCCTGAACAAACGCGCTTTCAAACGACAAGGGCATGTTGAAAGCTTACTGGGGGTAACCACATTTCATAAAAAGCAGAATCCATGACTCAAAAGAAGAGGGGACAGGGTGGAGATCAGAGGTCATGGAGTGATCAAACTCCTCATCCTTCCAGGGAGGCAAAGCCCCAGGAACCCAGGTCTGGACAAAGAGCCAATTAGAGCCCAGGGAGTTGGGGGAGGGGGTGTCACAGTGGAAGGGAGCTAAGAGGGTGGGCTTGGGATGCTCACAGGGGAGATCAAAGATCCTGCCAAAAGCTGGTTGTAGGAAGCCTCAGGGAGCATGACATCTGGTCCAAGGCTTGCAGATGTCCTACTAAGGTGCTGGGGAATTGTGGCCACAGGAGAAAGATACACCTGGGACCCTGAAAATTCTCTTTATAGTGTCAGTTTCAAGAGGAAACGGAGTCCATAAAACATGGGGGAGACTCTGGTTTTTGACTGTGTTGTTCACACAAGTGTGAAATAAAGCAGTGTTTGTGCTAGAGGAGGAAGCGGGGTGCTCAGTCTACATCCAAGGCTCCTAACGCCATCCTGGGGACTCACATTTGTGAACTTCTTTAATCCTCATGATCTCCTAAAGTCTCATCTCCAAATATCACTGATGCATGAGTTTGGGAGCTAAGTGGCCAAAACATGCATTTTTAGGAGATACACTCAATCCTGGCAGAGACCGTGTACCCCTATTTTGAAAGCTAGTAAAAGTTGGGAGCAGGACTGTCAGCTTGCATACCTGACTCCTGCCAGAGTTCCAGATAGGCTGCGGGGTGGCTATGGGGCCACTGCAGGAGGCTGGGTCTACCTGTGACAGACTTTCTAGTCCCAGAGTACAGGGACAGCAACGCTGAGTGGGGTCAGGGGTCAAGGGCAGAGTCCTGCTCCAGCTCAAATCCATGAATACATCCAACCTCCCCACTGGCAATCTGTAGGGGAGAAACCCACCCTTTATCTGGCAAACTGCTGCTCAGCCTCTAGAAAATACACAGGAAACCAAAGCAACCCCAGAAGGCTGCCAAATAGGCCAATATTTCTACACCCTGCCTGAATTTCTATACATCTCAGCAACCTGACAACTGTCCCCAGTGGCCAGTGCCACATCTCTTCCCCATCATTTGCTCCTCCCAGAGGCCTGAGGCTCCTTAGATATAGACCCCAGTCCCCCCCGGAGCCACTGCATGAGACCCACAGCAGCTGTGTGAGCACAGTGACATTTGGGGGTCACTGAACAAGGTGGAAGAACAGTGCTGACTTTGTCCCATGGGAGAGATCCCACCTGTTCTTCCCTGGTTGGGCTTCTCTGCTGCAGCTGGGAATAGAAATTCCAGTTGTGGGAGGTTAGGGGAGACACAGAGAAGGTGCTTTGCCTCATGGTGTGCCTCTTCCT
The DNA here is from genome assembly GCF_000276665.1 of Chinchilla lanigera. Lineage (NCBI taxonomy): Eukaryota > Metazoa > Chordata > Mammalia > Rodentia > Chinchillidae > Chinchilla > Chinchilla lanigera. The sequence continues at coordinate 2,028,048 of NW_004955556.1, read as the reverse complement.
TCACCCACAAATGGGAGCAACAGTGCCTGCGTACTAGGGTCCTTGGAGGGAGGAACTGGGACCCAATTTCAGAGGACCTACCTGTGCTGGCTCCAGGTGAAGACACAGCCTTGAACTTCACCATGCAGTGAGCAATGGAGAGGGATGCTGGTAGGATGGAGGCAGCTCTGGTCTCCGTACAGAAGAGGAAGCCCCTCATCCAGCCTAACTGAGAGAAGGTCCACCATCCAAGCTACACTGGGCAGTGAATGTCCAGAGCTGAGAACAGAGGTGGAACTTCCGGGAGCACTGCCAGTGGCCATGTCCCTGTCTCTACCCATGTTCCTAGCTAAGAAAACCTCATCTGTGCAGGCCAAGCCGAGGATGAGCAGCAACTCTAGCATGTGGGAGATATCAGACACAGAAGATGGAAAGATGGTGCATCTGGGTAAATAGGGGCTTCTTGAAAAGGATAGGAACTAACACATGCTCCATCATGGATAGAGCTGAGGACACTGCTCAGTGGAAGCAGCCGGTCATGTGGTTTCACCTTGCAGGAGGTGTTTGGGGAGTCAGTGTGTGATGGCGCAGAGTTTCTGTATGGAGAACGAAACGTGCTGGAGGTGGAGGGTAGCGATGGCTGTAAAGCAGTATGAGTGGACTTAACGCCACCAAGCTGCCCTTAAAGTGGCTAAGATAGTCAATTTTATGTTATGTGCATTTTATAATTTAAAAACAGGGAAGAAAGAAATGGTTGTCTATAATATGCTAAAGTGAATAGGGGAGCTAAAGCTAGCTGTATGTTCTTATTCTGCTCTCTCAGTCAAGTGAAAAGAAGTCCCCAGTCTAAAACCAAAGCTGCTCTTGGCTCTGTGAAGGGCCTTTGCCACTGAGACAGACAGGCCTCACTTCCTGTCTTGCTCTCCTAGCTGCAGGCTCTCTGTGGTTTGGCCTCTGGGATCTTCAGTGTCTTCATCTATAACACTAAGCAAAACAACGCACTGGTTCCTGGCAAGCCTCGGTAAGCTCTCCTAGAATGTTCTCCATAGTTGTTGTGTCCTGAAAACTGTATAGAAAAGAGATTCATAAACCCAGGGGCCTAAAGACCTCTCAGTGGGCCCCACACACCCGAATGGTGCCATCACCAGGACCAAGCCTTTACCACGTGGACACTTGGAGGATATCCAAATTCAGACCACAGCAGCCTGGAGCTGCTGCTTCTACTTGGGGGCCTCTCCACAGGCGGCTCTAGCTTCCTCACAGTGCAGGGGTTGGGTTCCAGAAGGCCAGCGCCCCCAAAGGACTGTCAGAGGTGCATAACATTGCTGTGACCTAGCTTTGGATGTTACATAGTGTCAGTTCCTCTGTGTTCTATTGGTCAAACCCTGGCTCAAGGACAGAGATTCCAGATGGCCCTTCTTGATGAGAGGTGGGTTGACCTCATCAGACAAAAGATGCACAGATGGCAAATGACACAGTGGTGACTCTGAGGTGAGTGGAGTGTGCTGGGGGAGGGCCTTCATACTGAAAGGTGGCCTCACTGTGCCACAAGGGAGGGACTGCTTGGGCAGATCCCTATGCTCCCCTCCCCTGGGCCTTGAGCAGCTTTCCTGTGCCCCCCACATTCATTCCTGCTGGGAATCAGGCCCAGCTTCCTTTGGAATCACTTCATGCTGCCTCCCCTGACCCTCTTTGCACTTGGAGATCAGATCCGGCTGTGATGCTGCTGAGTTCCTCCAGGAACTTCTCAGAGTGTATCCCACACTACTTTGTGGAGGCTACAGTCCTCGTCCCCTTGATCAGTTGCTTTCTAGCACTGGACAAACCCCAGCCAACAGAGTCCCACAGGACCAGAGCCAACAGCAGGTTTGTCCACAAGCCACACTCATAACATGCAGTGCAGGCCAGGGGGGCCGCGCTGCCTGGCCCATGAACAAACACTGCTGAACATAACCCTTGAGATGTTCCCATCCTGTGGGAGAGGAAACTGAGGCCCAGGCAGGCTTGATGGCATGGCCATGTTGACACAGCTGGAGCATGTCAACCAAAACCATGAAGATTATGTCCAGAATCTGTCTTATAAGGTATACTCTGGCTTTCCAGAATGATACAATTGCTGTTTTTCTACAGTACTGATCTCATACACCACAATAGGATATGGGATCAATAAGAAAAGAATGAACTCTCAATGCAGCCAACACAAATGAACCTTAAATAATCGTGCCGAGTGAAAGAAGCCACACAAAAAGGAATACATCCTCTTCCATTAATAGAGCACTGTAAAAAACACAAATCAGTGTGTAGTGACAGAACGCAGGTCAACAGTTGCCTGGGCTGGGGTAGAGGTTGTGTGGGAAGGATTCTCAAGGGGTGAAGGAAGTTTTCGGAAGTGATGGGTGTCATCTTTATCTCAGTGTGGTGACCATTTCACGGGTTTGTACGTGCACCAAGACATTTCAAATTGCACACTGCAAACATGCACTTTCTCATAATATTTCAGAAAAGCTAATATATAGGAGTAAAATTTATCAAGAGAAAGAGTGCTAATGTTTTGTAGCCAGGAGCATCCATTAGGATTCATTTGTATAAATTTTTGAACAATTTTAATTGGCCAAAGATCTATACCAATTTCTTAGAGCTGCAAAAACACAAATAATGCTGAAATTTTAAATAAATCACTTTTGTTCAAAGAAGGAATTCACATGCCAAGAGCCTGGCTGTCCCTTACCCAAAGAAAGAAACAGTCATGATGCTTGTGCCTCAGAATGAATTAAAAGTGTCCTCTCTTGTACCCTGAGGCCAGCAACACAGGGAGAGGATTTTGCTGTTCTGATTTTACCTACTTGAGTCTCTAAAGTTCCCAGGCCACTTCTGTGGCACCAGCAGGATTGGCCAGGTCCAGGGTCCTGGTCTGGAACTCACTGCCTCATTCATGGCACACCCACTCCCTCCACATGAAGAGAAGGGGACAGAGCTAGCCGTGCAGGGTGGTCTGCCCTCTCCAACTCCCAGGAGGAACCATGGAGCCCTCTGAAGTGCTGGTGGGTGAAGCCCAGTGTCTTTGGCAGTGGCTTTGCCTGTTCTCAGGGTCTGAGTTTCAAATCCAACTGCCCTGGGTACAGGAATCTGTCTGGATTCTCTGGCCACCAGGAAAGGATTCAGAAGTGGGGTTCAGAGTAGGAGGAGCTGAGCCTTCAGAGACAGCACCCAGGAGCCTGGGTGGATTCTGGTAGCACTCACAAAACACCTTCCTCAGCTCTGCTCTCTCAAACCATGAGGAGCTGACAGTGCTTAGTGCAAAATGTTCTGGAAAAGCTGCTGGAGTAAAGAATAAATGAACCAGCAGGCAGCTTTAAAGGGAAGCTGGGGTATGAGTCTCCTGGTCACTACATGGTCCAGGAAAGTGTTTCTCTGCTCCAGAAGTAGCAGGGGTGGAAAAACATCTCATCAAGCAGCCACCAGCTCTCACCTCTGCTCAGCTGAAGGACCAACCCTTCCTGGGCCCAGAGATGCAGTATTCCTTCCTACAACCTAAGTCCCAGGGTGACAGCCCTGCACTCTGCGGGCAGCCCGGGCAGAGGGGGAAAAAATGACTTCTGAGCTGCTGAGAAGCAAGGACACCCAGTTGGTGGTTTTCAGGGACCAAATTTGCTTCCTGGTTGTTCTGTACCCTGTCCAGTGGGCTCCCAGACTGAGCATAAAAACATTCAAGCAAGACCCAGGGGAGAGGATACACAGAAGGCAGATAAAGAGAACCTGGGGGCTGGGGATGAGGAGTATTTCCTGAGAAAGCTTGCCTCACAGGCATGTGGACTTGTGGGAGGTCAGTGCTACCTTGGCCCAAAAGGAGGGTACTCAAATGCCTCCCTGTGGCAGGAGAAAGGAGAAGGATTCCTGGTCTGCCTTCCACTACAAAAGCATCCAGTGCTTCTGTGTCTTTATCACTCCAGTGTTCACAGGAGGTAAGAAAACATAGTCTCCACTGCCCAAATAAAATGAGGTGCTGCTAAGACGGAAGAAGGAGCAACAGATTCAGGCCACCCACTGCAGCCTCTGCTTCTTCTAACTGCATCTCAACTGCCAAGAATTCACACATGCTCTTTCCAGCCGCAGGACCTGTCTCCCCTCCTAGGAGGCCGTGAGCTCCCAAGTGCCACCACTTACCGCAGGCCACCCAGAGTCCTAGTCTCTATGATGCACAGCCCTCTCCTTCTGGTATTTGTGTGGCCTCGTAGCTGGTGGGCTTAAGCCTGAAGACAATTGCCTTCCCTAACACCCTCACGGAAGGCAGAAACTGGACAATCCCAATCAGGGGAACCTCTGACCTACTGCTCTTCAAAGCCAGAGCCAAATCCTACTTGTTGCAAATAAGACTCTCTTCCCTGCACGAGATGAGTTCCAGTTCATGAGAGAGTACCTCCTGGTGCTCCCCCTCATCGGAGAACCTTCCAAGGCCCTGATTATTGGGACTCCTGCAGTGAATCCTCAGTCTCCTGCCTGGAGCTAAAATGCAGAGCGAGAAGGAAAAAGAGCAAGAGAGGAGAATTTCAAGGAAATAGGGCTCAGGGTCCATCGGTGTTCTCTGGGAACAAGGACCAAGAATCTCCAGCTAGCCACCATTTTATTAGCCAGTGCAGGTCTGGTGCTTTTCCAGAACAGCATAGAAGTAGTGGTTGAATGGGCAAGTTTAACGTCATAAAAGAAACAAGTTAAGATTCATCCCCACACCTGCGTACTAGTTTCCCTGTACTGTCCTCAGCAAACTTCATCCTGCTGTGTGAGCATCATAGTGCCACTGACCAAGAGGTGGGATTTCCACATTCCAAAACCCACCCACACAGAGCGGGTAGGGAGGGCTTTAGACAGGTACCATGTCAATTTATACTTCATGGTCCCCAACACCCCCTCCATAGTCTCTTCTGAGATGGGATCCCCCTCCCCCTCCAGGAAACCTTGCACTTTCCGTTGGTGCAGTATAGTGCCTAGAAGGAATTTTAGGGGATGAGGATCCCAAAGCCCCATGTTCATTTAGTACCTGATGCTCTTGCCTTGCAGGTTGGGCTCAAATTCTCCACTGCTCTGACACTGGGTCTCTCCCAGTTTCCTTGGGCCTCTGGGCACTAGAAGCTCTAGCCGTGACCATGCCAGATAATCTCAGATTGAAACATGTGAAAGTGCTATTTTGTAGGACAAAAATGATCAAAGGGCAGCAATGTCACATGATATGATCCAGCACAAAGGTTAGTTATAACTGAGGCCAGCTTCGTTTAAAACCAGTTTTGACATGAACAGGAAATACATGTAAAATAGTTAAATGGTGGCTAATGTATTCCAAATATTCAATAAATACTATTGATTTATAGCATCATCAAATATGTAATATATACAAATCTTAGCTATTATGGGAACTTTAACTAGAATCAGTATAAGGTGTTTTGAACCCTGCATTATTCTCTTTCCCATTCCTGGGACAAAATACCCTATACCACAACTTTAAGGAGGAGAGTTTGGTGGAGGGGTGGTGGTTCTGGTTTCAAAGGGTTCAATCCATGTGTAGTCAGCTTACTGTAAGGCAGAAACAGCATGGTAGAGGAGCATGGTGCAGGACAGCTGCTCATCTCACGGCAGCCAGGAAACAGAGAGAGAAGGGAGGAGCTCGGGACAAGAAAATACCCTTCAAGGTGACACCCCATTGGCCCACCTCCTCTGACCAGGTACTACCTCTAACAGCACTTTCAGCTTTAAACTCCTCAATGGATGAGTCCACTAAGTACAACACCATGGCCTAATTACCTTCTGAAAGCTCTATTTCTCAACACATGAACTTCTAGGGATCCTTCTAGGTCTAAACCATAACAGACTCCAAAGTCCCCTGGTGAATATATCCTCTCCACTGCTCCAGCATGACACCATGCCATGTTCTGTTTCTCTGTTGAGACTGGACAAACCCAAATCTTTTCATCTCAGAGTCAGTCACTCCTTTCTAATTCATTCTGCCTGAACCCCAACTCACTGGGGGGCAGTTTTGTGAGCTAAATTAGTCTTGAGTCTTGCAGGTGAGGCTTCAGCATTCGTGTGGTTCTACTATTGGGAAGGAACTTAAGGAACACAGGCTTAGTTGCTGTGTAGAATTCATAACATTCTTTGGTTTGATCTGTCCCTGCTGGTGGAGAGCAGAAATCTCTTCATCAAGGTGTCCAGGACAGCTCAGCAGGAGAAGAGAGAAGAAACCCTGGCTAAGGTGGCTGGGGTATTGGCAGGGACTCTTCCCTGGAGCTGAGAGAAGCCACCATGGAGGAGGACTGTGCAGTGGGGAAAGCAAGGCTTCCAGTACTCATTATATGACTATGCCACATTTATCCATTTTGTTGGTAATGACATTGGAGTTATTTCCAGTTTGGGACAACTGCATAAAGCTGATATATCTCCTCTCTCATATTACCGTAACTTCCTAGATTTATATGTTCTGTGTGCTATAGTTCTTGACATTTAAATTGTTCAAAATAGGGTCAATGGGACCCCGGGAAGTTGGTTCCAATATCCTTCAGACAGAGTCCCATTATTTTCCAAACAGCTCCTTACCTTCTGATATAACCAGGTGTTCCAGGAACATATGGTAATTCCCTGCCCCAGACTGGGCACCAGCCATTTCTCCAATGATGCCTGGTTCATGTAGAGAACAGTATTTAGAAACAGCCCTAGATAGGGCTGCTGACAGACAGAGCTGGGGTGGCTGGGTGATGGATGCGTGAATCGTGAATTTATAGGCTATACCCAATTCAGATTTAATAGAAGAGGATTTTTCTTTAGTTTGTGCTCATACCTCCTTTTCCTTGTAGTGGAACTCCAGCCTCAATATTAGTATATTAAATGTTTACTTTATCTTATACTACCTTTTATGCTTCTTGATTTATAAAACATAATCAGTATTTTAGAATAAATATCAAGTTCCTCTCTAATAAGTAACTTTGTGGCCCTAAACTTGCTCACTCTTCCATATCCTGAAAATACCAGGACTTTTCCGAAGTTTTTACTGTTTATAGTTCTTGTCAACTACAATTATGTCTTCCATTTTTTTGTTCTTATATTGATTCTGAAAATCTAAAACCAACACATTGAATTTTTTATAATGTGGCTTTGCTCAGTTAAATCATATGAACTTCCTTATATTCAACCTTCTTTTACCTACAAAAATTACAGCAATTTCCTATGGGTCAGGCATGTATTCCTATTATGGTTATGTAAATATGAGAGTATTTTACTCAGTCACTGAATACCTGTTGCTCTACTGAGAATTTCCAAGGTTTAAAGTCAAACAGATTCCCCTTCTTAAATGACATTAATCTCTTAAGATTATGTCAAGTTTTAGTTTGTTTCATATTTGTACCATAACTTTCCTTTAGAGCTTTTTGTTTTTTCTAGAGAATCTGATTGCATTTAATTTTTAATGGCAGAAGGATCACATGCCTTTTAAACCATATTCATCAGCTGCTTGTGCTTTTAATAATATTTGTGTAAAGCCCATTAGTTTTGGGAACCACTACCCTGCTGTTATTTAAGGCTTTGGATAAATTGTTGTGCTGGGTTTATTTCCCTTTTTCTTAGAAGGGATGATTATGTTTTCTTGATTGCTTATCTGCTGTGGCCTTATAAATTTGATGTTCAATTTTTCAGGTAGGGTACATGGATGGCAAATTTACTGAGTTCCCATAAGACTGAAAATAGCTTCCACTTACTCTCAGATCTAAGGGACACATTTGCAAGTAGGCGACAACTTTCCTTTGGGACCTTAGGAGCCTTTCATCATTTCATTCTAGTTTTTACTGACACTTGTAGGAATCTGACGCCAGTTTGATCTGTTATCTCACCTTTTCTCTGTACGTGGTGTACCAGAGTTTCCCCTACACTCCTCTCCCACTTCCCCTCAACTCCTTCTGTTATGAATAACTGTGTTTTACTTTAGCGTGGAGAACACAATGCTCTTCTTTCCTTTATTCCTTCCACTTCTCCATCTTGCTTGTTCTCCCTTTCAGAACTTCTGTCAGTGGATGTTGGTTCTTTCACATTTCTTTCTCTGTTTTACTTACCTCTTTTTTAATGTTTCCACCTTCCCTGTAGCATTACTTCATGTACTAGGAGATCCTCTACGTTTTCTTCTAGGCCTCATGCTGAATTCTAAACTTTGGAGTGGAATTTTAACTTTTGTGCTTTCTTATTCTTCATAACATGAAGAGATATCTATCATAGAAATTTTTTCATGTTTTGTGCGTACAGCATCATAATATCCTTTTTGAGTATTTGTGAGAGGAGTAATCAAAATTTCACGGGGCATTCAGCTAAAAGGAAACCATTGACACGTAAGAAAGACATGCATGAAAGTAGCTAAAAGTATTAGGGAGAAGAAAATGGACAAAGATAATACAGCAAAGGAGTTTATGCCCCAAAGAAGCACAAAATAGAAACAAATATACAAATACCTGAAGATTTAAAGTAAGAAAAAAATTCCTGAAATTAAAAAAATATATATATTAATTGGCAGGTAAGACACAAAATAATTGCAAATCTAGACAGAGCTTGGATAAGAAAGTAGGTAAAAGATAAATACAGAATACTTCTGGCCAAAAAACAAAGAAGACAAGCGCTTTACTCTGCATTCCCACAACCACAGCAACTGCTGAAGACAATAGGGTCATTTCTGCAAAGCCTGGGGGAGATGGATACATTGTCGAACTCATGTAGCCAGCTACATTGTTATTAAATTATAAAGGCAATCAGAAGATGTTCTTAAAAGCAAGAAAACTCAGGGAGTTAGAACATAAGATTGCTTATAAAACAAGAATATTGACAACAAAAATTAATGGTGGAATTAATTCATAAAACCTAGCAACACACAGCTGAGTGATAAACTCACAAATGGGCAGTTAATGCTCCTCAGAGTTTGCACCGTCAGCCACATCTAATATGACTTTGGGGGAGTAGGGAACTCCTCAGCACACGAGGTCTTTCCCCCAGAAACTAAAGAGAAAACAAACTTGGCGTTTTCTTTAATCCAATACCCATGTAATGAAAACTGTACATCATTATCCGTTCTTTTAAAAAGCTAAGTCATCACGATGGTAGAAAAGCGATAACTGATGTCTTCTGCCTTTTTCACAATGCGTGTGTTCTCTGGATATGAAGCTCAGCTCCACTCTCTCTGAACAGCTAGGAAGTGAGGTCAGCTGTTCCCATGACAGGCTCCAGCACTATCAGGTGTCCTTTGAATGCATCCTTGGTGTTCTTCCCAGCATGCAACACTCCATTCACCTCCTCCTTCTCCATCAGGCTAATGTCTGAGGTCAGAGCAGCACACATCACAGCCATCAGAAGCACTTTTTGTGGCTTGGGTTACACCCCAAGGAACCAAAAGATGATCAGAATCTGTCTGTCTGACTTGCTGGTGTCAACCTGGGCCACAGGAAGTGTTCAAAAAGCATTAAATTAAAGATATGTTTAATGGAAATTTCTTTCTTTTTTCCAGGATTGCATTTTCTTTCAGACTATCCTTATCATCTATCTTTTGGAAACTGCTTTCCCTCTTTTCCTTCTTTTCTTCTGGCCATATATTTTTACCCCTTTCTACAGTATGTTTTCATAGATGCTGTATTAACTTTTTGTTTCTTCTATCAAAATACCTGACACCCACAATTTAATGGAGGAGAGATGTCTTAGTTACTTTTCTCATTGCTGAGACAAAATACCTGACACCCAAAGTTAAAGGAGGGAAGGTTTATTTAGCTAACAGTTTGTAGAGGGTGTGGTCCATAATTGGCTCAGAGTGTGGCATGCCAGACAGGCATCACAAAGGAGAAACAGTTCATGGCAGGTAGAAGACAGCAAAAGTGACAAAGCCATGAAGAAGCAGATCCAAACAGCCTTAGTTAGCAGCTTCTTTTATATTCTGTATAGGCTATGAGGTTTAGGGCAGGTGCCAAACCAGTCAGTGGACTGATTTAGTAATCTCATGCCCTTAATCCTACTGTCCCTTAATCCTAACATTGCACGATGAATCAATCACACAGTTTAGATTCAGCCACCTCTGAAAAAGCCTCACCTAGGACTGCATGAGGATTTGTGGGTGGGGGCATCTAAACACAAGCTATAACAAGATGGTTAGTTTGGCTCCTGGTTTCAGAGGGTTCAGTCTGTGGCTGGCTAGCTTCCAGGCAGTAATGTCAGGGTAGAAGGATATGACAGAGCAAAGTATATGACAGTTCACTTCATGGTGGTAAGGAGGCAGAGAAAAATAAAAGAGCACCAGTGCACCTAGGACCCCAAAGGCTCTCACCCAGGGATCACCTGCAACTGGCCCCATTTCCTAACCTCACATTCACCTGTGGGCATCAGTGAGACAGTCTAGGCCAGTTGACAAGATTAACTGGCACAGATGCTTTGCTATGTTTGAATCCTGCATGTGCTAATACAGACAGCTCTCTCTATGTGTTGTGTTACAATAGAGGTACACTCTCCCCAAGGTCCCACCCATACAGTTTGGAGTCTGTTTTCATCTCCTCAGAGCTACAGTCTGGGGCTGGCTTTTCTGTAGCGTTATAAGATGCTGTGTCATTGGTCCCTTGTGTGATTTTCCTGCAAAGCCAGCTGGGTGCTCTCTCACACATGAGTTTCTTGAGTCTGTGTTCACCCCACCCTTGAGCTTCAGATGTCTCTGCCAGTTTGGTGAGAGTTTAGGTGACATCCAGCTCTACTTATCTTCTAAGCATTTCCCTGTGCTTTGACAGTGTCTGCCTTTCTTGCTAGAGACACTGAGTGCTGGTACCTATACACCTCTACTCAAGTCTCCTCTCCCATCTCCTCCAGAAAGGAAGTCCCTCCTCTTCTGGTGGGAGGAGTGGCAAAGACTGGAAGCAAGGAGGATGGTGGGTCCCCAATGTGTTCTGTGTCCCCTCTGGCAGATCTCTGTTGGTGTCTCTTGCAGCCTGGAAGCCTCTCCCTCTCTTGTTTCCCTGGATAAGGAATGCCCTGGAGTGGGAAGACACTGACTGCCTGTCCAGGGGCTGATTGGCAGCCATATTTATGATGGGGTTTGGGTGGGATCAGGAGAATACTTGCCCCCTTCAAGGCTGGCAAGAGAGAGGACTCCTGGAAAAATGACAAGGGTAGGCAAGGAAGGGGGGCAGAGATACGAGTTACCAGCTGTGTCCTCTCTGTCCTCCTTGAACTCTCAGCCCCATACCACAGGGTGCCCTGACATGGCAGTCAGGAGCTGGACAGTCATTCGGAGATTGGTTCAGACAAATTGTGTTCTACAATAGAAATTCATCTCTCCTCTTCTGGAGATGGGGCTGTATCCTCAGAAGGGGAGATGCAGGAAATTGGGCCATCCTGCCTCGTAGGGAGGGGGAGATTAGCAGGAGAGGCCTGGCCTGCAATCTATGTCCTCTTCCTCAGAAGTGGACACTGGGATGGCCCATATGGGACCATGACAAGGCCTTCCTCTCCCTGAGCAGGTGCTGATCCAACCATGGAGCTATTCTTGCTCAGGCCCCACCTTAAGAGCAGAAGGTCCCACCTGCTTTTGTATATCCTTACTGCAAACAAGTGTGTCCAATCAGCCTTCTCCCATGGGACACTCAGAACAGATTACTGAAGAGTAGTCCATTCTTACCGTGGAGACACTCTCAAAGTCCATTTGCTGGGCAGTCAAGTTCAGAAAACAAACTAAGTAGGAAAAAATTCCCCAACATGTGTTATTTTGATTCCCAGCCCTCACATGCCCACCCAACACCTCCACAGTGTACACCCCACAGTCCCTGCCTACGCTTACAGGCACCAGTGTAGGGACCAGGAGCCCCCAGCATGGGGCAAGGAGGGTTGCCATAGCGGGTACTCAGGTGTGGTCTCAGGTCCCAAGTCTGCAGTCTTCCATTGTGGTTCAATCCTTGCTCTTTTGCTGCCATCTTGCCCTCGTTACAGCCCTGTCCACATATGCGCTTCCTCTTTGCTGCAGATTCTACCCTGAACTAGGGTGAAGGCCACCAACCTCTTCTTCCCTGAGCCTCCTTCTCTCTGCCTCTGCTGGAATCTGCCCTGAAGACAAGAGGATTACATTTATCAGGTGTCCATAGTGTCCCGGGAACTTCTGATACATGATTTCACATCATGTCTTTAATTTGCATGACAATCCTAAGAGACAAATGTCATACCTGATTACTGGATAAGGAGAGCGGCTCAGGGACACACCCAGTGGTGTGTGGTGATCAGTTTTCTGTCATTGGGAAAAATCCCTGAGATAATCAAGGTAGAAAAGGAAAGGTAGAGCCAGCTCAGTTTCAGAGGGTTCCATCCAGGATTGGTTGGCCTGGTGGCTTCCAGGCCTATTGCAAGGTGGCACAAAGAATGTGCAGTTGGAGAAAACTGCTCACTTCACAGAAGTCAGGAAGCAAAGAGGGAGACAGGAAGGATTTGGAGTCCCGAGATCCCCTTCAAGGACACACACCTGTGGCCTAACTTCCGCCCTCTAGGTCCTACGTCCTAAAGCTTCCAGCCCCTCGTAGTAGTGCCATGGCCTGGAGATCAAGCCTTTGCCATATGGGAATTTGGGGAACTTCCTAGATTCAAACCAGAACATGATGCTAGAACAGATGTGCCCCTGCCAAGGTGGTGGATACTGAGGCTCCTGTTTCATTTTGCTTCATGTGGCTGCAGCTCCTCCTCCAGGGCTCCAGCACCCACTGTAGTTGTGAGCTTGCTCCTGTGCCTTCTGATGGGATGGAGCTTGTCCTGGTGGGAGCAGCCATTTATGCTCTTAAGGATGCACCATCCATAGATACCAGAAGTGGGCTTCCTCCCTGAGCAGCGGCAGAGCCCAGGACCCACATAAGTCCTTTTCTGCTAAGTCTTTCAGCCTTTTACCCACCTTGGAGAACCTCTACCACTTTCGAGGTCCTTTACCACTTTCTTCCAAGACCTCCCTGGCAAGAACAAGATGACAAATACAGTAACAGACAGCCATGGGAGTTCCTGGGTCTCATCCACCTCCACAGAGCTAATGAAAAGGCCACAAGGATCTATCCTACCGGGAAAAGGTCCATCTGAGACCCTTATATGATGACAACTTTGGAAGTAGCCTTGGCTCTGTCAACAACCCCACTTGGAAACATACTGTTGTCCCAGTGGGAAGCAGATGGCTGCACTGACCTCCCTGAACCCTCACCCAGGGAAAAGGCGAATTCCCCATAAAGATGTTGAAGTGGCATTAGGGAGGGAAGTGGATGCTATGTAGCAAAAACAAGTAAACACAGTATGTGTCATGGAAACAGACCAAAGTCCTAACTAGGCACCGTGGGCCATAGCATACACAAACAGAGGGCCCAGCATATGGGAAAAGAGGTCTGCACCAAGGCCTCTGGCACATCCTGAATACCTTCCTTGTGTTCCAGGGGCTTGAATCCACTCAAATTTCTCTATGATGTTGTCTCATTCCTATGTTACAAGAAAAGAAACCCAAGACTAGCCAAGATAAAGATATATTCACAGATACATGCTCTATTTATGAACACAAACAGATCAGAAAGTAATTGAGCAAATAGAAAACATACATTACATGAAATACTTGGAAATTTGCTCTATTTAAGACATTTTACGTGTGCCAACACCAGCATGCATGTAATGTGGCTGGTCTGTGTAAGTGGAGACCATCTTTTGATCTAGTTAGTATGTTCCAGTTGTCAGAGGAGGATGAGGTAGACCAGCAGGCCATAGACTTCTGCACAGAGCTCATGTCTTCCAGGAGCTGCGCTGCATGAGCTAGTTTGAGGATCACCGGCCAGCAGGACCCAGCCCAGCCTTCTTCACTGGACAGCCAATTTCCTGCCTCATACCTGCCCCTTGCCCAAGGCAAGAGGCAGAAGAATATTCCAGCAAGATAGATGGAACAGCTTGCACAAAGTACCAACAAGAGTGGTAAAAATGCATGATGTGTTCCCATGGTGGAGAAAAGTGAGGTGCTGGGGGCCTGCACTGTATGGCTACTCAGGCAAGAGCTCAGGGGAGACCTTGCTGGCAGAGACAGGATCATCAGGGGGTACTTCTGAGAGAGGGAGTGAGAAGTAAGATGGTCAGGGAAAGACTGGCAGGAGGCCCCCAAGAATGACTTGGGAGTCACTCACCTGATGCCAGGTTGGCCCCTGTGTGGGCAGGTGGGCCTAGGAAGACCTCAGTGTGCTACTATGATGAGAAAGGACAAAGAGGAAGGGAGGGCCACACTGCCCTCTAGAGTAACCATGAACCTCTCCTACAGGGTTATATGACAGTCCGCCAGAGCCTACCCACATGCATGGGAACATGTGACTATCCACAGGCAAGGGGAAGACAGCCCTCCAGGCTGTGATGCTGTCTCCTCACCTGCCCCGGTTCCTGAAGGACCCTCTGATCCTGGCGTCCTTTCCCCACCACGGTGTCAGAACAGAGGCAGCACTGGTTGCTGGGTCATGCTGAGACAGGAAGTTGATATTTCTGTGTCCCCGCCCCTGCCTGGTCCACCCCACCCTCACCTGGATGCCAGGGCCCCTCCTGCTCATCTGACCTTCTCTCCCTGCCCCCTCTAGGACCTTCATGATAGGTCTTTTCTTCCCTCTGCACAGCCAGCTCCAAAGTTTAATGAACTTCAAGGACTGATGTGTTCTGCACAGTTACTAGGCAGGAGTGGCAGCCTTTGAGGGTGTCCAGGGCCTGCTGGGCCTTTCTTCTGCACCAGCACCAGCGGGCACAGTGCTTGGCAGCATAGTCAGCTGTGCTGGGAGCAGGAGCCTGGCAATCTGCCAACATCTGCCTGCCATCGAGCCATGGCTAGGGGAGCTTCTAGGGCCTGGTGTGGGGTGTGGGCATTTGTTCCTGCCTCTCCCAAGGCCTAGCCCAACCTATCCCCAAGGCAGGCATGGATCCCTCGTCCAGCTCAGCCCTTTGCCAGGCATGTGCTGCTGTGAGCTCCTCCTGCCACTAGACATCTGGTCCCCCGCACAGGGCTTTGGAAGATGACCCTATCAGTGACCCTATCCCTGACCCCAATCCATGACCCCAGTTGGTAACTCCCATCAGTGCCTGCAGCAGTCCAGCCTGTCCTACAGCCATGGCCTGAGCCTTCTAAGCTGTAGGTTTCTTACTCCTTTCTACCACCTTCATCCCACCACAGGGATGCCAGGTCTTTCTGAAAGACCACCCAGGAAATCCTATCAGTCATTTACATCTTCATGTAAATTAGAGGACTGGCCTTGTACTCAGAACATTTATTCATTTGATAAACACAAACCTATCTTCTGCATTGAACACAGTACTGGAACCCCACGGCACAGAAGAATGAAGAGGAAAAAGCTGTGTATTGGCCTCACTGAGCTGTGTATTGGCCTCACTGTGTATTGGCCTCCGAAAGAGAGAAGTTCCAGCTGCAGCAGCTCCAGGTGTGCTCAGGTAGGGGCATGGATGCCTTCAAGGAGCTTGGAGGGGCTAGAAGGAGGCAAATTGGAGTGGGCCAGAGAGCACAGACTTGTGGTCCCCTGTGGAAGGAGGAGCCACAGGGAGATGGGGAGAGCATGGTCTGGCAGGATATCCCTGTGTGGACCGAGCAGGGCTCCTGCGCAACAGCCAATGCCTATGGGCACGTGCAGGAGGGAAAGGGTGGCCCTGAGCCCAGCGTACAGATGGTCTGGGATGCCAGGCCAAGCTGGGGCTCCTGGGTTGGGACAAAGGAGGGCACTTGGGGTAGCCCAGGACAGAAGACTCTGGGGACTTCTGGAAGGGCCTGAAGCAGCTATACCAAGGCTGGGGTGGTGGGGGCCATGCCCAGGAGGCAACCAGGCAGCAGGTTCTCCGGGCACAAGGCAGGTGGGACAGAGATAAGCCCAGGAAGGGGGGCTGGGGCCCTGGGCCAGCCTCCCCACTGATCCACTATCTATCATTTGCCTCCAGGCTGTGCCTGCTGAGTTGCAGTGGCCTCTATTCAGAAAAAGGTGAGGGTCCCGCCGCACTGGCTGTGTCATTTCCACCCACCTGACCTGTCTATCTGAAGATGGACACTTGGTGCTCACCCTTCCTGAATGGTGGTCCTGGTCTGCTGCCCACCGTGCCACACCACCTCATGCATATCCCAGTGGGACAGGCCTCTGGTCTGGGCAGGCCCGGCACAGCCCTCCAAGCACATCATTCTGCATGCTCCCGTGACATTTCTCAATGGACTGTAACTTCCTTCTCAGAATCCAGTTTGGTCGGCTTCAAAGCTACAGATGATTGTTGTCCTTGGGGACAGCAGAGATGTTCAAAGTCTGCCTCCCAGAGCCAATTGAAGGATGTTGGCAGTGTTATGTGCACACACACACAAATACACACACACACCATCACAATGCTACTATTGTCCTTGACCCTCAAACACAAAAATTAAAAGTCTTCAGGCATAAAGCAATTTTGAAAACTGCTATGGTCTCTGTGGAGCTGAGATCAAAAACTTAAAATGTCCTCGCATGAGGTCACCAGTCAGTTTGGAAGGAGATACCCAGAAAACAAAGGTTTTAGAAGATTTTCAAGGTTCCAAGACCACCCAGGGTCTTGGTCCCAAATTGTTGGTCCCAAATTCTGGACTCATAGGCCTTAGCATGGGGGAAGCCTGGGGACACATGACCACAGGCTACCACATCATTGTGGGTAATGGGCCCTGCAGACTGGTTAGTGCCCAGACCGGCTGCTATGGTGGAGCCTAGGGTGGCCCTGGGAGGTGCTGTTTGAGAAGAAAGTAGAGGAGTAGGAAGAAATGAGCAGTGCTGGAAGAGGGTCTACGTATATGAGTGAGGAGAGGCCAGAGGGACAGGAGCTGGCACTGTCTCTGTAGAGCCAGTTGGCAGATGCTTCTGTTTTGTTGTTTTATGGTCTCTGTTGTATCTACTCAGCTCTGCCATTATAGCATGAAAGCAACATGCTAATGAATATGTAAATGAATAAGTAAAGCCTTATTCCAATAAAACTTTATTGACAAAGATAGGCTGAGGGCCAGGTTTGGCTGCTTGTTTTGGAGCTTTGTAGGCTCGGGTGAGGACTTTCACTTTAATCATTATGGAATGGAGGACATTTTAGGATGTTGGACCTAAGAGTGAAGGACTCTGATTTATGTTTTAGAAGATCAGTCTGTGCCACATCTGCACAGCTCTTAAAACTCTAGAGAGGGATGGTGGAACCTCCTGTCCTGGTGTGAGAAAAAGGACTGACCAACAACTGCAGCATGTTTATTTATGCACTCAGGAGGTTACTGGCAGTTGAAACCCCTCTGCCTAGCAACTTGTTTGCTTGGCTTGCCTCAGGCACTTTGCATTCTCAGAGCTGGAATATCTTGTTCACATGGCCTTGCCTCTGGTGCAATGTGTTCTCAGGCCCGGCCTTGCTTTTGCCCCCATGTCTAACAAATCTACAGCTTCAGATGCTCCCCACAATTCTGGTGTTCATTGGAGAAGGGATTACAGGGCAAGAGAGAACACAGGGACACTAACCTGGGCTGTTAAAGTGCTGTGAGAGAGAGAATGAAGGCTGGATCTATAGTGGCTGTGGCAGTGGCTCATGTTGCCCACTTATGTCCTCAGGGAGGCTACCTGCATTCATGATGATTGCACTTCCCACTGTTCTTAGATTTAAGAAGGACCTTGTGATGAGCATCTGCCAAGAGGTTAGGAGACATAGAAGCCTCTGGGAGTGCACTTTCTCCTGGTGGTGACAGCACACATTCAGGACATAGGCAGCGTGGGTCCTCCAGTGAGTGCTCTTGGAGAGACAACCCTCTGAGCTTCAGGGCACATGAAGCACAAGCAAGGAATGACCTTGTCATCTTATGCACCAAAGAGTGGGGTATTGTCTGCGACAGGACAAGATGAGCTTGTTATGACTGGTGCAGGGGCAGTTGGAGGTGACAGCAAGTGGCATGCTATGGGTCCATTCTCAGGCAGAGCTTACTGGATTTGCTGATGAATCAGACACAGGGTGTCTGAGAATTGAATAGAGGATGACACCCAGGGACCTTGGCCTGAGCAACTGGGTGGCGACAAATGAGAAGCAGGAGGCCTGGTGGGGAGCTCAGGGCCTGATAAAACCCCACAGGGGTCAAGGACAGTTCCCCATATGCACTGTGTAACCTGGTTGGCTAGCTCCCTTTCTCATGGGAAGTTTCCTCATCTGTACAGTGAAGATAGAAATATGACCGGCCTGATGGGGCTGTCAGCAGGACTGATAGGGTAAATCCATGTGAAGTGCTTGGTCTGGTCCTGGCACAATGGGGCTCCAAAATGAGCGCTCTGTCGTTAGCACCAGCATCACCATGATTATCAGTAGTAGTAGTAGTAGTAGTAGTAGTAGTAGTAGTAGTAAAATCTTGTTCGGTTTGAGTCAACCCCTTGTGCTCAGCACATTCCAGGTAACATGAAAAGTCCAGTTTCTGGTCCTGATGAGCTGCCACAGGATTCTGGCCTGGCAGGGCCTCTACTCGTCCTCCTGGCAGCCTTCAGCTGGCCCAGCTGCTTGCTAAGCTACATGTGGCTGGTGCTCATGGACACAAAGGGAACCCAGCCTGCTTCAGCTTGCTTTGCCTGACTCCGGATGACCTGGGCAGACCAGCAAGGGCACCTTTATCTCCACAGGGATCCACAGAGAGATTTCCCTCCCTGGCACAACTCTGGCACTGTCTTCTCTTATTGCTGGATGTGTCCTTGCCCAGAACAAGTGAGATCACAGCAGGCATTCTAGAAAGTTCCAGAACAGTTGATGCATCTGATCATCAAAGGACAGAAACAAGAACAGAGCCTTAGTACTTTGGTTCCCAGGGGCCAAAACACTTTTCTCCCAGCTAGTGTGACTGCACCACTCAGGACCAGGCCCTCTTCTTCCCTATACTCTGGATACTGCCAGTGTTGAGCAGACAGACACCCTTGGTGTTACCCTGGGCACTGTGTATTCTTGTCACCCCGTAAGTGCTGATGTCTTGAGAAAACAGCTTCTGAGGCCACCATGGGAAGCCCCACCCCACAGTGCAGGAAGTCACAAACTGCAGGACCCCCTGCAGGCTCTTAGCCCCTCAAAGTTCCCCATAGCATTGTTCTGCCTATCTCATCCTCCTAGCCCCAAACAGGCTTTCAGATTTACTATCACAGGCCACGGCTTCCTGGGAGAGGCTCCACCCTGAGTCACCTTGTGTAGTGACAATGACTAATTCTCCCTCTCTTTCTGATCTACAGGAAAGCATGAGATTCATTTAGAGGATGTGTGTGAAGATGTGAAATTGTGTGCAATATTATAGCCCTTTCTTTGGGAGAGTGTGAGTGTTATTTTCACCAGTTCTCACTGGCTGAGGATGCAAAATAGGCAAAAACCCAGGGCTTCCTGGTGGAGATCACAGGCTTGCTGAGCTGCCAGCTGCTAAGCAGAAGTAAGTACCCACCTCTTCTGATGGACCAAGCTGTGGGGCTGTGAGGCACTGGGATCAGCTGTAATCAGGAAAGCGCAGCCATGTCTGCAAGCTGCATGTAAGGTGCACAGTATCGACATCAAAGACTGAGCATAAGGCTGGTCGGTGACCCCACGCAGCTTCTGCCTGCTTCTCTTGGGATGCATCTTTCTGGGTGCTCCAACCCCCACTGCAGGCTCTGGAACATCAGCTACTACACGAGAGGAGCCCAAGTCCACGGAGGGCAGCTCCAAGTGACAGCCCCACTACGCCCAGCCTTACCGTCTCCCAGCCAGTTTTCAAGAAGGCAGTGAGTTTAGTCTCTAGGCCTTCAAGTTATGTCCAGTGTTTTGCATCTCCGGATGAAGTCTCAGCTATGGAAGAGCAGAAAAACGCCCTTGCTGTTCACTGTCGACTTCCTGACCCCCTGTGTCAGGGAGCACAGTACAAGAGCTACTGGCTTGTGCTACTAAGTTTGAAGTGCTTTGTCAGTGGAGGGAGCCCTGTGCTAGAATTAGGGCTTTACCATCCCTGCAAGCTATTGCCCCCTCTCCCTAAAAGTCAGTGGTGAATTAAGGGACATCACAGTCCTCTTCCTCATCACACAGTGTCCCAGGAAGATACACGGTGCATGGAGAGGACTGGAGACAGATTGGAATGGAGTTAGGGGTAGTCCAGGGTGCCTGCCACCAAGGTGATGGGGCTGTGTAGCCCCAGTGGCTGCTGACTTTAAACTGCTTGGCATTCAAGTGGAGACCTCATCTTGAGGCCAACAAGTGCCACACAGTGAGTATTTCTAAGCACTCTGCAGAATGTCCTCTGTCCATCCTATTTATCAACCAGGCCTCTGGAGCCTGAGGCCCAGTCTCATAGGTGAGGGGAGTAGAGGTGGCCAGAAGTAGCTCTGGAGGATAGAAGGGTGTGCTGGATACAGGCTGTGTCCCTGGTGACCTCTTCCTGCCTCATCTGAGTATTTCTTCTCCAAGGGTGGTCCAATCCCAAAGGGTCTGGAAGCTATTGCAGAAGTAAGTGGGGGCCTTGGGTCCAGAGGGCAAGGACCACCCCCCCAACACACACACACAAACATAGAGCCACCCCATGACCATCATACAGTGCAAGCAACTGGCCTGGATGCTTTAAAAAAGATGTCAATGTCACAGAAAAGGCAAACAGTGGGAAGTTGAATGGGGAGAGAGGCAAACTAAGACTGAAGAGGCATAAGAGTCAATGCAACATAGCACATCCTGGATTTAAGAAAAAAACAATGTAAAGGCCACCTTGGAAAATTGCAAATTACCCACCAGAAAATTTGTAATGGGCTGGATATGAAACAATATTGTGATGCTGTTTTTTAGATCTTCTCATGTTGTGACAGTTATATTGGGAAAATATTTTTAGAAAATGCAAGCTGAGGTGTTTAGGGATGAAAGGCCTTGATGTGCACAGCTTTCAAATAGCTCAGCAAAAATAACAAATAGGTAGCTGGTGACATGTGCAGGTGAATATACTATGGGCAAATGTAAATACTCCTTCCATCTGGGCAGAGAGCACATGTGCATCCGTTGCGCCATGCTCTTCTTTGTGCATGTGCTTCAAGTACTGATAAATGTGTGGAAAGAGACACAAAACAGGTTTCATGGTGGTAGATAGCATGGCACTTGTCACCTGGGAGGGGTTCCACTATTATCCAGCCTGGCTCAGAATGGAAAGAAGAAAGCAGAAGAAATGAAAGTTGACTCACTGAAGGTCCAGGGCAGAAATATTTTGTGTGGTAGATGGTATGTATATGTGTATGAGTGTGTATACCTGTGAGTGTGCATCTGAGTGCATCCATATGAGTGTTTGTGAGTGTGTACATGTGTGAGACAGAGGTAAACAGGAGTAGCTGACAAAAGCTAATGAAAGACAAAGCTCTCCATACATTATTATCCCCAATGAGGGAGCCTTCCCTACCCAGCTGGATGACCATTCCCATATAGCTTTATTCCTGTAGAGTCTGACCCAGTGAAGTTAATGAGCTGTCTTTGAGTGCTACTCACAGCTGCAGTGAGACAGTCATTAGCACGTCCACAGTCCTTTCCCGTGATTTAAATTTCCATGAACATGGATTGGGTGTGGCACGTGAGAGCTGGAAATACACACCCAGGAGGCTGGCAGATCCACAGTTGTGAGTCAGCAGCTTTATTAATAGGAGAGATAGACCAGGAAAGATAGCCAAGAGATGGAAGGACTCAGATCTGTGAGGTGGTATGCAGCACATCAGAAGGACAAGAGTGACATGCAAGTGCCTGTGCTGTGTCCCTGGGAGTCTGTCTCCCAGAGTGCATACCTTGTCACCTGAGGCACAAGGGAGACACTTTCACAGCAGAATCCTACTGGAAGATTTGATGGAAAAGAGACACAGTGCTCTCCCACCATAGAACCAAGGGCTGCGCTGTAATGAACACAACTCAGGGCAGAGCCCTGCAGTTGCAGCTGAGACCTGTGAATGTGATAGGGCCAAGTCACAGCCACAAAGCTTCTTGTATTTACAACTGCTTTTCCAGGTAAGAAAACCTTTAGGGGAAATCCAGGGCCTTTTTTCCCTTTCTTATTCTCTCTCACTTTTTTTCCTGACTCCCACGGGAGAGCAGGGTTCTGGGGGTCATGTCCCACCCAGTAGGGCAAGTCACCTCCTTCTTGCCCCTTTGATGTCCCTTGATAATGGGGTTTCATGGGGCCTGAGATGGTGGGGTCAAGAGCATCTAGTAGTGACCACGGGTGGGGTATACCTCTGCTCAGCAGGTGGCACTTAACTGCTATGGTTGTTCATCTTGAATCTTCAACTTCATTGGATCAAGAGAGGCTCAGTAGATTAGTAAAGCATCATCCTGGATATGTCTGGGTGGGTCATGGCCATGTGACCTTGTGGTCTGTATCTAGTCCCTTGCCCTTTCCTCTCTAGGTCTGTTCCCCTATTCTGCTATCCATCTGCCATGAACTAAGTAACTTTGCCCCATCATGTCCTTCCACCCTGATGTTCCTGCCTTGGAGCCAGCTGGCCATGGACTTACTCCCCTGAAACCACAAGACAAATTAAACCTCTTCTTTAAATTGTGAGTGTCTGGTATTTTGTCGAAGCAATGGGAAAGTGAATAAGACAATCCCTCTCTCCCAACAAGTTTCACAGGCCACCAGCACTGGCCTTACAGTGGACAGCCAGGGCAGAGGAGCCTATACTTGGGGTCATATTCTGTGACTGCAGATTGCCATCTGCAAAAACTTTATAGCCTTTCAGCCTGTGTTCTGAAAGTGAAGTCAGAGACCCTGAAGCATGCATGAGAATCAGACCCTTAACTCACATAGTGTCCTATCACATCCCTCCTCTCCTTCCCCTTGCCTTGTGACAGGGTCCTAGGCATAGCTGAGGTTAGGTGCAGGTGTCCTGTGTATTCCAGGTGGGACTAGCAGTGCCATGGCATGCCCAGTAGGTAACCCAGAGAGCATGAGCCTCTCTCTGACCGCAGAGCTTAAAGACTATGGTATCCTGGGCTTCTCACCACTGTGGGCTGGGTAGAAGTCCAGGATATAGTGTGTTGGGCCAATGACTTGGAAAAGAACCCAACCCAGGAGGCTCTGGGTTCACCCTGAGTATCTCTGTGCCCTGAGGAGCACGACATTAGAGAACCCATAGAAACCACTAAAAGGAAGAGGAAGAGGAGGAGAAAGAAAAGGAGGAGAAAGAAAGAACACAGAAGAATAGAATAATGTCTGCATT
The DNA here is from genome assembly GCF_000276665.1 of Chinchilla lanigera. Classification (NCBI taxonomy): domain Eukaryota; kingdom Metazoa; phylum Chordata; class Mammalia; order Rodentia; family Chinchillidae; genus Chinchilla; species Chinchilla lanigera. The sequence continues at coordinate 2,004,844 of NW_004955556.1, read as the reverse complement.
TCTGTTCCTGTAGTGGCCCTTTTTCTGCTCTTTGAACCAGAGTTTTCACTTTTCCTTGGGCCTCCCAAATAGTACAGGTGGTTGGTTCCATAACACAACTTTCACCCCTCCACTTCTCTCAGGCACATGGGGGATTGGAGAGGGTACTTGTGCAACCCTTCCTGGATGCCACCTTCTGGTCCCTCCCTAATTCAGCAGCATCACATGCTTCTAGAACCCTGCCCTGCTCCAAACTCTTCAGACGGGAGCTGGCTGAGGCCTGCTTTGCTTCTGGACTTCCCTAAGTTATAGAGAATATATATCTTCTGCCTAGCATTTTTTCAGTCATATTTTTGATGCTCTAACTCAAAACTCTGGCAAGTCTCTTTGATCTAAACCCTAAGATGGGGCTGTGGTCTCAAGAAAATGTTGAATACATTATGTGGCTCATGTGATGTCCCCAGTATTGGTTTGCCACACTCAGTCCATCATTTAACATGTTGTCTCAAGGGTTTTTACAGTTTTGTTGTTGTTTTTATTATTACATTGGAAGAGTAAATAATTCAGCACGTAGAAATGAAATTTCACAATCAATACATCTATAAAAATTATAAATTTCTCACTGAGCAAATGACATGAGGATCATTCCTTCCAAATATCTTACTATTGTAAAAACTCTGTGGTTTATAAATCAAAAACCATGTAAGCCTAAATGAAAGACCTAAAACCATTGAGCTCTTAGAAGAAAATACACACATAAATCTTCATGAACTTGGGTTTTACAAAGGACTCATAACTAGGACACTAAAACATCAACAACAAAAGAAACATCCACTAAATGTAGAAACTTCTGTGTTTCAAAGAACACTGTCAAAAGATGAAAAATGAACCCACAAAATGAGAGAAAATATTTCCAAATCATATATCTTATTCTAGTATCTAGAATATATAAAGAATTATTATGATATAACAATAAGAATAATAACCAAATTAAAAATGGGCAAAGTACCTAAAATACCTTCTTTTTCTTCAAAGAAGATATACAAATGTCCAATAATCACATGAAAAGATGTCAGAGTCATGAACCATCAGGAAAATGCAAGTTAAATCCATAATGAGATATCAGTTCCTGTCTGCTAGGACAGCTGTCATAGAAGGTGACACAGTGACTGTGTTGGTCATTTTTGAACCCTAAGCACTGCTGGCAGGAAGGTCAAATGGAGTGGCTGCTTTGGAAAACAGCATGGACATTCTTCAAAAGGTGAAATAGAGTCACTATATGGCCCAGCAACTCCACCCCAGGTATATACCCAAGGGAAATAACAAACAAATGTGCACACAAAATGTGTGTGGGAGTATCAGCAACAACATTATGCACAACAATGAAAAGACAGAAACAGCTGAAATGCCCTTTAAAAGATGAGTGGATAAACCAGATGTGGTCAGTCCATACCATAGAATATTATTCAGCCATAAAAAGGAACAGAGTCCTGGCACACACTACACAAGAGGGGAACCTTCAAACTACTATGATACATGAAAAAAGTCTATCCCCAATGCCTATATATTTTATGGTTTCATTTACACAAAATCTCTAGAACAGGCCAATCTACAGAAACATGGGGTAGATTAGTGGTCTACTACAACTGATGGGCTGGGAGAATTACAGCTAAGGGGTACAGGGTTTCTCTTGGGGTGTGAAAGGCATTCTAAAATGACCAAGCTAGTGGCAGCACCACACTGCGAATCTGCCAGAACCTGTTGAGCTGTGTACTTTACAGGGGTGAATTGTACGTGTGTGAACTATATCTTAAAAGTATTTTTTTAAAAAGAAAATACTTGGGATTTCCCTTAGCAAGCTTAGTCCTTCTACCGCTGCAGTTACCTGCTATAAGTTCCTCGTGCTTTCCACCTTGGAACCTGGTGAAGCAGGAAGGTAGGGCATCGCTAAAATTGGCTGGGAATGGAGGCGGGACAAGATACCGGAATGCAGGTGCAGAAGAATTCCCAAAGCCCTGCACATATTCTTGAGAGGACTAGAGCAGATTTTTGATAAGATGGTCTGGACTTGACATCAGCCTGAGGACTGTGTGATACAAAAAGGACAGTGGCCATTGAGTTTTTGCTGCCGTGTTCTCTCTTGCATGGTGGCTGCCCTCATGCTGCAGGGTGCCCTTCTTTTCCTACTTTTATTTGGTCCAAACTCACTTCACAGAGCCTGTTTCTTTTCCTACCTTTAATAAAACTTTGCTACCCTTGTTGCTTGTCTTGATCAATTCTTTGCTCTCTAGTACCTCAGAACCTGATAATAATGAGACACCAAGTCTAACTCCTCTTCCAACCCCACAGTTCTTCAGTGCTTTGGTACTGATTCTCTCTGGCTTCTGGACACCAGCTGCCTAGCCCTCTTTGACAGTGGCACAGTGTGTTGGAGGTGACTTTCCATTAGAGGTTGGGTGTCACCAGAAAATTTGGACCTTCTCTTCCTTGGTCTTCCATTCTTTCATGAAAGAATCCAGTCAAGATCCACAGGGCATACAGAGGTCTAGGTAAAATTTATTGTAAAGTAGACTGACAGAGTTAAACCTTCAAGTGAAAAGGTGGGAAGTACCCTGAAGGCATCTGTGTAGAGTGTGAGTTTGGGTATCTTTATGTACCCAAAAGCTGTTCTTGGGGTTCAGAGAACTGGGGTAATGGTGAATAATTTTACTTAGAAGTTATGCCAGTGTTTCTTCAGGGACTTTAATCATGTCAGAAACTTACAAAAATACATGCTTAATTTAAACCAGTTTCCAGCCCATGGCAGGGGGATCTTTAAAGAACATTTCCTTTCCGATATCATTGAGCTGTAGGCTGTGGGAGCCAGGAATGCTGTGTGCCTTGTTCTGGAGTCAGACAGCCAGGTGGCCAGGAATCAGAAGGACTGTGCACAGTGTATCACTTGAAGACGTCTGGACCTGTCTGTGTTCTGTGGTTGGAGACCTATGAAATGGTTATAAATGTATGATAGATTGAAGTCTTTGTTTCTTTACTCAACTGGCAATGCATGTGATTTTGGACCCATCTCTATTGTCCCTCAGGCTTGCTAATGTCTAATTATCTGCCTAACATGGGACATTGACATTTGCTCCAGGACACATCTGACCCCATAGTGTCCTCAGAGCCTGTCTGAGGCCCATTCACCTTCCTCTGGCCTACGTATTCTGCCCAAGGTCACACATCCACACCCAAGGTCACCTGCTCATGAAGATGAGCTGCTGTGATTCAGGAAGGACCAGAGGACCAGTATAGGCCCATGATGAAGACTCCCCATGATGGTCCCAGAGACCTCAGGACCACTCCAAGGCTCAGGGGCCACACATCTGTGCAGATGCATCCGTGGCTCATAGCTCATGCGGAGGAAATAAGGGTTTGTGGACTTTAGGCAATCTGGACCCCAGCTCTTCCCTCTGGACAGCCAGAGCAGGTCTGGGCCCCTCTGTAGGGCGCCCAGCCTCTCCATAATCCTCTATAGGTTTTCACCATAGATTATGAGGCACAGAGTGGGGATCACCTATGGATCCATCCATGCAGCAGAGTCCCGCCAAAGACATCACCCAGGAGACCAGTAAAAGAAGACAGAAAGGGCAATTTATCAGGTGTTCTGGGTCGAATGATCCCAGAAATCCACATTCTTTCTGGGACCTCTGAATGCAGTGTTATCTATCTACTGACATGGCTGTTGTAGGTGTAATTATAGGATGAGGTCAGGCTGCAGTAGGGTGGACACTTATCCAGCAAGCCCTGGGAGCACAGCAGTTGACTACACAGCCATGGTACATCAAGAATAGTCAGTGACCCAGAAGCTAAGAGAGAGGCAGGAAGAACCCTCCCTGGAGCTGCAGAGGAAGTGTGGTTCTCTGGCACTACCACGGTAGACTTCCGGCATCTGGAATGAGTAAGAACAATTTCCTGCTTCTTTAAGCCCCCAGGTTGCAATGATCTTCCCACAGCCTCAGGAAATACATCAGCCTTCATTCCCAAAGCAACAAGATGAGCACAGACTTCAGGAGCTATGAAGTCACCAACACTCACAGGCACGTTAGCTGCACTCTGAAAGGGGGACAAAATGCAGCATCTCATGTTAGCAGTACCCACAGCAGGCACCGGCAACCACAGCCAGCTGGACCTTCAACATGGCCTAGGAACAATGACTCAGTATCACAGGCCAGTGTCTATGGGTGCAGAAGGCAGGGAAACTGCCCAGGATTAACTGAGACCTAGAGGCTGGGGGAGATGCACCAAGCAAGGTATGAAGATCTATGGCGCAGTTGGACTTCTAAGCTGTGATCTTGCTCTATAGGCAGAGAGACATGAGCCCATTCAGATGTCAGGAAAAGTGCTGTCGACAGAGGATCTGCATGTGTGACTGTCCTGGGAAGACAGAGATGAACAGAGTAGTGGCAGGGCCCACAGCAGAAGGAATGAGATTGGTGTGGGGATAGAGTTTTCACAGAGCAGGCATCCCCACTAGCCAACATCTCCCAATACCCTGTAGTAATAAGTCTTGCATGGGCACAATCACTTCTGGGTGAGTGTAAATGCATAGGAGCCTGGCTGGTGCCCTGCTGCCTGGCTCTGCCCACAGCCATGGGGGATAAAAGCTTGTGCTCTGCTAACTCCACCACATCAATATGTCCTAGCTGCACTGACATACTTTTCATAGCGCATCTGAAAAGGTTGGTGGAGCCATCTCCTTTAACCTAGATCCCCACACTATAGTAACTTGCTAAGTAGTCTCTCCTTGGAAGCTATCAAGTTCCCCAGTGATGACTGCTAAACTGCCTCAGTTAATGTCATCATCTCCAGCCCACCTAGACAGAGTCAGGCTGAAACCAATGACAACTGTGTCCTTGCTCAGAGCCAAACATGCCAAAAAGCACAGGGCCTCCCCATCCCACACTCTGCTTGAACAGACAGCACACTTGGACATCTTTCCTTATTGCTAATTAAGCAGCATCCACCCCATTGTCCTCGTAGAAGTGAGCACAGATAAGTACGCATTGGCTTGACTTACTGTGCTGACGTTCCAGAGAAACACAGCTGAAATTTGCTTTCCATCCAAGCAATTATAACATGCTCTTCAGCCACCTAGAAATAGTAGCTCATCTCCTTCCTGTTTTCCAAGAAAACTTGCACATGGAAATTCTACTACATCCTGTTGTAATGCTCCTCCTTAGAGGCACAGGATTTTATCTGAAGTGATCTTATAGTTAAACTACCCAAAACTACTGAGGTCATGGGCAGTAGCATGGATTTATAGAAATAAACAATGAGTTTCCACACCCCAGACATAAATGTCATACAACAATCTCCCCACCAATCCCCTCAGGCTTTAGGATGTGGGAAGGAGCTGTCTGAGGAAACCCAACATCCTTGACCTTTTCCTCCTTGTGGAAAATCAAAACCAAAGCAGGGCTCCTGGTACCAGTTCTTTACAGAAAAGAAACAGTGCTTCCCAATGCTAGCTTGGACTCCACATGCACAGGAGCATAAAAGCTTCATCTTCATCAAGATCCCACAAAGGAGCTAAAGCTTCATCTCTGTGGCTTCTCCACACCCGCTTCTAATGCCATCCCCAAAGTACTGGGACTGAGCTGAGGGCCATGGGTTCCCTCAGGCCCAGTCCCTTTGTGTTGAAGGGAAGAAGCCTGCAGAGGGTGGAGCAAGCACTGGAGTGACAGTTGGGGACATCTTTCATGTTGTGAACAGAGGCCTACTTGGCTGCAGCAGGAGTAAGGGTCATAGTGGTGAGCTAAGGAGCTGAAGTAGTGGAGCTGGACCTCTCTGATAGCATGTGGTGGGAGTGTCACTGCATGTTCCAGCCCTACTCTTTTATAGAGACAGAAAGTCCCTCCTCTTCTCCTCACCTGATCAGCCAGGAAAGAACTTGCCTACCTGAGCAGATCATGCAGAAGGGACGTTCATCCCTGCTCTTGACTATCCTCCAGCTGTCTGGGTCACCCCCACCCAGTGTCCAGACACTGTGGACCAAAACCAAGTCATCTCTGCCAAGGTCTGTCTGGGTTCTTAATCCATAGAGTCACAAGATGTAGTAATAATAATTATAAGTGATTGGCTCAGGGGTAAACTAAGGCTTAGGGGTAGCTGTCATGCAGTAAGTGCTAACTAGAACAATTTGGGGGAAGAGGAAGTTAAATTATATACTATGCTCTTATGTACTACACTCCAAAGGAATTGAAATGTATATCTTAAAAGTTATAAAATATTACACTAAAACTAAGAAGAATGATCATTTGCATTGCTAGCAAGGAGGTAGGGAATGGGCTACTTTCATATATTTCTAGTAGTCATGTGAATTACTACAACTTTGTGGGAAGTAATAAGCAATAGTCACTCAAATTATGAGTTCTGAAAATCTAGCCTATGGAAACCAAGCCACCAGTACCTAAAATCCTCTGTAAGAGAAAGCCTACTACAGCTTCTTTGGCAATGGTACAAAAATAAAAATTAAAACACCCAAGACTACCTCCTGCCAGGATCACTTCCAATATTCCATGTTACACTATTGAAAATAGAAAAACAGAGCTCTGTGTTTATGAACCTATCTTTGCCACTTCACGCCAGCATCACATATATAAGGCAGACTGGTGGCTTTAAAAATACAAGTTTATTCCTCACAGTTCTGGTCCAGGATCCAGGCCAGCAGATGTAGTGTGTGAGGACTGTGGTGTTCTGGCTCATAAGTGGCACTCTTTCTGGTATATCCCACAGGACTGGGAGGAAAATCATCTCTCCTGTCTCCTCTTGGAAGGGCACCAGTCCCATTGCTAGGGGCCCCATCTTCATGACCTAATGACCTCTCGAAATTCCAGTTCCTAACATCATCCCTCTGGTGGCTAGGATTTCAACATGGACACTTTAGTGAAAGACAAACATCAGTCTATGACAAAACTAAAAAACATATATATTTTTAAAACATAGTTCAACACTTTCTAAGATGATTTGTCAATGTATTAGCAAACTAAATATGGAATCACTGTATGACATAATGCAGTGAATTTTGAGGTATTTTTGCAGAGAAATGAAATTTGGATCCATCAAAAAAATTTATATACAAATGTTCAAAGCATCTGTACTCATAACAGCCTATAACAAAAATCAGACCAGATGTCTTTTAGCTAGTGAACATTAAACAAGCTATAGCACAACCACAGCATGGAATACTATTGAGCAATAAACAGGAATTAACTCTTGTCATGCCACACATCATAGAGCCTGGATGAACTGCTAGAGAATGAAAAGTGCTGAATGAAAACACCAGTCCCAAATACAGTATTCTACCCTGCACGCCCTATTATGTAACATTTCAAAATGATAAAATGATAGAAATAAAGAGCAGGCCAGGAGCTGCCAGAGGTCAGGGATGGGAGGAAGGTGGACGAAGACGTGGATGAGGGAGTGGAGGAAAGGATGAATGTGATTGTGAAAGGTCAATGTGGTGGACACAGGTGATAAAATTTTACAGAAACACACATATGAATATGATTAAAACTGGGTCTGAGGTTCCTGGGTTGTGTCAGTCTCACTATTCTAGATATATTATTTCACTACAGTTTGCAAGAAGTTACTGTTGGAGGCAACTAGATAAAAGTTACACAGGATCTGTCAGCATTATTTTTTTTTACATCTGCATGAAAAGCTACAGGTATCTCAAAATTTCAAGTGAAAAATATTTTAAGACTATTCCAATAAAATATATCATAAGGTAAAATAGTTTCAGAAGTTTTTAAATATGATCTTCCTTTTTGGTAACCTGAAACAAAATCGACCCCGGTATATTCGAAAACCTACTTGGATGAGCATAAAGAAAAGGAGCCGCCTGTGGGGGAAAGAGGCCATCGTTAACTTAGTCACATATTCTGTGTTGACTTTTGCTACACTAGGGTGAATTTTTGTAATAAAAATAAAAATTTTAAAGAGATAAAAACAAAACCATAAAAGCTTTAGGAGATAAAAAAGTATTATTTGTATAACTTTAGGGTGGAGATTCCCTTCCCAAGGAAGGAAGATTTGACACCCAGAAGCCGCACAGGAAACAACCCACAGACTAATCTCATAAAAATCAGTCTCCTCTGTGGATCAAAACACATCATGAAGTTAAAAAACAAATAACATGTGACATTCTCTAACAGACAAGGGATTCAGAGCCTAAAACAGTGCTTATAAATCACAAAAAGCAAACAATTCTGGAGAAGACAGGGTGGTGATGTGGGGCCAAGCGGTGCCGCGGTTGGGCTTGGCAGGGGCTCCAGGGCCAGGACCACACCAAGGAGCCACTCTGGCCACTGGATCCTCCCTCAGGACCTGTGACAACATCACGTGTACCACAGTCCCCACCCAGATATGCAGAGGACACAGGTGCTTAGGGAGAGTTGGCTGCATGTCCTCCTAGACACATGGGTGTATACTCACACACAGATGTGCACAGACACACAGAGACACACAGACACTCAGAGTTACACACAGAGATACATATGAACACACAGAGACACACAAAGATACACACAGACATGCACATAAACACACACAGAGACACAGGGACACACAGAAATACACAGACATTCACAGAGACACAGACACACACAAATACACACGCGCATACACACACACACACACACACACACACACACACACGTACACAGGGTTTGGGCCTCCCCCTGAGTCAAAGCCAAACTGCAGTGATAATCTAAGAAACTCCAAGAGTACAGAGGATGAGACACATGTCCTTGAAGAGACTGGAGGGGACAGGATCTGTCTCCATCCGCTAGCAAGGCACAAGCAGAAGCAGGTGACTACCCTGAGGGGGGTTCACAGCTTAGAGACCCCAAATTAAGGATGCGGAAAACACTACAAGGGGCCCTTAGAAAAACAGCAGTCAGAGCCCAGTCAGAAGGGGGCCCCGTGAACCTCCAAAACATCCTTCTGGAGAGAGCATGAGACACAGTGCCCAGAGCCTGGAAAGCCCCAGGGCAGAGCGCACAGGGAGTGAGGTCACAGAGAGGGAGAGGGAGCCCACCAGGGGTGGGTGGGCAGCAGCGTCACGGGAGAGAGGCAAAGAAATGATGTCTGCAAGGATTAGAGCCCAGCCCAAAGTTAAGTTGCAGTTTGCGTCTGGTGGGTCTAGCTTCATTTCCTGATCTAGGCCAGACTCTCTCCTTTCTTATGAAGCAAAGCTCTGGGATTTGGTTTGCTCAGTGTAACAGTCTCCCTGGGAGGGTTTTCAACCCCAGAGGCACAGCAGAGTGCCCTAGGAGTGTGCCTGTGTGCAGAAGAGTACACAGCTGGCAAAACACTGTCTGTATCTGCGGATATGAAAGAATCCCCAAGATGTAGTAATCGAAAAGCAAACCACAGAGTTATAGCTAATGTATCATACAATTCACATTAAAGTTAATTGTGTATGTGCAGCTGTATGTATATATATAATATATATATATATATAAATAAAACATAGAAAATTAATTAGAAAATGGTCACACTGTTGCCAGTGGTGACCACTGTGAGGACAGATGTATGTGAGGAAAAGCTGTGTGAAGAGAAATGTTCATGTGCTTTCTGCAGACCTTAGTGTGAACTGAATCCTTTGCAAATGCATTTGTGTATCTGGATAACAAACATGAAGAAAGTGTGGGAAGCTAGGAAAACAGAAGTAGTGTGGGTTGGAGGGCAGCGGGCCCGCAGGGCCACATGCGGCAGTGCTCAGAAGCTTATTTGAGGGAGACAAGGCCTCTGCACAGTGGCCAGGGCCCGGGGAGAGGAGGAGGGCTCTCGCTCTCTGGACAGAGGGCCAGGCAACAAGAGTAGTTTAGCCCTAATCCAGCAGTGCAGCGCGATGGCCACAGCCCTGCCAGGGGCTGTCTTCCCTGCGCGTGGGTGGAGTTGGGAGTCTGGGGCAGGTTGTTCTACCTGGATGTCAATTTGCAATCATGCAACGCCAGCAGGGGTGCCTGGGCCAGGACCATACCAAGGAGCCACTCTGGCCACTGAATCCTCCCTCAGGACCTGCGACAGTGTCCTCCAGTCTCCACCCAGACACACAGAGGACACAGGTGGGTAGGGAGAGTTGGCTGAGTGTCCTCCTAGACTCATGGCTGAATACTCACACACAGATACACACAGACGTGCACAGATACACAGAAACACACAGACACTCAGAGATACACACAGAGATACATATGAACACACACAGGCACACATAGGTATACACAGACATACACACAAATACACACAGAGACACATGGACACACAGAAATACACAGACATTCACAGAGATGCAGACACACACAAATACACACCCCCCCACACACACACACAAATGTACACAGGGCTTGGGTCTACCCCTGAGTCAAAGCCAAACTGCAGTGATGATCTAGGGAACTCCAAGAGTACAGAGGATGAAACACATGTCCCTGAAGAGACTGGAGGGGACAAGATTTGTCTCCATCTTCCAGCACACACACAAATACACACACACACACGCATACACACACAAACATGTACACAGGGTTTGGGCCTCGCCCACTCTCCCTGGCAAGGAGTGGAAAGGGCGAAATCAGAAATGAGCATGGCCCAGGGCGTGTTCCCCCACTTCCTATCTAATGTGGTATCTGAGAATGCCCACATGGAAGGCACCCAGAACAGACGGGCCAATGCCCCCAAGCCAAAGGGATGGCCCTGGGGCTGTGCTTACAGCTTTGCACACTTTCGGAGGTGCTGGCTCCTGGGACCTGAAGGAGCTCCTAGCTTGATTCCCGTTTTCTCAAAAAGCAAAGGGAATCTCAGAGTGGCCAGATAAACTTCCCAACATCAGACGTAGGAAGTGACAAATCCCACCAGCTCTGCCTGACCCTGCACCCACCACTCCCAACCTGCTGCTCCCACAGAGTCTATGCTCCATGTGTGATTCTTTGGTGGTGGATAAGAGTCACCTTCTAATTCCCAGGACATCCCCTCTTCTTTATCCCTGTCCTTGTTTTGGGCCTCTTCCTGCTCCTCTTGGACTAACAGGCCAGATTTCCAACTCAGAGCCTTCCCTGCAACCCCGTCCCTCTATGATCCATCCTTCAAGCACTGACAAGGTCTCCTTCTAGGATTACAGCTATGACACCTTGATCTTCTACTTGGACTCTTCAGGAGGCATTTCCATTACCACCCAAGATACAGAAGCAAGGGCCAGGCAGATATTGCTGTTAAAATAACTAAAAGAAGAAGAAGAAGAATACACATGAGCCACATTCTGTGATATTGGTAATAAGCACAGTGATCCTTGGGAGACAGGAAATTGGTGGGCAAAGAAGCAACCCCTCAAAGACACCCACATTCTGATCCCTGAAATCTGCACATGTTGCATCCCGTGGCCAAGGAGACTTCACAGATGTGATTGGGCTTAGAGAAGCTGAGATAGACAGATTATCCCGGGGATGATCATCCCAGCAACAGGCTTCCTTGTCCAGTTTTGGTTTATCCTGCAGGGAGGAAGGTGTCTCTGGAGTGGGAAGAGTGGGGGTTGGTGAGTTGCATCCTCAAGGGGACAATGCCACATTTGAGTTACTGTCACAGGATGTACTGGTACAGCTCTGCACAGATGTGACTATCGGACAGGGAAAGTCCACAAGCCGTGATCCCTGTTCCCTGCAGGAACCAAAGGAAAACTCTGCAGGAGACATGCCAGGTTCCTGTGCAACCTCAGGAAGCTGTGGAGCAGGGAAACCAGGCCACCCAAGCCTGGCTGGTGGAGACGCTGAGTGAGAAGGAACTGGAGGTCAGGGCCCAGAAGGTAGAGCAGCAGTGGAGTTCCTGGGACCCTCAAGATGGGGATTCGAGGATCCTCAAGATGGGGATTCGAGGACCCTCAAGATGGGGATCAAGCAAAGAAAGACCTGCTGATTCCCCTCACTGTGTTCCCCCTTGCATATTTATCTCCCACCTGAGGACAGGGCAGCAAAAGAAGGGGACGTAGATGAAGGCTTTGACGGGCAAAGGGAGTGAAGAGGAAAGAGCAGTAACAAAACCTCTGGTCCAAGCAGCAGGTGAGTGGCCGCAAAGGGGCACAGTGAAAAAGCTGATATCTAACCACATGGCCAAGAGCCTGGAAGCACATCAGTGTTCAGGAGATCAGAAGGGACAGGTGATGAGAGCAACAGGCAGCTGTACACAGAGGCACGGATGGAGCTGGAAATGAGCCTGGAGATACTTTAACCCCTGGCCCCAATCTGCACCATAGAGAAGTGTCTCCATAATCCCGGCAGGAGGCAGAGCTCTGTTCCCTAGGGGGAGGGAAGCAGGGACTCTGGACTCCTGAGTGAGAGCCACGGATGCAGGAGAGGACTCTGGGCTGACAACCAGAAGATGTGAAGGTTAAGGCCTGGCCTTCCTCCACTGTCCTTAGGCAGGATTCTGGACAGTGCTTCTCTGGGCACCCTGGCCAGCCCAGGAGAATTTATATGGACCCAGCACCCTCAGGAGAAGCGTCCAGCCCAGTCCTCCCAAGGAAAGCTCCACAGTACTCAGAGCCGCCAAGGTGTGAGTGTCTGAGAGCCGCCCTGGCCACGAGGGATCAGAGATGGAAACTATGGACGTGAACAAAAGAATCTAGAGGAAGCAGAGAAAACCCAAAGAGCAAGAAAGAAATGCTAAAATAAATCGCAGTTATCTCCAGGAAATAAGAAGATATTACATCCATGAAATAAAAACCAGTTGCTTTTAAAACAGCAATAAAATAAATGCTAAAAGGATCCTTCTGAATTTCAAAAGTACCCTTGGAAATTAAAATGGCAGATATCCAAAACAACAGCATGAAAAAAAAATGCAACAGCAGGGTCGAGGGCAGGCTTCCAAAAGATAGAACCCAAACAAAGAGATGGAAAACAGGAGAGAAAGGCTACAAAACAGAGAGGATCTGCCCAGGAGGTCCACAATTGGGAAACAAAGTTTTAGGAAAGAAAATAGAGAACATATATAGACAGGTCCATATTAAAATAATGAACAACTGTTTATGAGACTGTCCTGAAGGTGAGTCTCCAGTTTGAAAAGACCCACTGCAGACTCCCACATGAAATGACACTCCATGGGTAAAAAGAAAATTCTGGAAGATTTCAGAGGGTTTCTCCTATGAGAGATGGGGGACCAGAGTGCTATCAACCTCTGGGAGCCAGGGGAAGTGGGTCAGAGTCTGAGGGTCAGAAACCTCCAAAGAGGTAGCTGATGGGATGTGAAGGAGTAACTTAGGCAGGTCCTTGCACTCTGGACACAGCTTCCCAACACCCAGCACCTCTCAAGAAGCCGTAGGAGAGGCCGGCCAAAGCCAGGGAGGAAACCAAGAGAGGACCAAGGTGTCTAAATAGGATCTGATGCAGGGAAGACCCAGTTCTTCCCTGGACAGGAACCCAGGACAGCAGTGAGACACCAGGCAGACAGCAGCCAATGTGTGTGTGCACAGGAGCGGGCAGGCCCCAGAGAGAACCCCAGCCATGAGCCATCAGCCGATGCCTGAGTGGGTTTCGGGGTGAGCCCCCTAGAGCCCAGAGCCCAGGAATGAATAGTTAATGGAGCACTAAACAAAGGGGAAACTTGGCAACTATTTATTCCAAGTAAAACAAAAAGCTGTGCAAAATAGGAAATGTGCGCTACATGGCTTAGCTGTGAATAATGCGGACATAGTCATAACTATGTAAATACTGAATATTGATTTGGCCAAAAATTACACTCTAACTACCATGACCGGGACGAAGCCAGGAGACAAGAACGCACATATGCACCAAGGGAGGGGAGACGCTTAAGGAGCTCAATCCTCCCCTTCCATTGTAGGAATTCATTAAATAACATTTAAACCGGAAAATCAAGAAACAGCAATGTAAGCGTGTTGTCTTACAGCAAGCAGGAGAGAACCCTGAAGCAACAGCAAGAATTCCTAGTGCTCGGCTCTGGGGACTGGGCTCAGGGTAGGAAGGGGCCCACTGGTTTTCATTACAAGCCTCAGAGAACCATGTGCATTTCTAAACTATGAACATGTAGGACTCCGATAAGCATATTTTTTTAAAAATTACCAAAGAAACAACAAGGAAAAGATTAAGTGGGTGAAGGGAGCATGTTTCTGATTGTTTAACCAATTTATCTCCAAGAGGGGATAAGGAACCTAGGCTCTTGGGGCACAGGCCGAAAGGACTGCCATCTGGATATGTCTTTGATGTCTTATTTATCTATAAAATCCATGTGCAAGTTTTTGCTGTCCTGCGCACTACATCTCTGCTATGTGGCAGAAAGTGGGATTTTTGTTTTGTTTTGTTTTATTTTGTTTTGTTTTGCTTTGTTCTCTTCTTTCCCCTTCTTCAGACACAACCAAGCTGGGGAGACAACAACATTCTTTCACATAAATAAGGTCAAGGGCACCAGTAGGATTGCTGGGGAGGTGGAATAAAAGTCTGGTCATTTTTCAATGGAAAGGTGCTCAGGACAAGCACTGCTGAAGCCCTGACCCACTGCGCATCTGCTCACCCCTGGCCAGGCCGTGCACCTCTCAAGGGTAACTGAGAATCTGAAGGCCCAAGCCCCAGAACCAGGCCAGCATGGGGCTTGCAGTTTAGAAGCAAAGGCAGAACAGGAGGGGAGATGGAGGGAGTCCAAGGAGGAAGGAATGTGTTAGTCTCGGCATCAAGGGGGCCTGGTCAAAACCCCTCCAAAGCCCCTTGGCAACAAGAGGAACTGGGGATGAGAACCTGCAGGAACCCAGTTAAGACCCCGCCCCAGGCTCCAGTCCCTGTCAGTCCTGGAATTGGTGTAATTCTTGTACTTGAAGCAAACAGATCTTTCAGGGAGTTTCTCTGCACAAGTAGACTCTGCCCTGCATTGCAGCAGGCACCTTTGTGAGTCTCTGATATGGAAAGTTGATCCTGAAGCTCAGGAGCCCGAGGTTCTCCCCAAATCTTGTCGACCCAGTTTACAAAGCATGGAGATGACACAGGGAAAGCAATGGGACTGAGTGTGGGTCACACAAATGCCAGTGGACAGGTGAGAGGCCAAGACATGGCTCTTCGGGGATGCCTGACCCCACTCTGTTCTAGGCGTGAGGTCGGCCACTGTGGTCGCTCTTCCTAAGGACACAGCAGGGCAGACAGAAGCTGCTCAGAGACGATGCTCAGTCCTGGCTTTTGTTCCTCAGAATTCTGAGGCTGTGATGGCAGGGAGAAAGGAGGAGGCTACAGAAGCTGTGATGGAAAGAGACGGTCTGCACTGGGGGGTGGCAGAGCTCACGGTCCTCCAGGACAGCAGACCCTGCCTGGCTTTCTGTCAGTGCAGGAGGAGGCAGTGAGACTTCTGTGTGGGAGGCCTTGGTGGCAGTGTCCCCGGGGCAGGCTCACAGGACCCCTGGCCGTACAGAGCCCCTGCACCTTGGGCCCTCCATCTGGCTACCTTATTGGGGGCTGGGAGGCTGGCTTACTGCTCTTGAGGGACCTGGGATGTTCATATGCTGGTGCAAAACGTCTCCAAGGGTACCACAAGGCTACCCGCTCCAACTAGGCCAGGCACATGGGCTTGGCAGGGTTTGGGTCCAGTATACTGCCTACTGCCCAAGCTACTTAGGTCGCTGTTTTGCATGGCTGGCGCAGCACCACCCGCAGTTGAGCTGGGCCCCTCCAGTTCCTCCTGTGCCTCTTTTCTCAGCAAGATGTGAGTAGAGGGGGATAACGGGGTGTTATTTATGAGTCCCTCACAGCCAACAGCCATGTGTCAGGCGCCGCGCCTGGTGTTGTGTAAATGAGCCATGACATCTGATCTCCACGGTTCCCGAGGGTTGGGATTATCACCCTGGACCCAAGCTCTGGTCTCTGCGGTTCCCACGCTGGTCCACGTCCGAGACAAGGGTTGGGGTGGGGAGCCCTGGGGACTCCCCTATTGGGTGGGACACCCTGCCAGCTGGAGAGCTCACAAAACCCAGGCTTAGCTCCTCATCCATCTCAGAGAAGCACCCTGCTTCTCACAGCCGCGAGATAGAGTGGTCATGGCCCTGATCCTCTCGCCCCCCCCCATGTTCCCCTGAGATGATTTCATCTGCCACATGGCTATCATTTTCATCTTTTGCCTTGGATTCATACCTCCTGCCCAGGCAGTGTGTGGGCTCCAGATGTGGGCATGGCCCCTGAACATCTTTCTCAACCCCCACCCTGGGCAGGTCCTCAGTAACCTGCTTTCATCTGCCCCCTGCCACACCTGCTCCACCTTCTACTGTCCCAGACACTGTCCTTCACTCAGCCCCATGTCTACCTGAGCACTGATCCCACCAGGTCAGCCTGGAGAAGCCTCCTGACCCATCCCCAGCTCACCCCCTGCTGAGGACCTCACAAGTTCCCGTGGGTTACTGCAGCAGCCTGTAACCGGTCACCATGCCCACTTGTGTTTCTACCATGTCCATTCTGCCTCTTAGAAGAGACAAGGCATTAGACACCACTGACCATTTCGCTTTTCTGCTCAAAGCACTTCACATCTTGTGATGCATTTAAAGAGACACCCAGGTTTTGGGGGCCTCCAGCCTTTTAGTCCTGGCCCCTGCCCCTCCTCATAGGTTCTGTGATGATGTCAGCTCTGGCCCTGGAAGTCTCCTGCCCTTGCTCACTGGGTGGCTCCCTCTATGTTCTCTCCACCTGCTTCCTCTGGCCTGGTCTCTTCCGCCACTCTGCCTGACCATCCCACCACTCACAGTCCCAGGGATGTTTCTCTGGAAGCCCCTCACCCTCCACTCTGGTCTGAGTGGCATACAGATAGCTGAGAAGTCCCTTACTGTGCCTGATTGTGTAATGACAGGAACCTTGTCCCTGGTCCCCTCAGGGGCTAGAACAGGTGTAGCTTCCAGCAGAGGGGAGTAAATACCATCCAGTGGATCCCAAGGAAGTGGCTACTAACATGAGTGACAAACGTACTGAGTATATCACTTTTAAGACTTTAATAAAGCAGCTTTAGCCAGGGATATAGCGCAGTGGCATAAGCGCCTGCCTGGCAAGCACAAGCTCCTGAGTTCGATTCCTGGTACCAAAATAATAATAATAATAATAATAACAATAATAATAATAATAATAAAGCAGCTTTATGTTCAGAGGAAACTCAAGCAAAATGCACAGAGTTCACAGAAGCCCACTGTCCTCTCCCACCATTGTATCACATTTGTGACAACTGATAAATTTCACAGTGACCATCACAGTTACCCAGAGCCCACAGTTTACATTGGGGTTTGCACTGCTGTGTATTCTATGGCTCTGGACTAACCCAGGAAGACCCAAATCCACCACAGGTGTTGTGCTTACCAACCCCTTCCCCATCCCTGGAAACTGCTGACCTTGTTTCTGTCCACATGGGTTTATCTCTTCCAAAATGTCAAGTAGCTGCAATCACAGCTACTCCACGGCTCTCGCTGCTATGGAGACTTGGCAGATTTTTTGCTCATTTCTAATCAGGTTGTTTGTTATCTTATTGCTGAGTTTTAAGAGTTCCTTGCATATTTCAGAGAGTGATCCTTGATCAGATGTGTTTTTTGCAAATGTTTTCTGCCACTCTGTGGCTTGGCTGCCAGTGCTTTTGAATTGTGTGTTATTGCCACTGCCACTCTTACAAAATATGTGCACTAATTCACTTACAAAGAGAAGAAGTTTACTTTGGCTGCAGGTTTGGAGGGTCTGGTTTAGGCTGGGTGGCCCCATTGTTTTAGGCTAGGGTCAGACACCATGGCAGGAAGGTCTCTGCTTCACATAATGACTGCATCCCTGTCACCTACCATGGGAGTGACCTCAGGGGCTTGGAGACCCAGTTAAGAAGTTGAATTGGTAATGCTATTTTACTGTAATTTAAGAAGGTTTTTTGAGTTGTTGCAGTAAAACAAATGAGGATCTATAGTCTTCCAATTTGATGGGAATATGATCTCATCATACTTATATTTTTAATTAAACAACTGAGAACAAATTTATATATAAGGTTAATAGATAAATTTTATAATGGCCAGCCATGAAATCAACAGAAACAATATTTAAATTTGTTGCTGAAATTAACCAAAACTAACAATCAGAAAGAAAAAAATCATATATACCATTACAACATGGACCTATATCATCATTGAGAGCATATTTGAGGTACAATGACATGCAGAAAACCCAAAATTCCCCCAAAATTGTATATCTCAGATATGATAGAAATATACTATAAATGCACCCAAATCTGTCAGTAATAAACTGATAGATACAGTTTGCATGCAATCACCAATTCACTAGGAAATTGAAAGCAGCTTTTCTAAACTGCAAATTCTCAGAAAGAAAAAACATTGTTTGACCATCTACCCCTGCCGGAGGAGACATAAAGTCATCATTTTATTATGACTCTGGAGAGGCCTTGTCTTACGGAGAGGAAAACAAGGTTCCCAGCCAAGGTGTAAGAAGGCAGGCATATGCAGATGCTGGTAAAAATGATAGCTTGGAGGAGTTTGGCAATGTTTGCATTATCAGCTTTTTAAAACTGTCATTCACCCTGATTCTTGTTTCATTTCAGCTAAAGATTAACTTCTGGGTTGTTCCAGCCCTGACTCCATCCTAAAGCCTGGTGTGGGCTCCCAGCTGACCCAGAGAGCAGACTGGCTGAGTGAGGACAGGCTAGCAGCCTTCTCTTGGAGCACTCCTATCCTTTGGCCCCCAAGTCACCTTCTGGGAATCTCTGTAGAGAAGTGTTCCCAAAGCCACAGATAGGTAAGAAAAGTGCCACTTCCACAGTATTATAAGACATGGTGACAAGATAGTAATGGTGTTAACATAAAAATTTTTGTGTGTGTCTCCTCACTGACAGAAATCTGCAACCAGAATGAATCCACCAGGATATTTACTAAAATATTTCTCAGAGGTACAATTTGGGAGGATGTTTGCTTCATTTTTTAATGCACGTATGTGTACGTACACAGACAGTTGTCACAGTCAGAATAAAATGCGCTGTTGAAATGAACCAGCAGGAAGAAATCAAGGCAAGGAGACCCCTGCCCTGGGGATAACACAGCTCCAGCACCATCGTTGCCACACTTGCCTCTCTTTCTTTAAAATGAATAGCTTGCAGCAGACTAAAACACAAGCCCTGCTCACCTCCTTTCTCAGGATCCTGGCAGCCAGTGCTCACACGGGTTCATTCAGTCACTGTCCCTGCTCAGAAATGCACTGCACCCTTTGTGATAGAGCTCGCATGTTGACATGGGGGTGGTCATGCAGTCTTTCGGTCTTCAATGCCACCATGGCCAGCGAGACACATGGACCAAGACGTCTAAGAGGACCAGCTGGAAATGCCAGTCTTCCAGCCGGGCCGCCTTGGGTTTTGGAAAGAGTTATCGGACAGGAAGAGGCGCAGCATCCTATTCACCATCTAGCTTTCCTTGGTGACCTCCTCTATTCCGTGGGAGACACCCTGAGTGCTCTCGCAGGCCTTCCTAGGCCACCACATGAGCATGAGCTTCCTGTGAGTGACACCACGAGGAGAACAATAGCCCTGCTCCCCCATATCTCAAGTGGGTCAATAGTATCGGTCCTGAAATCAAACCACTGCTATTCTCCAGGCTTCCCTCTAGAGACAGAATGGTTAGGTGAAGACATGGGCTTTGTGTGCTTTGAGGCATAATTACTTAAACAGAAATAAGGATGGGAAAAGGTCCCCCCAAGATACTATGCACCTCTGTGGACCTGGTGTATAGCTGGCTCCGGGGAGGCCAACAGCTTGTGCACTGTAGAGTGGGCTCGAGAAGGTGGCCACTGCCTCTGAGCTCCAGGAGTGGTGCACAGGTGGGCAGACAGTGCCATCACCCACACAGCCTGCCTTCCTAGCACCACCTGCCTCCACTTGGGACCCTGGCGCCATAAGGGAGTCTACACCGTCCAGGGAGCCCTGGGGCCAATCTCAGGAGGGGCAGGTGCCCAGAGGAAAAGGAAGATCATGAGAGATCAGATGAGAGATTTGATCTATGCATAGACATCAGCCCAGGGGCAGGCCTGGGAGGTCGAGACAGCAGCGCAGGCTCAGGGTGCCTAAGAGGCCACCAGCAGGGGGGAAGACCGCAAATCAAATGCCTAACAGCAAGGAAGGCTGCAGACCCCGCCTCTTTGAGGCTCTGCACCACTCTCCATGCTCCTCATCCTGTGGGCCTTTGCTGTGGGATTGAGAGAGATGCTCACAGCCAGGCAGCTCCAGGTGCAGGCTCTCAGCTTGCTCTGCAGGGTTGAAGGCCCAGGGACAAATGGCCAGTGCCTGAGACCCACAAGGTCGAGCAGGAGTAACCCATGCTGAGCCCCAGCTGGCAAACACAGATTTGGAAGCTACGGGAAAAGCGCGCTCTGACTAAGGGTGGCTTGGCTTTCGCCCCACACGGCCAGCCTGAGCAGGGGCTTCCAAAGCTCACCAGCCCCTTGGGAAATGCAGTCAGCCTTTCCAACCCAGTTGCCTTCACCTTCATGGCTGTGGCAGCCCCCAGTCCAGCCACACAAGCTTGGGTACTTGCCACCCTGGCCCTGTGAAGCCCTCCGTGGTGAGATGCCGGGAAACTGTGTCCGAAGTCCTGATATTTGTAACTTTCCAAATTTATCACAGCTCTGCCTTCCAACATGGAAAAATGTAGTTTTCATTTCGCCCTCCATGCACCCCACGGTCCCATGTGTGGCTTGCTGGGGCCCTGCGTCTGGAGGATGAGGGATCGGCTCCCAGGTGGGGTGGAGGCAGGCACGGCTCAAAGAGGCTAGAGGACAGTGCAGTGAGACCCCCTTCCCTGTCCCTGTCACTGCCCCCTAAAGAAGTCCAGCCCACAGAGACATTGTCCCAGACACCTGAGCCCTGAATGGGCCAGCATGGGCTGCACCAGACCTGCAGCACCACAGGGCCCTGGGGCCGTGGGTGGGGATAGAAGAGGGCAGGAGGTAGCTTGTTCCAGGCCAGCTGAGAACCCACAGCCTGGGGACCAGCTGCTTCCACAGGCCACCTGTCCCTTTCTTTCTAACTGACTCTTTCTGTGTCTCTTTGGCTCCCTGCCACTTTCTCCCTCCTCTCTCCCCTCTCTGTCTCTGTCTCTCCTCTTCCCTCTCCTCTGTCTGCTTTCCCCATGCTCCCCCCCACAGAGCTGTGGATCCCCCAGCCAGGACAAGCCTGCAGCTTGGAGTAGGACTTAGGTGGCCACTGTCACTCCTGGAGTGGGGGCCAGCAGCCTCCTTTCTCTGCCTCCCTTTGTCTCCCTGGGGGTGGAAGTTTTCTTTGGTGTTGGGGTGAGCCTGCTCTCTAGAGGACACCCCAACCTCCCTGACTGCCACCACAGGATTGCTCTGGCCAGATATGCTAAAGCCTTCTGGGTACTGGCCCTGGGAACAAGGAAGCCCTCTCTCCCTGGTGCCCACACTCATCCCGGGCCGTTGAGACCAATGACCTTGAGGACAATAGGTCACAGTGGAAGATGGCAGCTGGGCCAAGGCATGGGCACCACCGCTGCTCCTGACTGGAGGCTCAGAGGCTCCAGGCAAGGGCAGAGCAGCAAAGGGAGGTGCTGTGGAGCATGGCGAGGTCCAGGCAAAGGGCAGCGGTTCCCTCACATGGTGTGGCCAGGCCCTCCAGTTTCCAAGAGAAACCGCAGATCTGGACTTTTCAATGAAAATGTCAAGACATAATTCAAAGCTTTTTGAGAAGCATGCTGCAAGCCAAACAAAACACATCAGGACAAATCCAGCCAGGCCACCACAAGAGTGACCCGGATTTGGTGTCTCAACACCCACCTGCAGCCCCCATCACCCTGAGGCAGGCAGGAGGCCTCTGCCCCTTCTCCCTTGCTCCACAAAGCACCAGCACTGCCCTCCCCAGGGACCCTGCAGCCTGCGGTCCCCAGTCTTGTTAGAGCACCCTGCCTGCCATCGCCTGCACAGAGGGTCACAAAGGAGTCAAGGCCCTCAGAGGCCAGCTGTTGCCAGTGCTTGCTTGGGTTTCTCGGCCCCTGTGTGTTGTCCCTGGATAGGGTCACCCAGAGCTGCTCTGCCCTAGCTGGCAGCTGAGTCGCCCTGCCACAACCTCCAGGGAAAACCCGTGTCCTTCCTGGGTAGAAGCAGGTCCAGGTGGTGGGCTGAGACCTCTCCCTGTCTCCTGCTTCTTTTCACACCTGCCCAGCACCTTCTTCCTGCACTGTACAATCTTTCTACTTTCTCAGGCCCAGGAGCCCAGCTGCCCTGCGTGACATCCATGGATAATCAACACCAAGGCTACTAGAGGAGGGAAGCTGCCAGCTAGGACTGGATGACCCACTGAGCTGTGCCAGGGAGAGAGGGGCCCCTACAAAAACCACAAATGCCCCTTCCTGCAGTTGGAAGGGCATCCCAGCCACTCGGGACACAGTGCCCCCTGCTGGTCACCTTGGTGGGGTGCGCACTATTCTCCATCCTTTCTCCCTCATTTTTTCAGCTGGAGTTTTCCTTTCCCAAGCCCAATGTTCCCTGCCCAATTTGCCCTTCTCCTCTTTGGGTCCTTTTGCCCCCACCAGCACATGTGAGTGCCCTAACCCTAACTCCTCGCATCCATAGACAGACACACCTGGTTCCTGGCTGCTATGCTTGTAGGCCAGCCCTGCTTCAACCTCCCATGGGAGACCCCTGCCTGACTACCCTGGGCCAGAGCTCAGGGTGCCAAGTGGAGAGGATGCATGGGGCAGCAGGAGGACCAGCAATCTCCCAGGAGGTGCCTTCCAAGCAGTCCATTCTCACGGTCCTTGGAGGGCAGTGGTCAGGGGTCACATACTGGGGGGTGAGGCCATTGTTCATGAGCTCCAGCAGCCCTGCCCTGGGCTCTGCTGGCTCTGCTGGAGGGGTGGGAATGGGGCCTTGTGTCCAAGGGGCACGGGGGCCCATTTAAGCAGCTCCCCTCAAGCAGAAGTTCCCACACAGCCTCCACAGCAACCCTAGCCTCCCTGGCTTGGCATGGCGTCCAGCCCGGGTATCAGGATGCCAGGGAGGGAAGAGGACACACAGGCTGCTGGCCCTCTGGGTCTTCACATCACCTCTCCCCACCTCTGAGAGCTGGCCATGTCCTCTATCAGGCACAGACACCCCTCAACTGAGGAGCAATGTGCCTCTAGCAAGTGGCCAGGGGGGCTGCCACGCCCCGCCTTGCTGGACACAGCCTGTAGGACTCACACAGAGATCAGGAGGGGAAATTCTTGCACAGGCCTGACAGTGCAGCCGGACACAACAGGTCCATTTCTTGTATTCTTCTGCACGACTCTTCCCTGGCCTTGGCCCAGATCTGAGCTTCCTGGGCTCCAGCTCTGTGTTCTCTGTTAAGTCCCACACCACAACCCTAATGGCCAGGCCACTTGGCCTCAAAGCTGCAGGCTCCAGCACCTACAGATCCAGCCAACCACGGACTGAAAACATGCAGAAACCAAAATCATGTCAGCACTGAACATGAACAGGCTTTCCCTGGTTGCCATTCCCTAAATGATAGAGTTCAGCGAGCATCTGCACAGTGCTGCATTGTACTAGGTATTCCAAGCCATCTAGAGAAACAAGGTGTTCGGGTTGTGTGGGCAGGATCTATGCGAATGCTAGGCTCCTTGCACTTGGGACTTGGACCCCAGGAACAGAGGCAAGTGTGCTTTAAGCTGGGTCCACTCCCTGCCCTCTGAGTCCCACAAATGACACCCTTCTTAGTGCAACATGCAACTCCCAGTGTAGTGTTTTAGGGGGAAGCAGAAACCCCTCCAGCAGCCTGGCTTTTGTACCCCAGGGTCCTTTAAGGGAACCACGTCACCTCAGCTCTGTCCTATTCCCTCTGATTGTGTCTACTCTTGCTACCCCGACCCCCTGTAGTGGATTAATGAATGATTCATTGTAACACACAGCTGAACTGAATCGGCATGGTTCTGGGTGTGGAAGGCCCACCTGAGTGTTGTTGCCAACAGCATAAAAGCAGAACCAGAGGGGAAGATGTGCTGTTGATCCTCCTGGAGAAGCTCCTCATGCTGGTTTTCCTGATCTGAACTTAGTTGGTCTCCTCATCAAAAGAGCTCAGGTCCTCACTGTCATTGAGGATGGCTGCAGTTCTCTTTGGGGGAGCTCTGGTCCTTACCTTGAGTGTCGCTTCCTGGCCCCAGTGCAGATCCCTCAGCCTCCTGGCACAGACCCTCCATCCCGCTGGTGTAGACTTTCTAGCTTCCACCACTAGGCTTTGGGCCTTCTGAGTTCAGATCCTTGATACAGGCTTGCATGAGACATTGTTGCGGGCTCTAGGCCTCCAGCTGGACAGGTGCCGGACATTGCCATGGGATCCAGACCCTCAGCTGGATTCTTTGGGTCTCTAGGGTGTAGACAGATCTCTTGTGCTCCTCTGCAGCTGACTTTTTGGGTTGAATATTATAAAATAATCCTATAAATTATGTGTCCTGTATTAAATCTATTCCCCTGTAAACCTTGATTAGAGTACCTCCTGTCACCTGCTCCTCACATTGCCCAGCTATGGGCACACGAGGCCCTGCCTACTGTGGTCCTCGAGCCTCAGGACAGGGGCTGAGAGCTGGTGTCACCTGAGGCAGTTCCCTTGACAGGGGTCCCCTCCCAGATCTGAACACTGACGGGAACACATGTCTACCTGGGATGTGGGCTGCTGAGCCCAACACCTGCCCACATGTCTCATGCTACTGTCCTATGACAGGGAGGCATTGCCTGGCTCCTCTTTGCCCTGGGGCCACCCTACCATGGCCCTGTCTTCAGCCTTGTATTCCTCCTTCATGCAGCCCTGCAAGCCTGTTGGACTCAGTCCTGGGATTTGGGACCGGACCTCTGACTTGCCAAAGGCTGTGCCTTTTTCTTTTCTGCCCAGCACCTGCTCAGTGGGCTGCATGGAGCCAACTTGTGCTGTCAGGCCCCAATTGCCTTGGTGGTCACTACTCTGGACCAAGAGGTGCTATGGGGGGAAAGGGAAGTCAGACAGACAGGGACACAGGCACATGGACTCACAGCACTGTCTCCCCCAGCGGGGCTGTGTGCTTGGATCGGCACTGCCATGGAGTGCCCCAGCCAGGCCAGGCAGCAGAGGCGAAGGTCTTGGTGGATGGATAAGTGGAGTGCAACTCCAGGGGCCTGCAGGCTCCCACCTCAGGCTCCCCATGCCCTGTGCTTTGAAACAGCCAATCTCAGCTCAGGTGGTCTAATACCATCTCAGTTTCCTCTGGAATATAAAAAATATGTAACATGATATCCCAGATCTAACCATGTGTCGTGGTCCATGAAGGGTTCCTCCTAATGCCAACCATCTGAGTCAACAGTAAAGATGCCTTCAGTCATCAGATATCCCCTGATACCCAGGGAGCCCAGTGGGGACACTAGGTAGTTCCCAAAGGTCATCAGCGAGGTCACCATCACTCCCAGGTGGGTGTGCCCATTGGCTTCTGTGCAATCACACCAGGAAAGACCAGGTGGACCTGGGTTCCACCCTGGGAATGTGAAGCCCTCCTGTGATTTCCTCCAGGGCAGAAGTGCCACCCTGAGTGCCCTGCACACAGTGGGCCCTCAGTAAAGGCTGTGAGTACCAGCTGACTCCAGGTCAGAGGGTGACACAGGTGTGGCCAGCAGCCTTGGTTCCCACCTGCTCCTGCCTCATCTCGGCCCAGAGAGCTGTGTGGGGACCACTGGAAACTCATTGCAGTGCCCTTGCCAGGTGGCCCAAAGCCAGAGCCGTGGTCCCAGACATCCCTGCCAAATTTGCAGGAGGCCACTGCGCTGCTCTCCCAGCCGGCGGAGCCCTGCACTGTCTCACTTCTTCTGGAACAGATCAGATGTAACTGCATCGGCGTGCATGGAAGATGAGGCCTCTTTTGTTGACACATGTTTTGGGGAGAGAAAGGAATTCTTTTCCTTCTCTGCCATGAGACACTGGGGCTGGGGAGACCTGCTCAGAAACACCTGTCACTCTGGGCAGCACGCAGTAGAGGCGGGTACAAAGCCAACGGCTGCAGGCTCTGGGGCCAAAGAGACAAACACAGCCTGGGTCCCTTGAGTCCAGCAGCAGTGCTCAAAAATCACACAGAGTAGAGGCAGCCGTGGGGACAGTGTGGCAGTGACAATGAGAACAGCAGAGCTGGACTTGGGTGCTTCTCATGGTCCTGCCACCATGCGCTCCCAGCAGGTACAATGATCAGGCCGAGGGGGGTAGGCACCCGGCCCTGGGCCAGGGCTGCTTGGGTACCTCAGCACAGAGTCATCTCAGTTGTTAAAATCTTGCTGTGCTTCATATAGCAGGTGACATTTGAGGACTTGTTCAGTAGTTGCCATGGGTCAAGGTTATATTTTCAATATAAAATCCTTTCTGTTGCTGGAAAGGCTGTTGGGAATCGCTTTTAAAAATGCATTCGCTGGTGCTCAGGGACTTCCGGATTTCACTGACAGGCAGGCATCACCTCTTGGTAGAGGACTTCAGATCCAGATGTTGTGTCTGTGGAGAAGAAAGAATTCCTCTAACATTTTTTTTTTTTTTTTTTTTTTGGTTAGGAAACTGGCCCTGGGACACAATCTACTCTACTTGAGGGAGCCAAAATATCTTGGGAAGCAGAAATATTTTTCAACAAATAACCTGCTTTTTTATATTAAAGAGGAAAAGAAAAACAAAATTTCAAAACAAGATAGCAGGAGGGTAACAATGGTTAATACATTGCATATTTTTATCTTTAAATTAGTTTACTCAGAGTACAAGATATCAGCATTTAATTGTCCAAACACAATTAGCACAAAACTTTCTTTTCAGTGAAATTAGTAGTATAACTATTTTAATCAGCTTATATATATATAATATATATATTTTTTTGTTTTGCCCTTCTTTTCTCCTTTCTGCCATCCAAGTTTCTCTTTCCTTTTGAGCAGTTTCTTCCCATGTTTTAACATCTATTGTACATTTTGGATATCATTTACTCCTTCAGCTTCTCAAACAAGGGAGATAATATGATGTTTGCACATGTACTTCTAGTTTAAACAAATAACCTGATTTCCATTTTTATATATTTATTTTGAGTCCTAGGGATGGAACCCAGGGCTTTGCACATGCTAGGCAAGAGCTCTCCCACTGATCTGCACCCTGAGCCTATGCTGTTGCAGTTTAAAAATAAATACACATGGTTCCTCGGTCTGGGTCATGATGGTGATTTTGTGCAGATAAGAAGTGGAAGCCTTGAGTCATCTGGGCACCAGACCTCAACGAGTCTTAGGGGTTGATTCAGCGAGTGAGTTTAGATTTTTAAAATATGCTTTTAACCATTTTGTTAAGAAGAAATTTTAACTTTTTAATGAAATCCAGATAAAAGGATAAAATATGTCATGTAGTAAAGATCATAGAAAATAACAGTCTCCACACATGTTATGCTGCACCTATCTGCCCGTGGCCTGCGATCCTCCCAAACCACCTGCCCACCTGGTGTCTTGCTTGGCAAATTGGTAATGACAACATCTGCCTCAGGCAGCACAGGTTCATGAGGGATGCCTTCATCCAGGGAGCCCTGGGGAGCAGAAGCTCCAAGCCAGGATGTCAGGCCAGGTCCGTGCATCCTGACATCACATTCTAAACGACAATACATAGCATCCAGCTTTGGAGAAAACCCCTCCTCTTGCCTCCTCCTCAGCCACCCCCTGTTACCAGATGGGGATCCTGGAGGGCTTCTCTCCAGGTCCTTGCTGTCCCCAACAAGGCACAGGAAACGTAGCAAGTCTGTAGTTTTATTGAAGGCAGAGAAAGTACACTCTACCAGGAGAGGGTGGGCCCATGAAAAGGCTCACAGGAGCCCCAAGGATAAAGGGAAAAAGGCCTTCAGTATCCCAAAATACCTAGATTGGCTTCAACATCATGCAATAACAGTGTTGGGATAGTTGTCCTATCAAAAACTCCTTTGGCCCCTCCTCAGATGTAAATCAAGATCAGAAACAAGGCGTTTGATAGGTTGTGCCCATATGTAAATGAAGGGAATATCGCTTTCTCATTGGTCCTGTGAACAGTGCCAGATTCAAATGAAGGGCAGAGAATATGCTTTCTGATTGGTCCTTTATAGAGTGCTCAGGAGCCCTAAATCTGGAGTCGGTGTGGGTCCTGCCTTGTGCAGATGTCTTCTCTGTTTAGGAAACATCTCACTCAGCCTATTAGCCTTGCATTTTTCTGATCTTTGACACATTTTGCCAGGCTGTCTGGTTTGCCCCAGCCCTAATCTTCTATTTATTTTCTCCCTCTCCTTTCCTCCTTCCCCAGCTTGGTCCCTCAGCCCAGGTGCAGCCTCCTTGTGGAACTCAAACAGCTGTGACCCTGCAGTGGCTCTTTGGTGGGTTTTGGAACCAGACAATGCCAGGTTCTGCCACTTTTGCCCCTTATCAGCTGGGTGACCTTCCCCAGGGCTTCCGGATCTGTAACTTGGGATCAGGGGTGCTCTGAAGGGCCGTAGTGAGAAATGATGGAATGGAGAAATAGAAGCTTCTAGCCTTAGCAAGGGGTGGGGAGCAGCCACAGTTGAGAAGAATCCAGTGAACACAGACCCAGCCCTCTCTCTGGGTTGCAAGGGCCGGCACATTCCCACCCTGCCCACCTACCAGGGCCTGTTAATACTAATGTCACAACTCTAAAACATATCACCAGAGGCCACAAGATTACAGGAGCATCCTGTCCAGAGCCGTGCTGTTCTGCCCATAATTAGCACAAGTTTCCACAAGCACTGCCATCACTGGCTTGTTAGTGTAAAGCATTCCAGGGGCTTCTTACAGCCAGCAGCCCCTCTGCAACCCTCTCTTCCCTGGCCCCTGCCCTCGGTCACCCTTATTCCTCATTAGGGGATTAGCAGCACGGGCCCTACACAGCCTTGACCGTGGCCTCAGCAGCTCTGAGCCTGGCCCCTCTCAGCCTTATCAGTGGGCTTGGAGCAATGTTTGTGCTCAGAAATCAAAGCAGGGTTTGGGAGGAAATTATGGAGTGCTGGTGTCATGAGCTAATTAAAGATGCTGGGGTCAGGAACCAGGGAGAGGACAGGGACTTTTCCCACTCAGTGGAAAGCATAGCGAGGGCTGCAGGCTGAGAAAGTGGGTGCTGCCTGCAGCCCTTGAGAGGATGGCAGGGGACAGTGATGAGTCTTGCTGAGCCAAGTGCAGGTGCAGAGCTGCATGCACCCCAGCACCGGTGTCTTTGGTGCCCCAGTCTCAGGAGCGAGATAGAGGGGCCTGTGGGCAACTACTCACATTGATGGCAAAGTATTTATGGCCCAGTGGGACATTTAGGACAGTTCTGAGCCTGTACATCTCTGTTGTTATGAGGAGAGTCATATTCAATGATGATTCTGAAAAATAGGAAAAACTAGGCACACAGGGAAAGGAGAAGAATGTGAACAGGTTCTACTGCTGTCCCTGCTTCCTGGGGCCTCAGCCCATGACACAGGGGCATCTTTTAAGGCCTCAGTTCTACCATAGTAGAACTGTGGTAGAACCATAGTGGCTCTGGTTATGTTCCCCAAAGGGCAGATGCCAAGTGAGTGACAGAGCTCACTTGCTGAACAGGGGGAGATGTTGTCCAGGCATAGGGTGCGTGCTCCCCCTCCCCACTTCACTGAGGTTCCTCTCTTGACACCGAGGGCCTCACCCCCGCCCTGGCCCTGTGCTCAGATGGGTCCACAACTGCAGCTGCTGCACCCGAAGTAAAGGCTGTCCACAGGCCACTGCAAGGCTCGAGTGTGGCTCCTGCCCTCAGGGACTACCCTGCAGCTGCCCATGACCCAGGGAGGGGGAGTCAGTGTGCATAGCTTCCTCCTGAGTAAGTGTGGCCACTGCCAGAGCCAGCACCCCTGTGACA
This sequence comes from Chinchilla lanigera, assembly GCF_000276665.1. Classification (NCBI taxonomy): domain Eukaryota; kingdom Metazoa; phylum Chordata; class Mammalia; order Rodentia; family Chinchillidae; genus Chinchilla; species Chinchilla lanigera. The sequence continues at coordinate 1,974,970 of NW_004955556.1, read as the reverse complement.
GGGCAGCAGTCCCTGCCCCATCCACTGTCCCTGGTCAGCACTCCTGTGGTAGCCCATGCCATCCAGCTCAGGATGATGGTTAGCCATACCCCAAGACAGTACAGCACCCCACTCAATGTATTCCTGTGGCTACCCTCAGAGCTCAGGCCCAGGATACCAGCCTCCTGTGGGTGAAGGACAGAATTCAAAGCAGCTGTGTCCATGGTCAGTATGGCACCCAGGACCAAATGTGTTATGGTGCCATCTGACAATCCTCTGAAGAAACCTCCTTATCTTCTCTGTCATCTATCCCCCTGCCTATGTCTGTTGAACATATCTCTCTACATCTTTGTCACCCTACCCAGCTTCTTCTGACAGAGGTGACTTCACATTAAATGAGCACCTACTCTTTTCTAAAACAGGCTTTAAACACTAAGGGCTGCAGCCCTGACCATTGGCTTGCAACTTCTTTGTCAATAAAGTTTTATTGGAACACAACTATTTCCCCCTATCTCTGCTCTATCTATGGCTGCTCCCAGGTTATAAAAGCAGAGTTGATCCTGAATAGCTGTGACAGGAATTATGGCTTAAAACACATCCTGTCTGACTCTGTAGAGAAAGTTCTCGGCTGCTAGGAGGCTTACAAAAAGTATATAGATTTTAGAACAGACTGGCAGTATAACTTCACCTTCATCCTGTTGCCAGGGCAGCTGGGACTTCTACAATTCCCAATTGATAGGCCATGTAGACACAGAGACCAACTCTTCTCCTTGGGAATCTTGGCATAAGTCAAAAGCCAAAAGACCTTCTCCCTCATATCCACCAAGATCCCCTAAATCATCCACCCAGGCAACTGACTTCTTCCTCTTCTCCTTGGGTTTGTGGCATAAAGGCCATTGGCCAATGAACTTCTCCCTGCTCCCTCTGATACAGGCATCGTGCCACTGGGGCCTGAGCTGTGTGGGTAAGGCTGTGCCTGATGGCCCACAGGGCCCTTTAAAGGAATATCCGGTTCTCCTCACTGGGCTGCCGAATGCTGAGCCTTCCTACTTATTCCATGGTCCTCCCCACACCTTTTTTCTTTTTATGTAGTTGAGGCTGGCCTTGAGCCCTAAATGATCCTCCTGCTTCGGCCTCCTGAGTGCCAGGATCACAGGCATTTACCACCATGCCTGGCCTTTCTGTGTCCCAGTTCTAACCGTTTGGCTTCACGTACATGTAAGTGTATGAATGTGTGTGTGGGTACACTTGCACATGTTGGGCCAGGGACTGTCTCCTGGAGGACACTGCCTTGTTGGTGGTGTCACTTTCTCCAGCACCCACTCTGTGTAGTGGCATTAAGGTGGGAAGACACAGACCTGCTAAGTGGCCATAAGTGGTCTCCAGTTTCCCTCTGTGACATGGAGAAGACCTGAGCCTTCCGGCCTCATAGAATTGGCTCAGGGTGCATTGCACAGGAAGGACCAGGGCATGTGGTTGGCGCAGTACCTGGCTTTGCGGGTGGCAGGGCCCATCAGCATCAGGAGCAGCAGCTGCCACTTTAGTTCATGGTCACTGTCATCAGCATCACCATGGTGCTCACCCTCTCACCGTCGGGGTTTACAGCCCGGCTGCTGTCAGTGCCTGCGCCAGAGGCTGTGTGAGCCAGGACAGTGATTGGGAAGAACAGTAATGAGTACAAATGGTCCCTGGGCACCGTGGGCTGCCACCACGCTGCTCCCAGATGCGGCCGTCAGGCCACTGAGGATGTGGCTTGATGAAGACGGATGACGCCCGCGCCCGGGGTCGTGTCGTGGGGAAGCCCAGCCGCGCGATTAATCAGACTCTGCTCTCTGCCAGGGCTGAGTAATTGGAGGCAGGTGCTAAGTGCAATTTAAATAAAATGCTGAGTTAATAAGGACAGTTGACAAGGATGTTCCAAGTCCCTGTCCAAGTTTTCAACAGGAACTTGAAGGCTATTCTGAGGACTGAGAAAAGGGGACTTAATGTCCCTTTAAAGGCAAGTGTACTGAATTTGGGGGTTTATTTTCACTTTTACGATTTAGAGATAAGATGGTCAGGGAACGCAAGATCAGAGCTAAGATACTCGCCACAATGGCCATGGGCCGGAAGCCCACTGCCTCTTCTGTCTGCCCCCAGCTCACCTTTCCTCTCTGGCCCCATCCCTCTGGCCTAGTTGCTCCCTCACCCCAGGTCACCAGAGTGACGTTGCTAGTTGCACATGGGGTTGCTCACAGTGTAGAGCCCTGCAGGCCGCTGTCCTCTTTGAGTAGAGGTGCCCCGGGGACCACGCCAGATCTCTGCAGCTCAGCCCCAGCCTCCCCGACCCCTGATCTCTGCCAGTCGCGGTGGTGCATGACTTCCAAGGCTGTCCAGAGCCTCCCCAGCCTGGAGGGTCTTCTCTCCCCACTCCACCTGGTGACACTCAAGTGGGTCTGGGTTGCTGTCCTGGCGTGACCACTGCAGGGCCCTTAAACCAGTGTCTGTCACTCACTGTGTCTTTGTGGGTGCCTGCCTTGCCCTGGACCATCCTTGGACCATGTGTTCTTGCTTACCAGCCAGTGAGTACCCCGGCCAGCTGTACCTGCGACCGGCATAGCCAGCTCCACCCTCCCCATCCCCAACAGTCTGCTGTGCAAGTTTATCCCATCAGAGACCCTGTAGCTGCCACCACGACCCAGAACCACAGTCCAAGTTCAGGAGGATGAGAGAAGGCGGCAGCCAATCTGCAACCCTCCCGAGCCCAGTGCAGGCAGGGCCACCTGCAAGCACATGGTAGGGGGACGTGGTAGGATTGCTGTCACTTCCCAGCTGTCTGGCTTCTGAATAGTAGAGGTCTGGAGGGGTCCATATCAGTGTGGAGGGGACCCTAGAGGTCCATCAGAGCCAGGTGGTGCTTTCTCTGCCCCAAATTTGGATTGAGGTGGAACTCCAGTGTGGCTGTGTTGGGAGGTGCCGGGGTCAGTAAGAGTGATCTGTGCCTTTCTTGTGGGTCTGGGCTAGTTTTCAAGGTAGGGAGTGAGCTCTGGCTCCCGGGGGACTGGATCAGTTACCTCGAGGATGGGTCGTCAAAAAGCGATGTACCTGATCTCTTCCACTTGCTCTCCAGCCACAGTGCCCTTGCTAGAAGCCCAGCAGATGCTAGTGCCATACTTCTGACCAGAGACTGAGCCCAAAGAAGCCTCTATTCTTTATGTATCTTCAGTCTCAGGTGTTCTGTTACAGCCACAGAAATCAGACAAAACAGGCCCTTCTGCATTACCCCCGAAGTCGCAGTCCACCTTCCCCAAGGTAACTTGCAGGGCTCGGGGATAGTCCAGAAGAGCCCTGGGCATCAGCACAGCTCCCTGATGAAGGGCCATCTGCCCTAGAGACCCCACACTCCTCCCTACACCTGTCTTTCTGAGAGAATGACCCCATCCATGCGTTGATCTAGGCCCTTCCTGAGCAGCGGTTGTTCCTCTCCAAGGACCTTTGTGGGCTCTAGGGTGGTAGGGTGGGGTCTCATGTACCCCTGGGGATTCTATGTGAACTTCTAGCTTCCCAGCCACTTAACTCACACCAAGCTTCCCTCTTCCCCACCCCCATGGCCACAAGAGGGACTCCCCACACCCTGTCCCCGATTCTTTGCCGTCTTTGTCCTCAATCTAGACTCCGTTCTGTGGAGTGGACAGCCCCAGAGCTGTGGTTGTTTGAGGCACAGGAGGGGCCACCGTCTGCTTCCCTGCAGTCCCTGGGGATCCTTTCTGCCTCCCCAGCTCCAGCTCTTGCTCTGGCTCCAGACCTGAATTTACACCAGCTCACACTCCCTGTGTCCTGAACTGAACTCATGGAATCCTCCAAACTCCATCCCCTGCTCCAAAGAATGACATCACCTCCCCATCCTCAAGCCAGAAACCTGGGAATCATTTGAGGAGCCCCCCAGCCTCCTCTTCACCCCACAGATTCTTAGCACAGTGGGTTGCATTTGCTTAACAGTGTTCAAAGTCAGCTCAGCTCATCCCCACCCACATGGTTCCCTGGCCCAGGTCCTCAGCCTCATGTGTCTGGACTGTTCCTGCCCCAGCCCTCTTATGAGTTGGATGCTTTCAGCCCATTTGCAACATGGTCTCAGAATGATCTTCCTCGAGACCCAAGGTCATGGTGCCATCCAGCCCAAAACCCCTAGTGGAGCCCCATAACTCTCAAGGAAAACTCCTACTTCATGTTGTTGTGACATTCGGGGACATCATGACCTGGCTCCTCCTGCTTCCCTACCCAGTCCCCTCCCCTCCCACACACTCCACACTCCCTGTACTTCCTGACCCATCTGTTCAGATGCTTGGTCCTCCAGCCTGGGCCTTGAGTGGGCCGTGGGTGGTGGTGCTCATGCCTGAGTGTGCGCCAGGGTGAACTGTCAGGAGCTGGTCAGAGCGCAGAGCACTGGGACTCCTGGGATGCTGACAGGTAAGTCTGGGATGGGCCCAGAGTTTGCATTTCTAATATCAAATGCTTTTCCTTTTTTGAAGTGGGGAGCAGTACTGGAGATCGAATCCAAGGCCTCCACCCTGAGCTGCAACCCCAGCCCTTTCATTAATTTTTAAAATTTTGAGACAGGATCTTGCTACATTGCCCAGGCTGGGCTGAAACTTTCCATCTTTTCCTGCCTCATCCTCCCAGAGTACTGGGATTACAGGCACACCCCACCAGGCTCATCTCCCAGCATCAAATTCTTAATGATGCTGACACTGCTGGTCTTGGGGCCTTCTTGAGAACACAGCTCGGGTGTTCAGTAAGCACTCAGGATTTGCAAGGGTCAGCTGGATGCAGAAGCAAGGGAACAGCTGGCCTATATCCTGACCAGCAAAGGTCTGCAGCTAATCCTTGAGATACTGTTGATTGCATCCCATGTGTATGAGCATTTGGGTGCAACTGGAGAATGAGTTCGAAGAGATGCCGTGACATCCTGCCCCGCACCTGAATGCATCTCTGTGGACGGGCCCAGCTGGGCACCGTGAGAGGTCGGCATCTTCCCCACAGAGGAGGGAGTGGGCTGCACTGTGACTGTGCTCTCCTTACATCACTTGGATTTCTTTACAGCCTGGAGAGTCCACATCATCAGAGGACATGTTTTTATGATTATCCAATAGCCCTCATTCCTGCGACCATGTCCTGTTCCCAGGCCACTGCGGAGGCCAGGGGACACGGGCCAGCACACATCCAAGGTCTCACATGCATGCATGTGTTCCTTCTCAAGGGGTATAAAATAAGACCTAGGGTGAAAAACCCAGGAGACACCAGGAGGGGCAGCGCTGGCCCAGTCTACACAGGCCAGGTGCTAAACATGGAGGCTCCATGCGTTTCTGAAAACTGTGATCAGCACAGAGAAGTCCCCAGTGCCCAGCACAGCCAAGCTGGCCTCAAGGTCACCCCACCTTGTCCACATTGAAGAATTTGCAGGAGTCACACCCATCCTCCCACCCCATTTGTCTACCCTCCTTATACCACTGGAGCAGAGCTGGGAGAGATTGGGAGGTCATTCAGAGGTCCTACCAGGCTGAAAGGGGAGATCCCAACCCTTTTCCTCAAGTCTTTGAAGTCCACTTCTAGAATGCTGTTATGGGCCACATTGGGCCCCCCTCAAAATCCAGATGTTGATGTCCTAACTCTCAGGGTCCCAGAGTATAACTAGAGAGAGGGTCTTCACAAAGGTGCTCAGGTAAAATGTTGTTGGGTGGGCACTCACCCCACATGACCCGTGTCCTTCTAAGGAGAAGAGATCAGGACCCAGACACATGCAGAAGGGCAACTGTGTGCAGGCAGAGGTGACCGCAGCCAAGGCCAGGAAAGAGCTCACAGGAGACATTGGCCCTGCCATCACCTTGACCTTGGCTTTCCAGCCCCAGGAGCTGCTAGACAAAAAGCTTCTGTTTAAACCACCCCATGATCCGGGGCACTTTGTTATGAAGCTTGTGCGTACTAACCAGGTCAGGAGCACTGGTCCAGGCACCTGGTGCAGGGTGAGGAACAGGCTGAGCGTAGCTCTCTGGGGGGCTCCTCAAAAAGCCAGAGACCCTGTGGCCTATGGCAGCAGCCTGAAACCCATCCATGGGAAGGACTGCAGTCCAGTACTGCTGGGCATCTCTGCACCCAGCTGTGACTCCCCATGGGGCACCTGAGCCTGGTGGCTCCAGGTCTGCTCATTAGGAGGACGGGGCATGGAGCCCCTGGGGCTGCCAGGAAGGTGCACTGCATCTTGACCATCCCTAGGTCCTGCACAGGAATCACAGAAAAGCCCTTCTCTGTCCTACCACAGCCTCCCCAGGGGATGCTTCCCAGGTGGCAGCCCCAAGCCCCCGAGGAGGGGCTACCCAGCACTTCTCACTTTACTCACAGGGCTCCAGAAGTCACCTGGTCCCAGGGTGAGCTCCAGGACCCTCCAGCAGCACCCTAGGGGTGCCCTCTCCTTTCTCACCGCTCTCCCTGCCCTGGTGGGTGTGGGCACTGGTCACTCCTCCTCCACTGGGTTTCCTGGCTGTGACCACTGCTGTGGGATCCTGATGGGGGCTTCTTCCCTACTACTCATCCTTCCCTCCAGGACCTCTGGTCCAGACTGGCCCAGTGTCCCCAGAAAGACTGCTGCTGTCCTGCAGTCCCCTCCCTGCAGTCCTGTCCCCTGTCCCCAACAGTGCCTCTGCAGATGCAGAAGTACTGTTTGCTTGGTGTGTGTGGGAGCAGCTGACAGTGGAGACATGGTGGCATCTGAACCAGACTGGGCAGCCTCAGGCCAACCCTGAGCTCTGGGAGCCCCAGGTCCCTTCTCCACAAAGCAAGTGGATGGGGTGAGGAGGTGAGGACAGGAAAGGCTTACCTGCCTGGGTACTGGCCTGTCGCTTAACATCAGGGAGACTGAGTGCTATGACTCTCCTCTCCCCTCCTGTCCCCTCTCCCAGCCACAGTGACCGGTGCACTATGGCCCCCATGGGGGCCAGAAGGAAGGCTTAGACCAGACAGCTGGGGTCCTGTAGTGTTCAAAGCTCACATCTCACATCTCACACTCTGCAGGCCCAGGGACCCAGCAGCTGTTCAGATCCCAGCCTGACTGACCTTGGGGGTCCTAGGGCTGCTGGAGGCCTCTGGGCACAGCTGGAGCTGTGAGTAGAGTCCCCCAGGGACACCTGGGAAGGGCATGGTGAGCAAATGGCCCCAGCTGGCTCCAGGTCCAGGTGACACGGCATACAGGTGCTGGTCCCTGACAGCAGCACAGTGCAGGCTGCTCTAGAGTGAGGGGTGAGAGGAGCGGGAGCTAAAGTGTAATGACAGGCATCCCCACCAGGCATAGGAACTTTGCAGCCTTGCACCCCATGTGATCTTTTTTCAGTGCTGGGATTGAACCCAGGCCGTCACGCTGAGCTACATCCACAGTCCTCTTTTATTTTTTACTTGGAGATAAGGTCTTGAGAAGTCACTAAATTGCCCAAGCTGGACTTGAATTTGCAGTCCTCCCAGTGCTGGTATCACGGTCATGGTCCATCACAACTGGCTCCCCCTGACCTTTACATTCACCACTGGAGTAAGTGCCGGTGAACCCCACTGTACAGAAGAGAAACTGCGGCTCTGAGGTAAGTCAGTCCCTGAGTTCCGTGGTGGGGCAGGCCTGGTCTGTGCAACCAGAGTGCATGGACTGTACCTACTTCAAGCTGCTCTGCAGGGCTATGTGCATTTGGGCACGGTGACCAGCAGAGACCTTGGGATTGATGACACCTGGCAGGGAGTAGACTAGCCCTGTCCCAGAGAAGGGCCCTGCTCCCAGCTGCGCTCAGCCTCCCTGCTACGAAGGTTGCTGCCTCAGCACCGGGGAACCTATGGGCACCTGCTCCTGTCCAGCTGCGGCCCCTCCAGTCCCCAGGCAGCCGCAGATTGGCGGTGCCTTGAGCTCAGCCACTCTCCCTGCAACCAATCACTAGGCTTCGGTGCAGGGCAGCTGGCCCAGAGCTCCAGCCTGTCCTGCCAGATTCAGTCTCAGCTCCCTGAGCAAGCTGGGCAGAAAGAGGAAGAAGGGGACCTAGCGAGACTCCAGGCACTCCAGGATGTCTATTCCTCTAAGAAGAGGGCAGCCCTTAGTGTGGGCTTCCCAGCTGCCACCTCAGGAATGGGGTCTGACAAAGACCTCCAGGCACCACAGCTGGGGTCTGATGGCTGCAGTTCCCAGCTGAGGCTCACGGGCTGGCCATGAAATCATGACCCAAGACAGAACAGGGCCACAAGTTGTCTGCTGAAAGCAGGCAGCTGGGGAGCCAGGGAGGTGGTTTCCCTAGGCCCACCTAGGGCATGAAGGCTCTGTGCAGGCAGACAGCGCTCCCTAGTGGACACTGTCCAGTAACACATGCAGGTATGCACACAAACACAGCACCACCATGAGCACACACTGCACCTATACCTGCGCACAAAAGAACCCCAGGCTTGCCCCCCGAGGAACCATCTTGGAATTGGCCATTGCAGTCACAACCCCATGCCGTTCGCTCTTTCCAAAAGCCCCTGTGGTGCCAGTGAAGACAGCCAGATGTCTGAAATGAGGAAGGGGTGAGATCACACAAGGCCATGAGGTAGGTGTCACCGACACACAGGAAGGTCTGGGCACTAATCCAAATGCACCTGCCACTTTGAGGCTCCAAACCCAGGTGCCAGACGCACGTGCTGCTTCCTGCCCTTGCCATAGATCATTCTATTCAGAGACGACTCCCCTGGGCTCTTCACCTCCCCGCTGGAATTGGGGTTTTGTGTGCAATGGAATCAGCCTGGCTCATAATTCCATGTTCAGCCCCAGTGACCTGGTCACCTCCCACTAGGCACCACCTCTAAAATGTCCCATCACATACTGGGGACCAACCTGCTACCCATGAACCCTCAGGGACAAAAAAAAAAACACATCAAACCCTTGTATAATGCTCTTCCCATTGAGTGCAGAAGAAACTTGTGACCACCACAAGTTGTCATTCCCTGACTGTGTAGTTATATGGCAAGCACTCTCCAGGCGTTAGTTATCAAGGTTTTTCATCGGTTGACCTTAAGATATGGATATTTTCTGGGCAGATGGAATCTCATCTCTGGTGCAGGGGACAGAGAAGTCAGAGATGAAAGGCATGAGGGGCTTGGACACTTGCAGAGATCTACCTGGCTGTGACAGAAAGCGTCTTGGGGCCAGGTCTTCAAGGAGGCCTCCAGCAGCTGGAGCCATCAGCCTGCAAGAAATCGGGGAGCTCAGTTCCACAACCACAGGACCCGAACTCTGCCCAAACCCTGAGTGAGCTAAGAGAAGATTTCCCCGTAGCCCCAAGTGTGGCCCTGGCCCAAACACCATGATGCCAGTCTCAGGGACCCCAAGCTGATAGCTCAGGGGAGCCCACCCAGACCTCTGACCCTCAGAGGCTTCAGCTGATGAATGGGTGTTAAGTAGCTCACTCTGTAATTTGTTGCACTACAATAAAAAAATTGCAACTCCATTCTTTCATACTAAACTTCCTTCCCAGAAGTACCCTTCCTTTCTCCATTTAAGATATTGTAAGTAATGATCACAATCTTGGCCAGATTCCTGGGCCAGCCCTGGTGGGTGTGCCTATGGGTGCCTTCTGTGGGCCTCTGGGTCCCCAGCTTGGTAAGCTCAGCTCTGAGGGAAATGGGAGCATCAAGCCTGCGGGTCTCTGCCTGTCGGGTGCATTTCCTTCCAGTGCCTGAGCCTAGCCTTACACAGCTGGACACCAGTGACTGTGTTCTCCCAGTTTCCCATCTCCGAGACAAGAAGATCTCTCTGTGCATGGCAGCCTCTCATCCTGAGGGAGTGAGGCCTACAGCCCTACTGTGGGGATTTCATCCGCTCCCTGATGTCCCCAGCCTTGGCTCTTCTCCCAACCCTCTGAAACCCAGCAGCCCTCACAGAAAACCCTCCCACCTTTGGTGCCCAAGCCTCTTTCCCTCCGTTCCTTCCGGCAATACAGGGGTCAAGTGCCCACTTCCTGGTGAGACTCCTGAGGTTCAAGCCCTTAGCACAGCAAGGAGCACTTAGTGCACCGTCCCAGGGCACTTTCTAGTCACTTCCTAGCTGTGTAACTGCTTGGAGGTTGGTAGGGCTTTTTATCTGCTCTGATGCCTGAAGCCACCCCATACAAAGAAGTCAAGAGCCTGGGGCACAGCCCATGATGAAGGAAAGGGATCTGGCCCATCACTGCAAGGCTGTATTTTTACTATCAGATCAAGCAAGGATATCAGATTTTGATTCTCCATTTCCTTATCAGTGGAGATTTTCAGCTTATAGAGAAGTAACTAGAACTCCCAGTTGTGATCTTATTTCGGCAGGTCCTTAGAACATTGCTGGATTTTCTTTCTTTAATCAAGTGGAGGTAGGGATGCTTCTGATTTTCCTGGGCCACATTGTCAAGTGTATACAACTTGCAACTGTGGCTTGTTCCTATAGGGTAATGTCCCACATCACCCAAAATGCCATTTTCCTTACATCCTGTTTTATGTTCTTTTTTTCCTCCTTTTTGGTACCAGGAACAAAGCTCAAGGTCTGCTGCTTACAGGCAGGCGCTGTGCCACTGAGTTACGTCTCCAGCCCTTATCTACTATTAATACCATTTCACTATTTGGGTTTATGTTTGCCTGCTGTTTTTTCTACCTCTTGATTCTTCTGTGTGTTTTATGTTTTGTTTTGTTTTTTTTTTGTGTGTGTGTGTCACTTATGAGAAGCAGATAGATATATTTTGAACTTGTAATCTGATGGTTGTATTTTAACAGGCAGTGAACTCTTTTTTGTGATTATTGATATATTTGGACATCAATTACATTATTTTATCATTTCTTCTTTCCATAATTTACTATTATTTTCTTTTTTTTTATTTTAAAGATAAAAGGAGGGAAACATTAACAGACATACAACATTTTACAACATATCACAAGCACAAT
>NW_004955556.1:1884351-1963950 GCF_000276665.1 Chinchilla lanigera | reverse complement strand
AATTAACAATGGTGGTTGTATTACATATTGATATCTTCAAAGTGGCTTCTCATGAAAACAGATATAGACATGCAATACTGGTCAACCAAAGACTTTTGCCTCTCTCTCTCTCTCTCTCTCTCTCTCTCTCCCCTTGTTTAGTACATTTTTGCTTTTCTGATGGCTTTGAAGTTATATGTATGTTTCTGTTCTGGTACTCAGTAGCCTTAGCTTTCCAGTGTAGATACTGAACTTCATCTTTTCCCTAAGGAAAAATCCCTCACTTACTCCTCATTTCCACCCCTCTCCCAGTACAACAAGGACCTTGGCAAACTTTCACCTCTTCATCCCTTCCCAACCTGCTGTTTGGGTTTGAAATTAGTTTTCTTCCAATTTTAGATATAAAATATTACTTTTAGTTTTGACAATCAGAAATCATTGATAATGTGTGGATTCCACATGCTCCTCAGCTTCCTGACTCTTTCTCTGTGTGCCCTCAGGAACCATTGCTGTCCTTTGAAATGCAGGCAGCCCTGGCTTTGTGTGGCTCTGGTATGTGAGATTTCAGTTGCCAGTTACATGACGCTAATCCCCAAACAGTCCGGTTCAGATGTCACCATGACCTAGCAACTGCAAGCAATTGCAAAAATATCACAAATTTTGCTGTTAGTTCTTCAATCCATAAATCAGATCATGTTACTTCTTTCAAAACCTGTCAATGATTGGCCACTGGGTTTCTGCTATTCGATTAACACACACCACAAGCTGCCATTAAGTTGTCTTCTTGTCTCCCTCCCATATTTCACAAAAACAGATGTTTTAAACAAGGGCACTGACTGAGAAAAGAGGAAAGATACAGCAAAGAAATGAAAAGCAATAATGCACTGAACAGGCAGGTGCTGTTTAAGCATTTTTTTTCAGAGTGTCCTTACAAGAATGTAAAACTACTTTCATGCTCCATGTTGCCAGTGTTTTAAATTACAGTGCACTCAATATGCAGGACTTGTACTGCGTTTTTCATTTTCCTCTGTATTTATAACCAACCACAGGAGAGTTCTGTCTTGAGAGCAATTATTAAAGGTGACTGAAAAATTCCAAATTGTCCCACGAACTGAAACTGTTTTCCCAGACTTGGCTTGTGATGATGCTGACAGTCTCCGTGCCACTGCAAAAGCAGGACTTAGGTGCCACCACTTTCAGTGCGGCCTGGAGAGACGTGACTTTCACAGCCTTTGTGGATCTTCATAGTCTCACTCTGGTCTCCAGGTTCACTGATGGGAGGGTCAAGTGGTCCTCACTTTCCAGCAGCATCCTGACGTCCTTCCATCTCCTCCTGGTGTCCGTTGCCATAGATGTGAAGTATGCTGTCACTCTATCATCCCCTTGAAGGTAACTTTTCCTTTGTTGTTTTTTTACTTCATTTATTTTACTTACTCAGTTATTATTTATTTCCTTTGTTTCAGTACTGGTTGTTGAACCCAAAACCTTTACACTGAGTTACATCTCCAGCCCTTTTTCATTTTTCATTTTGAGATAGGATCTCTCTGCTATTTTACAGTCCTCCTGCTTCAGCCTCACAGAGTACTGAAATTACAGGCATGCACTACCACACCAGTTATAGTTCCCTTTTTATTTTTTAAATAACCACAGATTCAAAACATTTTCAAATAGGACCAAGGGTAATATGTCACTCATATAACTACAGTTCAGTATGAAACCCAGGAATCTGACATTGACACAAGGTGTGTGTGTGTATGTGTGTGTGTGTGTGTGTGTGTCTGTGTGTGTGTGTTTCTGTCCCATTGTATCATTTGTGTAGATTTGTGTAGCCATTAATTTGTCCTCCATTGCTGTAATAACATCATGTAGGGAATGTTATATAAACAAAAAATCACACAGTGACCTTTGGAAGCTGACTTCTCACCTCACACAGTTCCCTTCCTGTCCACTCAAGCTGTGGTATACATCCACAGTCCTCTCCTTTGTGTTACTGAATGACATCCTGGTCTGGACATACAACATGAACACCACTGTCTTAGCTGTATTCAGTTTTGGACATCAGAGATGAAACTGCTATGAACAGTTTGGTGTGTGTGTGTGTGTGGACAGGAGTTTTCATTTTCTTGGGAGAAATGTCTTCCTGATCACAGGGTAACAGCATGGTTAGTTCTATAAGAAAGAAAACCTCTTCCCAGAGAGACTCAACATTTTAAATTTGTACCATCAAAGTATGAGAGATCTGGTCTCTCCATCCTTGCTGCCAGTTGATATTGTCACTAATTTTAATGTTAGCTGGTCTGACAGAATGTGAAATATTTCTCATTACAGTTTTCATTTGCAATTCCCAAAAGGCTAATGAACTTCAGTAACTTCCCAGTGTTTATTTGCCATCAATATATCTTTTTCAAATAAATATCATTTGCATTTTTTTGCCTACTTTCTAACCAGTTTGTTTGGCAATGAGTTTTGGAAGTTTTTATATATTCTACATTTGAGGGCTTGGTTGTATCCATGCCTTACAGATTTTTAATTTCCACTTCAGTTTTGAAGAATATTTGCACTGAGCTACATCCACAGCCCTGTATTTATTTTTATTTATTTATGTCTTATCTTATCTTATCTCATCTTATTTTATTTTGAGACAAGTCTCACTAAGTCACTGGGTTGCCTGGGCCAGGCTTGACCTCACAATCCTCCTGTCTCTGCCTCCCACAGTGGTGGGATTTAGGCCCAGGTAATTTCCACTAGTCTCAAGGCTTTTGTTCTCTCCTTGATGTAAGTAACATAGAAGTTTCTATTTCTAGCTTTAAACTCACCACAAGCTCCAGATTCATAACTGGCCTCCCAATGTCACCATGATGGTAGCTGTGATGTCACCCAGCAACTTTATCCTGCCGTCTTCTGTCTTAACACCACACACCCACATCTCATTCTTCTTCCCATCCCCACTCACTCTGTTACTCTGGTCCCACTGGATGGCTTTAGTATCCACTCTGCACCCTCAGCGCCTTCTCCTGTCACATCAGGCTAACATCCTCACATCGTACCACCCTCCACTCCACTGTCTCCACAGAACCCGTTACAGGCCTCCTACTCACACTTCCTGACCCCATCGCAACACAGTCCACAATTGGACTGCACACTTGGACCATGGGGAAAGAAGTCAGTTTTCCTCCCATTTTGAGACCCCTCCTTTGACTTACCCCCAGCATATTCCTGTATCTATTCCTCCATGGATGGCTCCACTGTCCTCTGGAAGTTCCTTGTCTTCTCCAGATCAGGGTGAAGACAGGACACATCCTCGGAGCTGGCCAGGCCTCCAGAACTCTGCCTCCTTGGCCTTCTGGTGACTGCTCTTCCACCACTTTCAACCACCTGTGGTCACATGATCACCATGAGCCCTCATTCTTCCAGGCCCTCAGACCTTGCCCCTGGTTGATGTACCCTGCCCTTCCTTTCTCCTCTGAACAGGCTGTGCCTCCCTGATATTTGTCACCATTTCTTCATCTCACAGGTCCCTCCTGAAACCGTTTTCACCTGTCCTCAGGCACAGCCCATGTCCCTGCCCTGTCTCTGCACCACCTTGTCAGGCAGCAACTTGATTAAGCCACACCTGCCTCCTCTCTCTCTGGCTTGTCCTGCTGTACGACCTCACGCCTTGGCTCCATGACAGGCCTGTCCTTGCCAACCCACACCAGACCCCATCCCCTGGTGGCTTTCCACAGCTGTTCCCAATCTCCCTCCTCTCCCGAGTCCACAGTCCACCCCCACTTCCTGCACTCCTGGCAGATGAATGCACTTGGTAATTTATTGCGAACTTTATCCGATAATGACGTTCTCACCTTCCCTCCCATCTCCTCAGAACATCTCTATCTCCCCCCAGCGTGTCTTTATCTGAGAAATATCCTTCCTCTTCTCAAGATAAACCTTTCCCTCTGGACTCTGGATCCCTTGCTTTCCTGCTTCCTTCCTGACCTCCTTCCATGTGTGTGCCTCATAGCTTCTTTTTACTTTTCTAAAGCTTTATTTCAGTATAATTGATATACAAAAACAATGCACACGTTAAATATTTACATCTCAAGTTTGGATGTACGCTTGCACCTGTGATGCCATTACCTCAGCCAAGGCACTAAGCACATCCATCACCTTAAAGATGTCCTTGTGTTCCTGTAGGTCCTATTTTCTGTAAAAGTAGAACATGAAATCAGTCCATTGAACATATTTTAGAATGCACAGCACTATCATTGGCTACAGGTGCCATGTTGTAAGCCAGTCTCCAGAACTTAACTCATCTTGCATAACAGACACTTTATACCCATTGAAACCAATTCCCCATGTTGCCCTGCCCCATGCCCGTGACACTGTCCATTCAACCTTTACTCTCTGCTTGCATGAGGTTGATGATTACAGATACTTATATAAGTGGAATCATGCACTACTTGTCCTTTTGTACTTGGCTTATTTCACTTACTATAATGTTCTCCAGGTTCATCTACATTGTTGCAAATGGCAGGATTTCCTTCTTTATGAAGGCTTAGTAACATTCCATTGTGTGGATCCACAGCATTTCTATATCCATTCATCTGTCGATGGACAATAGGTGGTTTCTGCATCTTGGCTATTATAAACAAGGCTGCAATGAACATGCTGCAGATTTTTCTTCAAGGTACTAATTTCAATTATTTTGGACGTATACTCAAAATTCAGATGACTGTGTCATATGGCAATTCCATTTTTCCTTATTTAGTAGCTTTCATACTATTTTCCATAGTGGCTGCACCAGTCTCTATTCTGGATTTGGTTACCTGTTCTTTTGATGTCAAATCCAAACAATCATTGCCAAAAACAGTGTCATGAAGTTTTTCCCTTCTGTTTTATAGTCTTTGGTCTTATGTGCAAGTCTTTAATCCACTTCATGTTGATAAAGAAAAGCACACAGTGTGAGGAAAGTGTCTCCTTTCATTCTTCTCCACAGGGATGTACAACGTTCTCAAGCCCATGTGTTGAAGAGAACATTGAACATCTCCTTTCCTTATTACGTGTTCTGCCGTAACGTTTAGCTTGTGTATAGCTGTATCTAGATGTCCCCCCAAAGCTTCATGTGCTCATAGGTGGGGCTTTTTGGAGGTGGCTGGGTCATGGGTGTGTGATACTCAGATTAAGGGTGCATGATACTAAATTAGTCTACTGATTGGCATTAGCATAGTTATGGATGACAATAATGGAAAGCCTCACTCTTGGTGTAGGTGGCACCACCCAAAGGGCTTGTAGCCTGGATGGGATATAAAGGTACAGTGGGAGGGCAGGCTTGTGGCTGCTGATGTTTGCTGCTCACTGCCTTCTGCCTGCCACACCATGGTTGTCCCTCTGCCATGCCAACCTGCCTTGGAGCCAGCTGATTATGGACTAAAATCTTTGCAAACTGTGAGTTGAAATAAACCTTTCCTCGTTTAACTTTTGGTGCCCAGTATTTTGTCTCAACAATGAGAAAGTAACACAGCTTCTGCCACAAACTTACTTTATGTACTCACGACTTGAAAACTTACTTTATGTACTCATGACATTTCCTCATTCCTGTTACATTTTAGCTTCCTGTCCCACTCCCCTTTCCTGCAAGATCCAGAGCAGAAGAGTGAACCCTGCTTCCTACCTTACCCTCCATCTGCCCTTGGCGGACAGCCATCATGGCCCAGCCCTCACATCTACTGAGACCATGTGTAAGGGTTCTCTTTGCTTCCTCCACAGTGCATTACTCCTGTGACTTCCCAAGTCTCAGTTCCCCAGATGGGACAAGTGCAGAACCTTGCCACCACACCTGAATTCTGAGCATCTTTCCTGGAAATCCCTTGATTCTGCTCTTGACCTTTTCCTCTTGCTATATTTACCTGTGATGTCCAATGGAGATATTCAATGGCCCTTTATACCTTATCATCCAAACTAGGAGGCTACAGGTGTTGTCATCAATACCTGGGTAGACCTGGAGTCCCACCTACCCATTTCCTCCTTCGTCAGGAGCACCTAACGAAGGTGGAAATGGACTCCCATTTCCTCCTTCATCCAAAGCAGCCCGTCCCCACTTCCACCCATAACAGACCTGGCTTTGATGCTGTCTTCCTGCCCTAGTCCTCTACCCATAGGGTTCCTAGGGTTCGATTTAGTCAGAGACTGTGAGACATACAGGCACAGAAGTAACTGTTGGGGGAAAATTTTTTGTTATACTCACAGACCCTTACAGCAAGAGGCAGGCCGGGGCACAGAGTGCCCAGAAGGCAGAGGATGGGGAAAGGGCAGGCAATTCAGGCTTTATTGTGGTTTTCCAGAAAGAAATTGGCATGGAATTGGCTGATGGTAATAGTTCCAGTGGGCTCTGGAGCACAGGCCTGCCCCAGTTACCCTGTCCTGTGGTGAGTGCGCAGGTGGATAATGATCTAAAGTGCAAGAGCCCAGCAAAGAAGGGGCAGGCCCTGGACTGGGGTTGGTCTGCATCTGAAAAGCATATAGGCCCTAGGCTGGTTATTTGCTTCCTCTAAGAATTGGCTAGTCCTGGGAGGGGTCACCAGGGCCCCAGATTTGAAAGCACCAGAATATGATACAGGTGCCAGTGAAGCTCCAGAAGAGGCTTTTACAAACAGCACAGCCTCCACTCCTACTGTTACCTCCTCGGGTGAGAATGAGACAGAGCTACTGAGTCAGAGCTACTGATGTGCACGTGTATAGATCCCATGCATGTTAGAAAAGGGGAGACTGAGAACCCTCACTTTGGAAGGTGATGTGCGACTCAGTGGTGAGTGCTTGCTTAACATAGGTGAGGCCCTGTGTTCAGTCCCCAGCCCTGCTACATAAATAAATAACACTCCTGTACCCCTAGGCTACAGATTCTGCAGAATTTTGAATCCACATGTAACACTTCAAGTTCAAATCTGCATCTTCAACCCCAGACTCCCAGAACTGCTGGACTGGAGTCCCATCTCCCATGTATCACAGCATGGACTCCCATTTCCTCCTTCATCTAAAGCAGCCCGTCCCCACTTCCACCCATCACAGACCTGGCTTTGATGCTGTTTCCTGGAAACTTGGCCAGCAGAGTACACACCCACCCCACAACGCAGCCCCCAGCTGCCTCCAGCCACATCCTCCTCTCCTGTGGGAAGTGAGCTTCCTGACCAGGGGACAGCACGGTGTCGCCTGCCTGCAGAACCATGTCTGTGTCAGAGGGCACCGTATTTCAGTGAGAACAGAAGCCTTTCAAATGAGATGTCTTGGCCTGGGGTTGCAGGAGATGCACCCTTCCTGGAGTAGTGATGAGCATCTTACAGAATGAGCAACTTTGACTCTGGGTTAAATGAAGTTATAGGTTTGCTGCACTGCAGAATTTCTCCTAGCCCTACATACCACAGAGCCTGCAGTGAAGCAGTCCTCCCCGGGGAAAGAAAGGGAGTCTGAAGTGCTTTATGTTGTTCTATAACTTCCTTGGACTTCTTTTCTCAGGCTCCTGGGACTGGTGGTTGTGAAAGCCACAAGGGCAGAAGAGATGCTTCCAGGCAGCTATGGTTCCTCCCACACCCTGTGGGACCATTACCTACTTCACTGCTACACAGCGACCCCAAACATCCAATTAAAGTGATCTTTGCTCTCAAGGCTAATATGTCCCAGCTGCTCCTTCTCTTTGGTCACCCCAGGGACACTGCTGAGGCAGCCCTTCCTCTCCTCCTGGTTCCAGCTGAGCCAATTAGGTCATAGTTCCCAAACGCACCATGCTGCTTCTCACTTCTGCGCCTCTCTCACACACCTGGCTTCCTGCTCTCAGAATCATCTAACACCCATTATATTGCATGTAAAACTGATCAGATTGCTCCCAACTCCTGGAAAGCACTTAGGGACATTCACTGAAGGGAGAAAGGGAAAGATGGACACAGGGAAGCATGGATGGACGCATAGATGGACAGATGGATGGACAGATGCCTGGATGGATGGATGGATGGATGGATGGATAGATGGAGGGATGGATGAGTGGGTGGATGGATAAGTAGGTGGGTAGATGAATGAATGGATAGATAGATAGAGTACTTATAATACCCATTTTGGAGAACCTTGATCTTACAAGAAGAAGGTGTGACTTAACGAGGACTTCTTCCAAACTTTGAGTCCTCTTTTTGACAGGGCCTTGACCTTGGCCTGCTGAGCCCACACGCAGACACTTCCCCTATCTACGTGTAATCCAGATCCTCTGAGTAATTCCCCACCCTGACCCCTCCCTCTGCCTTTTGGCTCTAACTCCTGTCATCTTTGCTCTGTGCAGTCAAGTCCTGTTCCACACTGGGCTCCTGCTGGTGTTCTGTCTGCTGGGGCAGGGAAGCAGGTATGGGACACCTGTGTGCATTACATGTGCCTAGGCCAGTCCTACGTGCTGACAGCAAGGAACAAGAGGATTCAGTGCTGGATTCCAGGACAAACTTACACTTGCTTTCAGTAAGCCAAATGTCACAAATCCAAGGTGGCCCTGGAGGAGCAGCCATGGCCTTTTACTGCCCTAGGTCTTGGACAGCATTGGTGACAACAGCCAGTCAGCTAGTCCAGGAAGAGCCAGGGGACATGTGGCAATGCCATGCCTGGCACTTGTTGGCTGGGACATGGAGCTGTGGAGAGGTCCAACCTCACCTTCAGGGTTGCCCAGAGTTTCACAGGCGAAAACACCTCTTGGTTGTTCTTCCCCCAACCACTATGTTTTATGACGTGCTAAGTTTGGGGGAAAAAGAAAATTCCTCCAGCTGTGGACTCCTCCCAGCTGCAGGCTCTCCAAGTTGGTGATTTATGATCTGCTGAGTGCCAGAGTATGCTAGGCCCCCGGAGGGCCTGGGAGAGGGGCTGTAGGGCAAGCTCTGGGCTGAGGGACTCCTTTGTGGGCTCCTGGCTCCCAGCCACACCCTTTGAGTGGGTGGCCTGCTGTGTCTGTCATGGTGAGAGAAGTCAGCAGTCCACTGGGAGGTCTCAGAGAAAGGCCTGGCTTCCAGAAAATCCCTAGGCTTGGCCAGCAACCTTGCAAGCAGGAGGCCACACCCTGCCAGCCTTAGTGTCAAGGCCTGTCAGTCTCGGAGGCCAACTGGTGACCTCCAACAAGCCTGTGTGTGCTAGTTCCAGGTCCCCAGACTTAGACACAGCGTGCTTCTATAGCTCCCTTCTATAGGAGCAGAGGCTGGACTGGTAGAGAAGGATCTGCAGTAGCCCAACCTGGTCACATGAGAACTCCAAGTTCTGTGGCAGGCACTATGCATGCTGCTGCTGAGCAGAGTCACCTCCTCCAGGTGTGTTTCAGAGCTAGCTCCCAGGAAGGCCTGTGCCACAACCACGGTGTAAGGGTAACACACATACTCTGTGGTGGGAGCTGGTGACGTCACTTTGGGCTCCAACTCCAGGCAGAACATAACTCTATACATACCACCCACTCAGAGCCCTGCCCCTCACTCACCCATTCTAGGTGCTCTGAGGACCACGTGCCAAAATAGATAGGTACTGCTCCTCCCAGCAGCCTATCATCCTTCCTGTACAACAGTGGTGCTGTGTGTGCAGAAGTGGCTGCTATCACTCTGTTCACTCTCGCTGTGTCTAACGTTCACAGAGGACCCTCGATACGGATGTGTGTGCTAAGGTACAGTGCCTCTGCAGAAGACAGCATGAGCTTTCACAGCAGTCACGGGACAGTCATTAACACTTATGCAGTGTTAAGTTGGCTGGAGTGGCTACACAAATAAGTCACTGTGTGACTCTGGGGGAAGTGACCATGGGAGTGATGCTCCACAAAAAGTCTCACATTTTCTGACTGCTCAGTGGAGTGGAGAGGGCTTGTGGCCAGAACATGGCCATGCAACAGCCTCCTCCCTGGAAGTCAGCACATCTATGGCCAACGGACAGTGCCTGGAGCACCCACTGCTTGGATGCTGTGTGTACAGGTACGGGTAGCGTAAGCACACTAAGTGACAAGGTAAACACCTCAAGTGCTGTCCTGCGATCTCCTGGGACCAGAAGTCACAGCACAGCCACTCCATGCAGGTGGGGTTCCATCCTGCTAAACCTATGGTCAGGCAGCTAGCTCAGTGGCTCAGCACACAAGAGAGGATGCATCCCTTGTTATCACTACTGCTGCCCATGTCACAAGTCCCAGAGATTCACACACAATACTCAGTGCAGTTCCTGCTGGATGTGCATTGCTTTGCACCACTTTAAAGTCAGAAACTCCAAAGCTGAACCATCATAAACTGGAGTCTGTCTGAGTAGCCAGAGGACAGCACAGCCAGCCTGCTGGCCCAGAGGTGCTCCCCCAATGGCTTAACAGGGTCTCCCAGCTTGTCCCTCCCTGTTACCAGCCCTTTGAAGCACCCCCTGCTTTTCCAAGGCAGGTGCTCTCTCACCTCTCACTCTGGGTCCTCACAGGGCACCACCTGGCACTAGGACAGCTCCCATGTCCCAGCCTCTGGGCAACAAGTGCCTGTGTACTTTCACAGTGATGAGCTGTGGACGCCTCTGTCTCATTACAGCACAGAGGACCCCAGCAATCAGGGATCCCTGGTACTCACTCTTGCACTTACTACTGCCTTGCTTTTACACTTTAGCTACCCTTCCCCAACCCAAACCAACCCACTTTCCCTGACGGTCCAGATTCAGAATGAATCTCCTAACTCTGCCCAACCTGGGCCTTCTTATAAACCCCTTACTCAGAGAGGTCTTGAAGGCCTCTTTACCTCCTGGACAGCTCTTCCTCGCAGAACCTCACACTAAAGGTAGCAGTTGTGGTTAAATATCATGGCAAAAGGGGGTGCTACTTAGCTCTGGGGGGCTGGTGGAAGTCAGGGTCAGGGGGCCAGGCACTGTCTTCCCCAAGAGGTGACTAGAAGTCTCATAAAAACAGCTTCTCCCACAATTGTACCACCCCAGACAGCTTGGGCAGGCCCCAATGTGCCCCACTGCTCAGGGGCAGTCAGCTGGGGAGTCACTAAAAGACCCCCGCATCATGGTGTTTTCTAAGTCAGTGATGCTGTGACTCGTGGAATGCCAAGCCCCCTTGGTGCACTCCTTTGGTGCCAGGCACTTTGATGTTTTGCTCCATTATCTGCTTCCAGCAGGCAGAATTCTGGGTAAATAAGCACTTGAACACCAGTAAGTCTGTGTGCCTGCTCCGCTGGAGATGGATTTGGGAGCATGAAATGCTGCCAACACAGGCTTTTGTGTTGGCTTCTGCAGTGACATTTTTAATAGAGTTGCTCTTCTAGACTAGCATTTCCTTTGCTACCATCTTGGTGTGACCCGAGCAGAAAGGCTCCTGATAGAGAATGTTAAAGGTACTCTGTGGGGTGGCATTCACCAAGTCTACTCCCTCCCTGTTCCTTCCAAAGAAGTCGAGGGTCATCACCAATGGGGAAGATGTGCACCTGCTGGTGTACAGGGACACTCAGTCCTTTGCTTGGGGGAGGACTAAGTTCCAGTCCCATCCATTTTCAGAAAACAAAGGGAAGACAGTATCTCCCTGGCTGAAAGGAGCAGTGTTTGCCTGTGAGCTGAAGGCCTGCTGAGAGTGCTGTAGATAGCCTCCAACTGGTTAAGGTGTGCCTTTCAATCCTTGGTGTGCTAAGACTTGTTTCTTTCAAATTAAGACTTAGTATCTCGTTGGATTAGAGACATTTTTCTGCATCTATTAAGAGGGCCAGAGGAAGTGCTCTTGGGAACAGTGTTTTCTGAGCTCTTTCCCTGGTAACCTTTGTATATCAAAGTCAGTTTTAAAGACAAAAATTCTTGGCTCATAAAATCTACCTTTGGAAATATTAAATGTATTATTCCACTTTATTTTATAATAAAGATTTGCTATCTAAAAGCTGGATAATAATCTAATTTTTCACTCATATTCTCTCTGAATAGATGCCTAAAAGAATTTCTGTAGTTCAAATTTCAGTAACTTTACTAGGAAATTCCTTGGTTGGTCATAGTCACTTGATTGTACCAGGAAATACTATATTTCAGTATGTAATCTTAAATCTTTTTCAGGAATATTCTTTGAATTGTTATTCATAATTGCTCTTGATTTACCATTTGTTCCAAATCCTTGCTCTGCTTTCCTTTTTTAAAACATCTGCTATCTTTATATGATGTGATCAAAACTACAGTGAATGCTACTCTGAGGCCACCCAATGGAAGGGCAGGAACTCTTGATGTAAGAAGCGATACACTGAACTTTGGTAGCAGTGTATGCAGAGTTTTAACTCATTCAGTGTAGTCAGTTGGCTGTGAGTATGGCTGAAAGTATGCTTTGAAGTGTGCCATAGTCATACATAGATCACAAACAACACTTTCACTGGAGTTGTGCAACTGTGCTGCTTCAGATTCCTGCTTTTTAAAAAATGCCACCACAGGAGATGAAATGTGTATCTATGGGGGCTGGGGATTTAGCTCAGTGGCAAAAGCGCCTGCCTGGCAAGTGCAAGGTCGTGAGTTCGGTTCCCGGTATCGGAGAAAAACCAAAAAAAACAAAAAACAAAAAACAAAAAAAAGAAATGTGTATCTATGGTTATAATCCTTTATCTTTTCTTTTTTGAAAATCTTTTAATGTCTTTACTGTTCACCTAGAATGTGAGCACTAGTTGGTAAATTCTTAATCTTATTTTATAGAACATTTTTGTTTTATATTTCATATATGTGTGTTTTTCAGTTTTTCTGTTGAAGATATAGAACAGGGCTGGCAAACTCTCCAATGGGCCAGGAGGTAAATATTTAAGGCTTTATGAGTAGTATGATCTCAGATGATACAACTGCCTCAGCCACTGTCACTATAGGATAACAGCAGTCATTTGCTTACAACATGTACAATATGTAAGCACATGGCATAAAATTTCACAAAAAAGCCAACAGTACATATCTGGCCTGTGAGCCACAATATGTGGACTATACATAAAGAGAAAACAATAGAGGTATGGAAAGATTAATTTTTATAGTAGTTATCTTGTATTCAGACTTCAAAATGAATTTTCTAAAACTATATTTAAGTAGTAAATAAGTAAGCAAAAGATCATGTTCTAATTTTCTAATATTTATAGCAATTATTCCTCTTTGTAGCCTTAGTACACTGGTCAAATAACTCTGGAAAACAATCCTCAGTGATAATGCTAACAGAAGTTTTGGTATTTTGTTAACAGGAAGGCTCTGTTTTTCTACCCTCAAATCTCATGCTGCCATTGGTTTCTTAAAAATCATGTTCAAGCTTCAGCTATTATGGTTGTTATTAGGTATATTTTAAGATCTAAATATAACTGTTTCATGATGAGGTCATTACTACCACTTTTTTATTGTAGCAGTAGACCAATGAAGTGCTCCACAGATAATCCATAATGCCCATTGAATTTCACTGACCTGTTTGACAGACACTTTCCCAATCTTCTGGTTCAATTACTCAAACCTCAAGACAATGTAGAAGAAAATTCTTCTGAGGAATTAGAAACATTTAGGTAGGGAATGAAACTTTTTTTGTAGAGTTTTTGAAAGTATTTTTCTTTGAGATTTAATGAAAAATAAATCATTGAAATGCCTTCTGAGTACCCAATGTAAACCTCACTGAAAAATTGTATAATATTCTAGGGAGATTAGGGCTAAAAGGTCTAAAGAAAAATAAATTACTAAAACTAACATGAGAATAACATCTATAATTTTTATTTCTAAAACATTTTGGTTTAAAACCCAAGCATCATTAAAAATATGTATCTTACCCATCGTTAAAACCCTGTATGGAGTCCTGGGTACAAATGAACTGAAATTCTGGGCATCCATCTGGCTTCACCCTTCTATTCTGAACAGTGGAGCAGGGATGGAAAAGGCCTGGGGCTGTGCATCTCCTGTGTGTTGCCCTTCATCTCTATTCTTCTCTGGCAAGTTGAAAGGATGTAAATATATATACATGGTTATATTCATGTATTTTAAAATACACTTTAAATTTACTTTTATATAATCACAAAGGTATCAATGAGTTTTATGTTCATATCCTAGGCAGTAAATGATTTATTACTGCTACAAAATTTAGTAGTTCAATCAGAAGTTTTCAATTTGAAATTCACCTTTCAAGAATAAAATGAAAACAAACACAATCAAAGTAAAAAATGGCAGAGTGCTGTCAGCTACTCAGCTTCTCCAAAACAAAGTACCAAAAAACTGGAAACGACAGTCTGGAGAGAAATCAAAGGTATTCTAAACCACATGAGATCCACAGGGGAACTGACAGAAGAGAAGAAGAAAGCAGAATTTACTGCTACAGGAGAAATAGCTCACTGCAGCAGATCAGAGACCACACAGTATGGCTGGAGCAGCGGTGGGCAAGAAGTCAGCAAAAGGAACTTTGCTTCTCACTGGGAGACTAAGACCTGACCTGGATGAGAAGAGTCTTGTGCAGTTGGAGGCAGCAGTGACAAAACAAGACACTTTCCTGACCAGCCCATTCCACAGTTATCAGTGGGTGAGTGAACCAGAATGGCAGTAACCCACACCCAATCTCACACAGTAGGAGCTGGAGGGTGGGACCACCATTTTATCTCAAAGTGCTCTGGGACTCAAATTCCAGGAGACATTTCCTAGGAAAGATAAGATACTAGTGATAAAATGACCTAACATAAGAAAAATACAAACAACACAGAAAACAAAATTTAAAAAACCAGAAAATTACAAGACACAGAAGCAAAATGCAATCCCAGACTTCCAGCCCATCAAAGACAAATCCAGATGACAACAAGGTAGAGGAAATAAAAAGCCATCCACCTGAATTTACTAGAATGACAATAGAAAAATTTAAAAAAAAATACATGAGGATATCAAACCAGAAATAATCTCACAGGTAAAAAAGAGATGTTGACCATAATGAAAAACTTGCTTAGCAAATCTAGAGTAGACATAGATAAAAAATAGATTAGCATAAAAGAAAACAGAAACTATGAATACCCAAAATAGGAAAGAAATCCATGGAACAGATTCAAAAGATATCTAGAAAATTAAAAATTCCATTGTAAGCTTGCAAAACCATACAAAAGAAAGTGAAGACAGAATATCAGACCTAGAAGACAGGATTGTGGTTAGCAATCACAAGAAAAAGATCTCTTAAAAATAGCAAGGGACCATAAAAAAACAATCTAAAAACTTCAACCTGATGCAAAGAACAACAAAAGACTGACTGCAGTCAATGAAAATGCAGGAGTCTGTACAAATGACACAAAAAAAACTGGTTCAGAGAAGTAATAGTAGAAAACTTCCCAAGCATGGAAAAAGAATTTGACATACAGTAAGTGAGGCATACAGAACTCCAATTAATCATGACCAAAATAAATCTACACAAAGGTATATAATAATGAAGATTCCAGAAATTCAGCACAAGAACAGAATATTAAAACCTGGTAGAGAAAAGAAACAAATCACCTATAAAGGAAAGTCCATCAGAATCACAGCAGACTTCTCAACACAAACCCTTAAATCAAAGAGAGCTTAGTATGAAGTATTTCAAACCCTGAGAGAAAACAGCTTCCAACCCTGACTGATGTTATCTTACAAAATTATCTTTCAGAACTAAGGGAGAAATAAATACTTTATTATAAAGTACATCTGAAGACATTCATGACAACTAAACCAGCTCTACAAAGAGTTTTGAAAGATAATTTAGAAAGAGAAAAAAAGGCCCACAATTCCAAGAGTACCAATAGAAAGAAGAAAGGCAGGAGAACCAGTTAAACAGAGGGAAAAGACAGGGCACTATCAACAGGAAAATTATATGAGGAAGACAAATCAGTATGTATTAGTTATAACCATCAATGTAAATGGTCTCAATTCATTAATTGAAAGAAACAGAATGGCAGAATGGATCAAGAAATAAGATACAACAATATTCCACACTCCAGAAACTCATTTAACTCAAAAAGAAATTCACAGATTGAAAGTCAAAAGATGGAAAACAATATTCCATGAGACAGGAACCCAGAAAAACAGCAGAAATAGTTATTCTACTCACAGTGAGAACTTCAAGCCAAGACTGATCAAAAGAGATAAAGAAGAACACTACACTATAAGAAGAGATAACAATCATGAATATATATGCACCAAATACAGGGGAACCTACCTATACAAAACAAATATTAGCAGACATTAAAAATCTAACACAATTAAGCATTAACACAATTGTAATAGGGGAACTTAAGACCTTATTGTCACAAATAGGTAGATCAACTAGACAAAATATCAACAAAGAAACAGAAACTGAAAATAAAATTAAAAATTTACCAACAAAGAAAAGCCCAGGACCTAATGATGGTTTCACTGCTCAAGTCTATAAGAAACTTAGAGAACTTATGGTAATGCCATTACTTGTCAAACTCTTTAATGAAATTGAAAGAGAAACAATATTCCCAAAGTCATTCCTGGATGCAAATACTACCCTTACCCTGATACCAAAACCAGAGAAGGACCCAATCAAAAAACAAAACTACAGGCTAGTTTCCCTAATGAACATAGATGCAAAAATCCTCAACAAGATACTGCTAAACACAATGCAGGAAATCATCAAGAATATTATGCATCATGACCAAGTAGGATTCATCCCAGGGATGCAAGGATGGTTCAACATATGCAAATCAATAAATATAATACACCATATTAACAGAACTAAAGACAGAAACCACATGATCACCTCAATAGAGGCAAAAAAAAGCATTTGAAAAAGTCCAACATCCATTCATGATAAAAAGATACAGAAAATTGGAATAGATGGTCTTTATCTGAATCTGATAAAAGCCATGTATGGCAAACCAACAGCCAACATTATACTAAATGGTCAAAAACTGAAAACTTTCACTCTAAAATGAGGAACAAACCAAGGATGTCCACTATCACCACTCCAATATAGTTCTAGAAACATTAGCCAGAGCAATTATACAAGAGAAAGAAGTAAAAGGAATAAAATAGAAAAGGAAGAAATTAAATTATCTCTATTTGCAGATGACATGATACGTTACAATGAAGACCCCAAAAACTCCACCAAAAGACTTCTAGATATAACAATCAGATTCAGTTGCACAGCTGGAAACAAAGTCAACACTCAAAACTCAATAGCATTTGTGTACACAAATAACAAATTCACTGAGAGAGAAATTAAAGAAATCACATTTTTCACAATAGCATCAAAAAATGAAATACTTAGGAATCAATTTAGCAAAGTAAGTAAAAGATCTCTACATTGAAAACTACAGTACTCTCAAAAAGGAGATCAATGAAGCTACTGGAAAATAGAAAGATATATTTTGTTCATGGATAGGTAGAAACAATATAGTAAAAATAGCCATCTTCTCAAAATTGTTAGACAGAGTTAATGCAATCTCAAATCAAAATACCACTGGTATACCTCACAGAATGAGAGAAAACATTCCTAAAATTCATTTGGAACCTGAAGAGACCTATAATAGCAAAAACAATTCTGGGCAATGAAGGTAAGGCAGGTGGTATCACAATCCTTGACTTGAAATTATACCACAGAGGTACTGTGATCAAACAGTACAAAACTGACAAAAACAAACAGACAAAAACCCAAACAAACAGAAAAACCCCAGAGGATCAGTGGAACAAGATTAGAAAAGGCAGAAACAACTTCAAACACACTCAGCCATCTTATCTTTGACACAGGGGTCAAACACATTTACTGGAACAAAGCCTCTTTAATGAATGGTGCCAGAAAACCTGGCTTTCCACATATCCAAAACTAAAACTAGACTCATGTGTTATCACCATTCACTAAACTAAAATCAGAATGAATCAAAGGTCTAAACATTAAAAGAGAAACACTAAATCTGCTAGAAGAGAGAAGAGGTAGAAGCAATAAATGTAAGCAAAGACTTCATAAACAAACCCTGACTGCACAGGAAATACTACAAAGAATCAACAAATGGGATCTCATCTTATTAAAAAGCTTTTACCCAGCAGAAGAAGTCACCAACTGTATGAAAGAACAACTCACAGACTGGGAAAATATCTTTGCCAACTGTTCTTCATCAGAAAAAGGACTAATATCTAGAATATACAAAGAACTGAAAAAAATCAGAGCCTCCTCCAATATAAAGACACAATCCAAAGATCAGTATCTGAAATGAAGACACATCTCAGAATAACAAACAGCAAACACATGAGAAAATGTTCAACATCACAGATTATTCTAGAGATGCAAATTAAAACACCGAGATTCCATCTTACTCTAGAAAGAATGGCTATTAACAAATCAACCAATAACAAATGCTGGCAGAGATCTGAAAAAAAAAAAAAAACCCTTCTCCACTGTTGGTGGGAGTGTGGACTGATGCAACCACTGTGGAAATCAGTGTAGAGATTCCTCAAAAAACCAGCACTGGAGGTTCCATTTGACTGTTTTTTTCTTGGTATCTTCCCAAAAGAATTAAAAGCATCATACCACAGCAATATATGTGCACCCATACTTACAGAAGCACAGTTTATAATAGCTTAATCTTGGGAACAACCCACATACCCCTCAATTGATGAATGAATAAAAAGATGTGTTTTTTTTATACAATGGAGTACTACTCAGCCGTAAAGAAGATAAACTTGAGACATTTACAGCTAAATGGATGGACCTTGAGACCATACTCTTAAGTGAAATAAATTGGACACATATGTGTAAATATCACAGTGTCTCTCTGGTATGAGCAACTGAACGTGTAAGTAAGAACCAAAATGTGTAATAGGTATTGTGAATTAGGCAGTAACTGTTCAAAGGAAAAGGGGAACTGGGTAGGAGTGGAAGAGAAAAAATGAGAAAAAAAAGGATAAAATGGAAACAAAGCTTTGCAAATAAGGAGGGGAAGAGGAGTTGAAGAGAGGGGGGAAAAGGGGGAACTAAGATATATCATACATAGGTCCAAATTCTCTATAATGAATGTGATCATTACACAGATCTGAATTATACCACCAATAAACTTAAAAAAGAAAACAAACACAATCATCATTTCCATAGTTATTTATTTAATTTCACTGGAAAAGTAATAATCATCAAGCTATAAAAATGTGAGGCATATATTGTCCTTAAAGAAAGGACATGTGTAACATCAAGACCTGAAGGACTTTTTTTTACAATTTCTAAGGGCCAGATAAATAAAAATAATTCAGACAATAATTTTTTTTGTTTGGTTTTCTTTGAGATGAGTCTCATTTTAGCCCAGATTATTCTCAAACTTGCAGTCCTCCTGCCTCATCCTCCCAAGTGCTGGCATTATAGACTACTGCCACCATCCCAAGCTATACACAGTGTAAACAGCTAGAGTCATCAATGTTATTTAATATCAAATATATTTCTGAAATGTAATTATTTTTAAAATGAGAATTATCAATTTTAATTCAACCAATTTAAGTGTTCATTTAGTCAAAGGAATAAAATAATCCTCTTAAAAAATTTAGATAGGTTACTATCAGTAATTTTCTCAGTACATAACATATTCTGATCTGTACTGACTCATACTGTACAAAGACATGTATGAATGGCTTTGTAGCTGATAATTAGATGTGACTGGGCACAAAACTAACTGACCAAAATATCACTATAATTCTATGAAAAAAGTCCTTTATTTTTTTATTGTACTTGCCTTTTTTAAAGAGAAAAAAAATATTTCAAAACAGTAGTAGGGTAACAATGGTTAATACATTGCATTTTGTTATTTTTATATACTCATAGTACAAGATATCAGCATTTAATTGTCCAAAAAATATTAGCACAAACCTTTCTTTTCAATAAACTAAGAGAAACTAGTAGTGTAACTATCTTCACTATCTTTTATGTATGTGTACTTTTTTTTGCTTTTCCCTTTTCTCCATTTCCCCATCTCAGTTTCTCCTTCTGTTTGAAGTTTTGAAGCAAGTCGTTTTTAAAATTTTTTTATTTTAAAAATTAAAAAACTGACAAAACAACAATGAAGACAAAAATCAAAACAAAACAAATATAACAAAAATGATACATGACCTCAAAACAAAATCATAGGAATTTACAATGGTTGCTATATTACATACTGTTATCTTCAATGAACTCCACCAGACCTAAGAATGTAAGATTGATCAAACAATCAAAGACAGTAACAAGTAAAAAAAATAATTAAAAAAAATAAAACATGGGAAATGATGCAGAGCTTCACCATACAAGATGGTAGGAGTTCAACAATGGTTCTTATACTGCATATCGTTTTCAGATCAGTCATTCAGATTACCAAATTCAAGCGTGCAAAATTGGTCAAGAAAAAAAAATTTTAAGCATTGACTGTTCCTCTCAATAAACCACAGACAACAGCAATACACCTATTCCAGCTATCTTTATATATACATATAAATTTTGTTTTTGAAGCAAGTCCTTTAATGGGACAAATGTAATAAGGGCTAGAATCTTATCTTTTCAAAACTAGAGTGTAGAAATTTTCATTACAAAACTATGAGCTTGGTTTTCCAAAATCTAGGTTCCAGTTCCAACATCCAAATGTTTTCAGAGGTGCAGCAGCAATGGAAAGAAATGATTTAATGGAACTTGGGGAAGGGGAGATCTATCATAGATCTTAGCTTGAAAAACACATCTGGTGTAAGAGATACCACAAGTGACTCAGAATTATGTAACAATGCTTATATCAAAGTTTACTGGTTAGCTGAAAAGGAAGAGGCAAATAAAATGTAATATCTGCTTTTAACAAAGTAGACTGAGTAATGTTAAGTGTTAGGGTGGGGTAGGAAAGAAGTCAGCCAGCCAAACATTTCCTCTTGGACTTTCTCCATAAACATCTATTTTAGTTCTGTACTGCTCACCAGGGTGCCCATGTGATGGAGGGAGGGGACTCTGCCCACCCACATGATGTTCCCCAGAGCCCTGGGGCCTTGTCTGGCTGCTCTTGGAAGGTACATACACCTTGGAAGTTCCTGGGGTCCCATATGAACATAGCAAATGGAAGCCAATTTATATGACAAATTAATCCATCCTAATTGGACTCCTTTTAGATTGAGTTACTCAAATACCAGCTGAGCGCACAGACTGTAGCTAAAGAACATGGATAGACATCTGTCTTGAAAATGCCTGCGAGGGGGTCAAGATATGAACCCAACATTTATTGGCTGAATGATCTCTCAGAATAAGTGTTTATAAAGGCCTGGAAATCCTCAGTTTCCCTTGGTCACCTTCCCAAATAAAACTTTAACCGGCATAGTTTAAGTCTTTTACTGGGCTCTATAATCCCTTCAACCAAAGAGCCAAGCTGCAAAGTTGTTTTATATAACCTTTGTTCCACTGGAAAACATGGGAGGGTATTATGTTCTTGTCCCAAAAGATCAAGAGTCAGCACTGTTCACCCCACACTAAATGATGCTGCCTTTAGGGAAATTTTAGGAAAAAAATAATTGATGCACCAAGAAAGTACACAGTATGCAGACCCAAGTCCCTCGGTGCTTCTCAAACTCCAAGCCATTTGGTAATTACAATGGGAGACAATAGAAGTCTTTTCTATTCCAAAGCCAGAAATTTCTTAAGGACTTTGAGGATAATTTCATAGGTAAAGCAATACTGCTCCTGTAAGCATAAACAACACAGTAATAAGTAAATGAAAACCGACATCCACTCTCAGAGAACACGTGTAATTTTTCAGCCACATAGGAAAGTTTCCAAAAAAGAACAAATATTTGACTACAAACATTTAAGGACTGCTTTATATGAATATATTTTTAAAATATGAGAGGGATAAATGATCATAGCATAGTTAATTAAAGGCTTAGCTAAACTGAGAAGCACCTGTCAATCTCAATTTCCTTACATGCTAGCTGGATAATCTAAATAAAAATCCTCTTCATAAGTCTTAACATTTCATATGTGTGTATGAATTGTACATATATGTGTGTTCACATATATATGTATATATGCTATACATATACATATGTGTATATATATGTTTAGTGGTTAATTATTTATATAGTCTCTTGATCACCTTTCCTAGTGATTAATAATCTATAACATAAGCAATATCTTTTAATAACATACCAATAACCTTGATTTTAGTGGCAACTGCATATCACAAACTGCTGTCCAGGAATTTATTTTAAAAATTTTGGCCAGAGATATAGCTCAGTGGCACAAGTGCCTGCCTGGCAAGCACAAGGTCCTGAGTTCGATTCCCAGTACCAAAAAAAAAAAAAAGTTTGGTTATGTTACTTTGATGCATGGCTTTATCCAGCAGGCCTGTGACTTCAGTGTCAGAGCTTCCCCTGCCCCTGCCCCTGCCCCTGCCCCTGTTCTGATCTGAGTGATCCAAAGGAGCTGACTTCATTGCTCTGAACTGGGAGGATGCATGGATAGATAACACCAGGGTAAAACTACCTCCACTGATGCTACCTCAAAACACTAAGGCTTCAGTGAAGTGATGTAAGAAACAGAGCTTTTAAAGTATAAAGTGTACACAGTGCTAGTCTCTATCCAGTCTCCTCATTGGAATTCATATAGGGAAAGCTCACCTTTGTCTGAATCATGCCGTAACGTTGCTCTCTCATTTGTGTCACTATATTCACGATGTCAAACTGTAACAAGATGACAGTAATTTTGTATTACCCATGTAGAGGAAAGACACAAGCCAGTGGGTTGCTAAAATATTGCATAGCTCTATTCAATAACACAGATGTCAAGACATGACCAGAAAGATCTCACTGCCTGCCACAAGAAAATGTGCTTCTGAAAAACCTAGCTGAATGGGTAAGTAAGGTTAGTTTTAAAACATTTTCTGGAGAATGCAAGAAATCATCAATTACAATGAGAAATGCTCTCCAATAAAAAACAAAAACTTTCACCAAAAGAAGTAACAACAAATGTGCCCTTGTGTGTGCCTTTCTTTGTGTTATCCAGAAGGATAACTGAAAGTAGCTATGTAGTCCTGGAAAAGCACAGAAGACCTTCTCTGGCTGCAAGAATAGCAGAGCTGCTTTTCATAAACACAGCCCATCAACGAACAGAGATGGAGCCACAGCTGGCAGGCAGCAGATCCCATGCCTGTGAACAGCAGTCCACAGTGAGATGAGGCCAGAGGCTTGCAGCACTGAGACACCTGTAGGCCAGTCTGACACTGCAGACCCCGAGGAGCTTGATCACCTGTGTGGGATGTGCATCAGCTCTGGCACTGCAAAGCTCTGTGGGTATCATGTGGTATCCTATCGTTACCCAAAAGTATCCAGAATTTTTAAAAGGTAGACATTCGTTCATTTTTATAATGAGTTAAAATTATACTTAAGGCCTTTAAAAACTTTATTTTGTAATAAACCAAAGGTCCTATGTTTCCTTTACCTTAATCTCTACCCCCCACTGATACCAGTCTGCAGAATTATGGTATAATATAAAAACAACGAGGGGGCTGGGGATTTAGCTCAGCGGCAAAAGCGCCTGCCTGGCAAGCGCAAGGTCGTGAGTTCGGTTCCCGGTACCGGAGAAAAAAAACCAAAAAAAAAAAATAAATAAATAAAAAAAATAAAAATAAAAATAAAAACAACGAAACCGCCCTGGGACAATGCTCAGAACTTGTTCAGATATCACAAGTTTTCTAGGCACCCCGGAACAGTCACAAATACTCATATAGCCACAGCTGCAGCAAGAAAAGCTACTCTGCCATAAAAGCATCCCCTGCCCTCTCTTGAGACACACACCCACATACCCCAATTCCCAGGCCCTGACAGTTGGTGAGTGAGCTGCTTTCTGTCTCTACAGTTCTCTTATTTCAGAAAATTTTATGAGTAAAATCACTCAACCTCTTTTTAATATATAATTTTCACTCAGCACAACTGCCACAAGATCTATCGAACTGTTCCATGTATCCATGATCCACTCCTTATTATTGCTAAATAGTACTCCATAGTACTGATGTGTGTCAGTTTATGTAGCAACTAGTTTGTTAAAGAACATCTGGGTTGTTTCTCATTTTTATTATGATATATAATCTGCTAGGAACATTCGTAAATAGGTTTTTGTATAAAAAGAAATTTTCATTTCTGGGATAAATGCCCAAGGTTCCATTGCAGGGTTATATTTAAGTTCGGTTTTTGTTTCTTTAAAAATAACAGATACATAATGTTCCAGAGTAGCTGTACATGACTATTGTGCGAGTATAGGTAATGTATGAGTAATCTAGTTCTCTAAATCTTCACCAGCATTTGATGCTGTCACCATTTTTATATTGGCCTTTCTAATAGGTGTGCACAACAGTTCATTAAGGCTTTTATTTGCATTTCCCCAGAGGAATCTCTTCATGTGTTTGGTCATCTACACTCACTTTGGTGAAAAGTCTGCTCATGTCTTTTGATTATCTCTAACTCGTTTGTTTCTTTGTTACTATGGAAGATTGAGGGTTCTTTATATATTCTAGATTCTTGACTTTTCTTGAATATGTGGCTTGAAAACAGCTTCTCTGAGTCTGTAGCTTATATTTTTATCTTCTTTATAGAGGGTGTTTTACAGAACAAATTAGTCCAGAAAAATAAATGGAAGACACACCATTTGGAAAAGAAGAGAGATATCTATTTGTAGATCATCTATGTATCAAATTCCAAGGAATCCAAAAGAAGAAAAAAAAAATAAAACCTCTCAGAACTAATAGGTACATTCAGTAAGTTCAGAGGATATACGATCAATGTACAAAAATCAACTGCATTCATTGTAATGAACATGTGGAAATTAAATAAAAACACAATGTCACTTATAAATGTTCCAAAGAAAATGAAATAAGCTAAATCTAACAAATTACATATAAGATCTATATGCTGAAAGTTACAAAATATTAAAGAAAGAATACAAAGAAACCCTAAAGGAAACAGACAATATCAAGCGTTACGGTTAGTTCTGAAATGCGCCCCCAAGCCCTTATGAGTTTGGAAGGTAAATGGATCACGGGGGTACTATCCTCACCAGTGGATTCAGACATTGATAAGTTTGGAGTTGAATGAGCTGTTAAGAGGCACGTCACTGAAGATATGACCTTTGAGGGTGTATCTCCCTCCCTGACTCCTCCCTTCTCTGTCTCATGCTTGCCATAGGATAAACCTCTGTCCTCTGCCCAGGCCTTTCCACTTTGCCCTTTCTTCCTTGGAGCCAACCAACTATGGACTGAATCCATTATAAAAACCATAAGCAAAATTAAACTTCTCCTCCTTTAAGTTGTAGATGTTGGGAATTTTGTTCAGGCAATGAGAAAGTTGCTAAGACACCAAGTTCTTGAATTGGATGTAAAAATGTCAAGTATTCCAAACTCATCTATAGAGTTAAAGCAATTTCTATCAAAATCACAGCAAGTTTTTGGTGTAGATATAGCCAAGCTAATTCTAAATTTTATATGGGAAGACATAGATCCTAGAGTGGTTTAGACAATTTTGAAAAAGTAGAAAAAGTAGAAGAAATCACCCTATATAATGTTTAAGATTATAACTCCAGCAAACGAAAGAAAACTAAGTGAAACTCGATCTAAACTTCATATTTTATACAAAAACAAACTTAAAATGCACCATAAACTTCACTCTAAAATATGAAACTATAGAATTGGTAGAAAACAGTAGTAATTTTAAGAAAAATTCTTCAATAACTAGGCTAAGTAATGAATTCTTAGACTTGACATCAAGGATGTGCTAAGAAAAACTGATAAGTGAATCTCATCAAAATTTAAAATGTGTGCTTTTTAAGAAGCTTTAAAACTATAACTGAATATTAGGTAAATTATAGAAATAAATCTGTATTATTAGCCTTTAAAATTAATTTACTGATGATAAAACAAGTTTTATCACTGAAATACTTGGTTAAGAAAAAGACAGCTTTCTAAACATGGCTGGCTACTGAAACACTAACTTGACTGGAAATTATGATTCCTCAGAGATCGAATTTTATAGGCATTATTGATTGTGAAGTGCTAAAACTACACTTGTGTTACTTGCCAGGATGTACTAGCTAATAAAGTAAAGGATCCACTAATTTACATCTGATTTATAATTTTTAAAGAATCCAAAGACAAAATAATTATTTTATATAATATTAAATTAAAAGCCAAAAGAGGTTGATGTTCAAAATTTCACACTTGGGCTGGGGATATAGCTCAGTGGCATAAGCGCCTGCTTGGCAAGCACAAGGTCCTGAGTTCGATCCCCAGTACCATAAGACAAAAAAAAAAAAAAAGAAAGAAAGAAAGAAAAAAAAATTCACACTTAATATTAATGCTCTTACAGACTTCTTGGGAAATAGTGCTTTGAACTGCTAAGACTGAAAAACCATGCCAACAGTCAAGACAAGGGTGAAAGTGAGCCTCATGTTTTCCTGGAAATTTTGGCTAATAGATGGCAAAAAATAGTTATTTTCTAGTGACAGTAGAGCTTGATAAATTTTGGGTCTGGCTAATGATAGAATGGTACCAATTTATAAAACAAATAAAAGTAGTAAAGTATCACCACAATTAAATGAATTTATAGGTACTACTAACAGCAATTCTTTCAGTATATAAGAAGAAAATGGTGTGATAAGAAAGAATTCTTCCTTTTCTTTATCTTGATTACTAACAAACACTACTAGTTTTCAACTGCACACAAATGCAAAGCACTACTATTAACAAATACAACTTGAAAGTTAAGTTTAGTGTATGATGAAAATTTAACTTTTGTGTACATATATGATATGATAGTATGGTAGTAAATCTGAAATGACCAAAAAAGAGAGTATGAAGTAGTTACACAGGCTAAGGAAAGCCAGAAGAGAAATCAACACACTGCTTCATCTTGAGTCTTGCCAGTGGTAGGTGTTTGGGTCATGGAGATGAAGCCCTCAGGAAGGGATAATGCTGAGATCTTGACCTTGTGGGGCTGTGTTAGTCACCACTGGGCTGTGCTGTTCAACAGCAGTCTGACCCTTGTGTTCTCTCCTGCCTGCACTTGCCCCCCTTCCTCTTTCCATCATGAGTTGGAACAGCATTGGGCTCTCGCCAGATGTGCTGCCTGATCCTGGACTTCCCAGCCTCCAGAACTGTGAGACAAAATGAACCTTTATACAATACACTTTTATGTCAAAAAAATTCTGCTATCCTAACAGAAAATGGGCTAAAATAAAGCCTCATCCACTCACCACCCTCTGGATGTCACAGAAAAATCCTGAATGACTTTGTAAGTTTCTAAATGCTTACTCTCAAATTTTCTACAGTTAACTTGCTGCAGATAACAGGCATGTTATGGTTAGTAAAGTCTCTGAGGAGAGTGGAGAAGGGCATCAGGAAGAACATGTAAGACAGAGACTATCAGGGAAATGCTGGGAGGTTTGACCTAAGCTTCAGAAAAGTCAGACTGTTCTTCTTCTCCCACTTGATGTGATCTCAAGATGAGTGCTAGGTCACAGCATCCTTTCTTCTGTCAGCATGGACCTTCAGCTATGGGGCTGACTGTGAGGGCAGAGGTTTGACACTTGCCCTGACAACAGCATCACTCTGAAGAATGTGCTGCCAGAGCAAATGTCTCAAATATGCCCTCGCTGCTGAGTATGGATCCCCATGATGCAGCTCAGTGAGTCCATCTTTTGGGCCACAGACCTAGAGTTGCATTCCCAATCTGTTTAGTCCATAGTAAAGAAAACAGTATAATCACCACCTGTACACAACTCTTAGCAAATTTAGGAGGAGAGTGAAGAGTTGTTCAGGCTTAGCACACCCATCCTTATTTTATATAGAAGAAAACTGACTTTGATGCAGGATGAGCAACTACACATTCACTCAAATGCAAAGCATATAATAAAACTAGGTCAGACCCAGGGATATCTCATTACTGTTGAAGTCTCCAGTTTTTTCACTGGGCTCACATACTTGTTATTTCTGTTCATTAAAACCAGGCCTGTCTCCAGCAAGACATTAGAAGCCATGTGTAGGGATGGAGGACAGAAAAATGAAAAGGAACTCTCATCTCCTTCGTATGTTCTGTATTCCAGACACTATCCTAAGCCGCTTACTTCCACCCCACTCTAATCCTCACAACCACCCCAGCAAACTGCAGAAAGTTGTGTAAGAACCAGGGTTCCCTAATGCCCTGCTTGCCATTCACTTAGCAATCTGCTAAAAGTAGCATATTTACAAGTAGCACCAGAGTCCCTGCTTGATTGCACACTTACTAAATAGCTCTTTTCCATGGCACAGAATGCGACGTCTGTACATATGAACACCCCAGTCCGGCCAACACCAGCGCTGCAGTGCACAACCATAGGCCCTGTGCAGTGGCTCTTCCTCACATACCGGACATACTTTATGAAAGAGTCTGTTGAGGCAGGAATCCCATGGTCTGCCCACTTAGTGAACTGCACATGTTTCACCATGAGACTAGTTTCTGTCTGTTGGAGAGAGATAGAGTTACTGATTTCTTAGATTAGCTCATTTCAATTTCTAATATACCAGGAATAATAAGAATGGCTATATAGTACATATTACACTGGCATTATGTAGAGCTTTCAGAGAGTACTCAAATATAATTCTGGAAATTGCCTCGTTTAGAGAATTTTCCATTTTACAAAGGTGAATACAACAATACTAGAAAGAATGTTAACAGGTGACACAAATCGAGTACCTACCATGTGCCAGGTACTGTGCTGGGGTCTCACATGAATTACCTCATTGGATCCCACATTAGTCCTGTGAGGCTGCACTATTTTACGTTCATCTCACAGATTAGGACTGGAATCTGGGAGATGTATGTCAGGTCAGCAGGCTCACTGGTTTAGAGCTGGGAGTCTATTGCAGCCCTCCTGAATCCTAATCTACCACTTTTAATCTGCACAATGAAGCTGGAAAATTTCAAAACAGTTAAGAATAAAAGGCAGGCTGACACATTAGGAAAAATATATAAACCCAGAAATCTTTCTTAGCTTGCACACTATGAACCAAGTTTAATAAGAACAGGCAGGAGCCTGACCAGGGAGGCCCCGGGCTCCTCTAGTGGAATGGACAGGAAGGCTAAAAACCAGAGTGGGCTGTGCCCCTTTCGTTTTTGTTTTTCAAAAAGAATAAAAATTTAAAACACATTAAAAGTGATACAAAATTTCCAAACAAGAGGATAGGAAATCAGCAGTGGTTGTTATATTGCATATTGTTATCTTCAAAGTAGTTGCTCAGATTACCAGATATAAATAAGCATGCAAAACTAGTCAAAAAATTTAAGAAAAAAATTAAGCATTGACTGTTTCTTTCAATAAACCAAGAGAAATTAGTAGCACAATTATCTTAGCTATCGTGTATATATGTATTTTTTCCCATTTTTCTTTCTTTTCTTCTTTCCCTCATCCTAGTTGTTCTTCCCTTTTGAGCAGTTTCTCTCCCTTTCACAGTATCTATTG
The DNA here is from genome assembly GCF_000276665.1 of Chinchilla lanigera. Taxonomy (NCBI): domain Eukaryota; kingdom Metazoa; phylum Chordata; class Mammalia; order Rodentia; family Chinchillidae; genus Chinchilla; species Chinchilla lanigera. The sequence goes on along the minus strand of NW_004955556.1, from coordinate 1,934,570 downwards.
TACTTTTCGCATTTTGTTTACTCTTTCAGTTTCTTACACTAGAGTGACAATATGATGTTTACACATGGGTCTGATTTATTTCACTTATGAGTATGGTCTCTACTTCCATCCATTTACCTATAAAAGCCTCAAGTTTATTTTTTCTTACAGTTGAGCAATACTCCGTTGTATAAAAATACCACCTCTTTTTTACTCATTCCTCCACTGATGGGCATTTAGGTTGTTTCCAAGATTTAGCTATAACAAATTACACCACTATAAACATGGGCACGCATATATCACTGTGGTACGATGTTTTCTATTCTTCTGGAAAAATACCCAAAAAGGGAATAGCCAGGTCAAATGGGACCTCTAGTCCTAGACTTTGAGGAATCTCCACACTGATTTCCACAGTGATTTCATGAGTCTACACTGCCACCAACAGTTGAGAAGGGTTCCTTTTTCTCCAGTCTCATCAGCATTTGTTATTGGTTGATTTCTTGATGATAGCCATTCTTTCTGTGGTGAGATGGAATCTCAATGTTGTTTTAATCTGCATTTCTCAAATGACCAATGATCTTGAACATTTTTTCATGTATTTATTTGCCATCTGTATTTCTTCATGTGAGAAGTGTATTTTCATCTAACATGCCCATTTTTTGATTGGGTCTTTGAATTTTGGGGGTCTGATTTTTAAAAATTCTATATATGTTCTAGATAGAAGTCCTCTGAGGGACAGTTGACTAAAATTTTTTCCTAAGTGGTTGGTTTTCTTTTTATTTTATTTTATTTTATTTTTATTTCGAATCCAGTAGTAAAAAAAAATAATAGCATCATACCAACATCACAGATATAAACAAAACAAAGCAAGAACATTAAAAATGATACACAGTTTCAAAATAAAATGATAGGAATTAACAGTGGTTATTATATTACAAATTGTTATCTTTAACTACATTGCTCAGATTACCAGATGTAAGAATAGAATATTGTTCAAACCATTCACGAGAATAAAAAATAATTATGAAATAAAACATTAGAGACAATACAGGGTTTCACTAGACAAGATGGTAGGAATTCACCAATGGTTGTTCTATTGCATATTGTCGTCTTCAATTCAGTTGCTCAGATTACCAGATATAAGTATGCAAAACTGGTCAAAACATAAAAAATTTTAAGCATTAACTATTCCTTTCAATAAACCATCAGACATCAGCAGTACAGTTATCCGTTATCGTTCTGTAAACATATAATCTATCTATCTATCTATCTAGCCTGCCTTCTTTTTTTGTTTCCCTCATCCTAGTTGTTCCTTCCTTTGAGCATTTGTTTCCCTTTCATATCATCTATTGTATGTTTTGGGTTTTACTTACTCCTTCAGGTTCCTATACCAGGGAGACAATATTATGGTTACACATGTGGGTCCAATTTATTTCACTCATCAGTATGGTCTCCAGTTGTATCTATTTACCTACAAAAGCCTCAAGTTTATCTTTTTTATAGTTGAGTAATACTCCATTGTATAAAAATACCATATCTTTTTTATCCATTCCTCAGTTGATGGGCTTTGGGTTGTTTCCAAGATTTAGCTATAACAAATTGTGCTGCTATAAACATGGATGCACATGTATCGCTGTGGTATGATGTTTTTAATTGTTCTGGGGAAATACACAGAAGGGGAATAGCTGGGTTAAGCGGGCCTTCTAATCATAGTTTTGTGAGGGCCTTCTAATCCTAGTGTTGATAGAAATCACACTGATTTCTACAGTGGTTTCACCAATCTACACTCCCACCAGCAGTGGAGTAGAGTTCCTTTTCCCCACAGCCTCTCTAGCATTTGTTATTGCTTGATTTCTTTTTTGTTTGTTTGTTTTTTTGTTTTTCTCCGGTACCGGGAACCGAACTCACGACCTTGCACTTGCCAGGCAGGCACTTTGCCACTGAGCTAAATCCCCAGCCCCTATGGTTGATTTCTTGATGATAGCCATTCTTTCTGTGGTGAGATGGAATCTCACTGTTTTTTTTAATTTGCATTTCTCGAATGACTAATGATGTTGAACATTTTTCCATGTATTTATTCACTATTAGTACTTCGCCATGTAAGAAGTGTATATTCATCTCAGATGCCCATTTTTGGATTGGGCCTTTGAATTTTTGGGGTCTGATTTTTTTAATTCTTTATTTGTTCTAAATAGAAGTCCTCTGTCTGAGGGACAATTGGCTAAAATTTTTTCCCAGTTCGTGGGTTTTCTTTTTACTCTGTTGGTGATTTCTTCTGATGTGCAAAAACTTTTCAATAAAATGAGATACCAGTTAATGATTCTTTGTAGTACTTCCCATGCATTTTTGTTTTTGTTCATGAATTTTCTGCCTATCCCTATGTCTTCAAGATTTTTACCTACTTTCTCTTCCAGTCAATTTAGTGTTTCTGTTTTAATATTTAGATCTTTGATCCATTTTGACTTTAGTTTGGTGCACGGTGATAGACATGGGTCTAATTTTAGGATTCAGCAGGGTTGGGGGGGGATATCAGTTTTTCCAGCACCATTTATTAAAGAGGGTATCTTTTTTCCAGTCAGCATGTTTGGCACCTTTGTCAAAGATAAGATGGCTGAGTGTAGTTGTAGTTGTGTCTGCATCTCCTAATCTGGTCCATTGATTCTCAGGTCCGTTTTGTTGCCAGTATCATGCTGATTTTATTACAGTAGCTTTGTAGTATAATTTCAAGTCAGGAATTGGGATGCCTCCTACCTTTCCTTTGTTTCCCAGGATAGCTTTTGCTATTCTAGGCCTCTTCTGGTTCCAGATGAATTTTAAGAATGTTTTCTCTAGATCTGTGAGGTATACTAATGGTATTTTAATTGGGATTGTATTGAATCTGCACAACAATTTTGGAAGTATGGTCATTTTCACAATGTTAGTTCTTCCTATCCATGAGCAAGGAATATTTTTCTATTTTCTGATATCCTCTTTGATCTCTTTTTTTGAGCACTGTCATTTTCACTGTATAGATCTTTTACTTCTTTTGTTAGACTGATTCCTAAGTACTTCATTTTTTTAGATGCTACTGTGAAAGGTGTGATTTCCCTAATTTCTCTCTCAGTCTGTTTGTTGTTTGTGTACAGGAATGCTATGGATTTTTGAGTGTTGACTCTGTATCCAGCTATGCTACTGAATTTGGTTATTAAATCTAAGCATTTTGGTGGAGTTTTTGGGGTCTTTTATATAGAGTATCATATCACCTGTGAATAATGATAATTTCACTTCTTCCTTTCCTATTCTTATTCCTTTTATTTCTCTCTCACCTAATTGCTCTAGCTAATATTTCCAGAACTATACTGAATAGGAGTGGTGACAGTGGACATCCTTGTCTTGTTCCTGACTTTAAAGTGAAAGCTTTCAACTTTTGACCATTTAGTATGATGTTAGCCATTGGTTTGTCACAGACAGCTTTGGTCAGATTGAGGTAAAGACCATCTATTCCTATTTTCTGTACAGTTTTTATCATCAGTAAGTGTTGGACTTTATCAAACGCTTTTTCTGCATCAGTGGAGATGATGTGATTTTTCTCTCTGGTTCTACTGATATGGTGTATTACATTAATTGATTTGCACATATTGAACCATCCTTGCATTCCTGGGATGAATCCCAGTTGGTCATGGTGTATAATCTTCATATGTGTTGTATTCTGTTTGCTAGTATTTTATTGAGAATTTTTGCATCTATATTCTTGTAGAATTCTTGTAGAATTCAGCTGTGAATCCATTAGGACCTGGGTTTTTCTTCATTGGCAAGTTTTTTACTTTTTACATTTTCAATTTTGCTGGCTGATATTGAGTTATTCAGGATTTTTTAATCTTTTTTAAAGATTCAGCTCTGTCAATTCATATGCATCTAGAAATCTGTCCATTTCTTCTGTGTTTTCCACCCTATGAGAGTAGAGATTTTTGAAGTAGGTACTGATGATCTGAATTTCTACAGGATCTGTAGTGATTTCACCCCTTTCATTCCTTATTGCATGTATTTGTTTTTTCTTTTCTTTTTTTTTTTTTTTTTTTTTGGTAAGATTGGAGTTTATCTATTTTATTTATTCTTTCAAAGAACCAATGCTTTGAGTCATTAATTCTTTGTATTGTTTTTCAGTCTCCATTGCATTAATTTCTGCCCTGAGCTTTATACTTTCCTGTCTTCTTTGGGCTTTGAGTTTAACTTGCTCTTTTTTTCTAGAAGGTTGAGGTGCAGTATAAGATTATTTATTTGCGCTCCTTCTGTTTTCCTGAGATGGGAATTCACCACTACAAATTTCCCTCTGAGAACTGCTTTCACTGCGTCCTGCAAGGTTCCTGTAAGTTATATCTACATTTTCATTTGATTGTAAATATTGTTTAATTTCTACTTTGCTTTCATCTGTGACCATTGGTTTTTCAGGAAGGTGTTATTTAATTTCCATGTGTTTATGGAGTTTTTGTGACTTCTTTTGTCATTCATTTCCAATTTCATTGCACTATGGTCCAATAGTATGCATGGGACAATTTCAATTCCTTTGCATTTATTTAAACATGTTCTATGTGCTAGCATATAGTCTATTTTAGAAAGCGTCCCATGTGCAGCTGAGAAGAATGTGTATTCTGATGCTGTTGGATGGAACACTCTGTAAAGTTTTAGTAAGTCCATTTGTTCACAGGTTTGGCTAAGTTCTGTTATTTCTTTGCTGATTTATTGTCTTGATCTATTTCTTTGTGACAACGGGTTGTTAAAGTCCCCTGTTATGATTATGTTGCTGCTTATTTTATTATTCATGTCTGTTAAAGTTTGTCTTATATAGCTGGGTGCTCCTGTATTTGGTGCATAGATATTTATGATTGTTTTCTCTTCCTCTTCAAGTTTTCCCCTCACAAGTATGTAGTGAATTTCTTTACCTCTTTTGATTGTTCTTGGTTTGAAGTTCACATTGTCTGCAAACACAATAGGTACATCCACTTTTTTCTATGTTTCTGTCATGTGGAGTATTGTTTTCTATCCTTTAATTTTCAGTCTGTGAATTTCCTTTTGTGTTAAATGTGTTTCTTGTATACAACATATAGTTGGATTTTGTTTCTTGATCTACTCTGCCGGTTTGCTTCTTTTGATTGGTGAATTGAGACCGTCTATGTTGATGGTTATAACTGATATGTACTGGCTTATCTTTGTCATGTTGTTTTGCTGCTGTTGGTTCCTCCTTTTTCCTTCTGTCTAGTTGCTTGCTCTGCTTGGTGCTTCCTTTCTGTTGTTGTTCTTGAAGTCATGGTATTTTTTATCTCTTTCTAGAATATCTTTTAGTACTCACTGTAGGATTGGTTTGGTGCTCATAAATTTCTTCAGTTGTTCTTTATTGTGGAAATATTTCATCTCTCCATTAATTTCAAAGGATAGTTTTGCAGGGTACATCAATCTGGGTTGGAAATTGTTTTCTTTGAGTACTGAAATACTTCACTCCAAGCTCTTCCTGATTTGATGGTTTGTGTTGAGAAATCTGCCATGATTCTGATGGACTTTCCTTTATAGGTGATCTGTTTCTTTTCTGTAACAGCTTTTAATATTCTGATCTTTTGTTGAATTTCTGGGATCTTGATCACTATAAGTCTGGGTATCAATTTATTTTGGTAAGGGCTAATTGGAGTTCTATATGCTTCACTTACTGTATGTCCAGTTCTTTTTCTGTGCCTGGGAAATTTTCTGCAAATAGTATTTTTATGTCATTGGTGTTGGCACCTGCTATTTCATCAACACCTACTAATCGTATATTATTTTCCTTTGCTTTCTCTTGCAGTTGTTGAATTGTTATTTCCTAGTTCCTTGTTATTTTTAAGGATCCTTTCTTTCACATTCATTAGTGGCAATGCTATCTTCAAGGTCTGAAAGTCTATCTTCAGCTTCCTTCAAGCGGTTTTGCCAGATTTCAATGAAATTTTTAATTTCCTGGATATCTGTTTGAGTCTGTTTTATGCACTCCACTTCTGTTCTATATTGTTCACTTAAGGTTTCCATGAGTTTCATATGCTCCTCTATTTTCTTATCAATGTCTTCTTTGGATGTGCTGAGCAATTCTTCCATTATTATTGTCATTTCCTTTTTTACCTGAGAGATTATTTCTGATCTGATGTCTTCTATGGCCTGATGGAGTTCTTTCTTTACTTCAGTTGCTATCATTTCAAAAGTTTTAGGAGTATGACTTCCAGGTTCTTCTCTGTCAATGTCTCCTGGACTTGTTCTGGGTGGGGTAGAGGTCTGAGATTGCATGTTGCTCCTTTGTTTTGTCATTTTTGAAGATCCAGAGGTTCCCTGGAGCTCAGCCTCACTCCCACGTGGGAGTGGTGGGGCGAGGAGTCAAAGGTCCCCAGTGCTCGGCGTGGCTCCTGTACTGGTGTCGGTGGGCCAAGTTGGGGTTGAAGATGCTCCCGAAACTTTCTTGCATTCAGCTGGCTCCCAGGGGCCAGTGGGGGAGGCTCACTGGAGTTTCTGAAGCTGTTGGGGTTTAGCCCGGCTTCCACAAGGTTGGGAGGGGTACAGGTTGTGGTCACCAAGGCTTCAGATACTGCCCAGGACCCAGCCTGGTTCCCACGCCATTAGGGGAGTGGTGAGGGCAGAGTCTCTGAGGCCACTGACTCTGCCCAGCATTCAGCTCGTCTCCCATGGGGGTGCATGTAGTGATGACAGTTACCACTGAGGCCTCAGAATGTGTCCGGGGCTCTGCCTGCCTCGCATGCTGATCAAGGAGGTGTGGGGACAGCTCACCAGGGTTCCTGAAGATGTCTGGGGCTCACCCTGGCTCCCACGGGGATGCTAGAGGTGCAAGGAGTGGCCACCAAGGCCCCAGAAGGTATCCAGGGCTTCACCTGCCTCACACACTGGTCAGGGAGGCAAGGGGGTGGCTCACCATGGTTCCTGAAGATGTCTAGGGTTCAGCCTGTCTCCCATGGGGATGTGGGATTGTAAGGAGTTGCCACCAAGGCCCCAGAATGTGTCTGGGGCTCTGCCTCCCTCCCACACTGGTTGGGGAGGAACAGGGGTAGATCACTGGAGTTCCTGAAGATGTTCAGGGTTCAGCCCATCTGCTGCAGGGATGCAAGGAGTGCAAGCAGGTTTTCTTTTTACTTTGTTGGTGACAAGGCAGAAGGCATCACAATTCCTGACCTGAACTTATACTACAAAGCTACTATAATAAAATAAGCATGGTACTGGCAATAAAACAGACCTGAGGATCAATGGAATAGATTAGAAGATGCAGACACAACTACAAACACACTCAGTCACCTTATCTTTGATAAAGGGCCCGAACATGTTGACTGGAAGAAAGATAGACTGTTTAATAAATGGTGCTGGAAGAAATGGCTCTCCACATGCCAAAGACTAAAACTAGACCAATGTCTACCACCATGCACTAAACTAAAGTCAAAATGGATCAAAGATCTAAATATTAAAACAGAAATATTAAATCTACTGGACGACAAAGTAGGTAAAAACCTTGAAGACATAGGGGTAAGCAGAGAATTCATGAACAAAAATCAAACTCCACAGGAACTACTTCAAAGAATCAACAACTGGGATTTCATCTTATTGAAAAGTTTCTGCACATCAAAAGAAATCACCAGTAGTGTGCCCCATTCTTGAAGCTGAGTCATAAAAGTCTCCTCAGGATGGACAGGTGAAGCACTTGGGCTCTCCTCATATCCTATCCCAAAGGATCATCACCCTTCCCCAAGGAGGTGGGTTTTGGGAGTTGAATTGCAGTCTTTTGCGGTCTTAGCTTATGGCACCCTCCCCTGCTGCAGGTGGGTCACTCTCCACACTCATAGGAGCCAACTCCTTACACATCATCCTCCCCCTTCTTCCTTGCCTCCCTCCCTACCTCTCTACATGAACATGATATATGGTGCTGGTTGTGTTTCTCTGCATACCCTAACTAATACAGAATCCTCCATTAATTTATTTAATATAGTTTTCTACCTTTTCTGAAGTTCTAAAGCTAGAAAATTCTCAAGTCACTTTGCCTGCTGATGTTGTCTATATGACATAGCACTTGACAATGGCAAAAAAGACCCAAGATCTGCAATTAGCAATGGGGAGGAGAAGGTATAGTAAAACTATTTTTTAATATCAAGTAGAAAACCTTGAATTTGAATCACTGGTGTGGGAAGTTGAAAGACAGACACAATACTTGAAAATTTTGTGGAGAAGTATTGTCACCATATCACATACATCAGCAGTTAAATGTATCCTACTACCATTGACATCCCTGTATCTCACTGACTTCCTGATCCAGTGCATGAAGACTGAGTCCTTGCTGCAGACTTTCTGACTGCGAACCCCTCACAGGCCTCAGTCCAAAGACCACCAACCTAGACGCTCTCACCAAGGCTACATAAGTTGACTCTGAATCCTTGCAGACAGATCCTTCTTCTGTGCTTCCCACCTGGCCTATATTCCTTCCTTCCACACTGGACTCCCAAGAGTAACAACTGTACCCATCATCTCTGCCCAGCAAAGTAGGAGAAGCATTCAAGACACTCTTTGCTGCCCACCTCTTTTGAAATTCATTATTGCTTTTTTATGTAAAAAGCAAGACTCTTCATATCCCTTGGCTTCCACTTCTTACTGTAATCATGCTACGGCCAACTGTGCACATTCACTGAGGATTCCACCCTTACCCCCTCTACAAATTCTGACATCACCAGAGAAAATTTATGTCTCAGCAGCCCCAAAGACACTGTGACCTCACAATATTTTTATTTCTTTTGCAAGAGAGACCAGTCCTTTCTCCTAGTGCCCAGAATGATGACTACTCTTGGATTTTTATCATCTATAATGTCCACTGTCAAAAATTTTCCATTTCTCAAATTCAACATCAATTTATAACTAGAAGCTCCTGTGATACCACCTCACAGTGCTTCACTTCAAGCCAGCAATAACATGACTAAGTGCAGTCCCTTGTATTCTCTATTTATTCCTCATCAATTGGTCCTTTCAGGCTAACCACATCTCTAAGCAGCTAGACTTCATGACCTGAGTTATTCTCTCAGCACACTACTGACTCCTTTGACCTTTTGAACTTTGTCACATGTACTAGACAGCATCCCACTATGGGGTCAGTCCCGTAATCTGTGCTCAGGAATCCCATAGTTGTGCCACTGAGAAAAAAATAATCACATAATTGCATATTTTGTTGCTGTTGGAAATTTATGGGTTCAACCTTAGCACTGCTTAGCAACACTTTTCTTAGTCACTGTCTGTTCTAATCAATCTCTTGGTGATGACTCTAAACCTCAATGGCTTTCTTCAATCTTCCTGTTCAACTCCTACCCCTTTTTGCTCCTGCTGAATACATCTATTACCTACCTGCTAATCCAATTCACTGAAGCTATGTAACTCATGACCTTCTCAAATAATTGCATTACTACTTTTAAAATCTATTAAAGCAAGGAATCCATGAATTATTCTAAACCACTTCTTCCCAGTAGAACATTCTACAGTAATACAAATGTCCTGTAGCTACATTGTCTTATATGGAAGCCATTAATAACATATGATTAACAAGCACTGGAAATGTGGTTAATGCAGGTGAGAAACTGAATTTGTCATTTAATGTAAGTTAACTTATATGTAAATTTAAATAGTCACATGTAGTACCATACTGAACAGCATAATTTTCAGCCTCTCCTTAAATTACTGTCATAAGTCACATATAAGTCTACCAATTTGCAAAGCACCTGTGGTTCTGTGCTGTCCATCTCAATGCCAGCCACTCTGGTTGATTATGCCATTCACTCATTAAAATTCTTCAATGACTCCAAACATTTTTATTATAAAGTTCATACTTCTTTGCTGAAATAAAACATTTCATGTTCTCACTGGTTCCTACCAAACTTCTATAGCTTCATTTTACCTCATTATTCCCTGACATATAAATTTTATATTCTTGAAATATTTAAATTCATATATAGATATCCCATGCAATTTTATATTGGGATCATCTATTTCCCTTTTCTATCTTCCTCATTTTGGTAATTCTCAATTCAGATATCACCTCTTACAATGAACATTTCCTCAAACCCCATATATTCTATATGGATCTCAATATTAGCACTGAACACAATAAATCAAGTATCAAGTGAAGGAGTGTATCAATTCCTCACTATTCAGTATCAATAGTACCCACAGTAGTGATTAGCATACTTCAAGGACTCAATGTATATTTGCTACAGTTGGTAGAAAGTAGCAAAGTACATCACAGGATGAGACAACTTCTAACATTCACTCTCTTCAACCTACTTCTCATTTTGAATTGAGAATCTTTTTTGTGGATGTCTTATACACTGAGTAACTTCTTTGAAGATAATGATACACAGTGTATTAATTATTGTTATTTTATTATTATTTGGTTGTGAAATTTTATGTAACAAAAAGATTGATTAAGCAGAAGTAGAGGGGATGGCATCTTAGTTTCTGCTACCAGGGAGAAGTAAGAAGTTACTTTAAAAAGCATCTTGCTAGTCAATGCTCCCTCCTACTCTTAACTTCTAGTCTTAACATATCTGCTTAGGCAATCAAACAAGTATCTAATATCAGTTTTTAAATACTTACAGGTTTCTTCACAACTTGAAACATTCGGACGATGAAATATGCAAGTATCTGGTAGTTCTTCAGACAGATACGGAACTGTCTCAATTCCAAAGGCTCCTCTGGAGAAACAGGCCAGTAATTGTGGCATTTGATAATTCCATCTTCTATATCTCTGGTTACCATGGCAATAACATTAGAATTATGTTCAAAAACCATTTGCCAAAAGTCATCTATGGTGTCTGGCAGTGGTCCTTGGGTAGCAATATAAAAATACTCTTCTTCTTGATTGATTATTCTAATATAACTGGCATTAATGTAGTCCTGGCTTTTTCCAAGAGGAACACGTGTTGACTCATCTATTATAGAAACAAAAACACTTGATAGATAAAGGAACAGTGAAAGATGCAGTACACCCCAGACCTCACACAGATAAATACATATATCTCTTTAACCAATACAGAATATGGCATAGGAAATTCTTCTCAGAAGGGTTGAGTCCATGAGTTTTAATCCTTTCCTCCAACGAAGTTTATTGGTATGACCTAAGAGATACACAATTAAAGAATGCCTTCAGCATTCAGGCAACTTTGAGAGTTTTCTGTTAGATATGGTACAGGAAGGGTTACACCAAGGAAGGTATGTACTTGGAAGGTGTATACTAGTTTGTAAAAGGAGAGAGCAAAGGAGAAAACTCTGAGGCACTAAGTGAATGTCATTTTCCTATAAATCTGGGAAGCCTGCAAATATACAGCAGCAGGGACCATCAACTTCAATCACTGCTACAGACGAACCTTGGGTTAGTGGACTTCTACCAGTCCCTCTACACAAGGTGGCCCTCACCTGGTAAAATAGCACGCTAATCAAAGCAAACATGGTGGCAAAAGGTGGCTCTCAAGAGCATTTGCTTCATGAACCACAGGATTTGTCTAACATGGATTGTTTTAGCAAATACAAGAGGGACAACCTAGCTGATTGGCCTGCTAATTAACTTCACTGACCCAGGAGCATTTTCCTCACTTGATGTAACCATCTGGAGCTCTACTGCCAGCACTGATCCCATAGAGAGAAGTGACCAGAGCGAGGAAGTCCCTACCTGTCACATAGTGTTCTCACCAACTACCTCTCTTAATGCTCAGGACCACATGGCCACTTCATGTACGAAATATGCTGTGCAATAAACAGGGTAACATGATTTTTGACAGAACCCTTCTCAAATTCCAACACAGCATATAGTAATCCTTGTCTTGTAGATGAATAGGAATGATGATGAATAGGAAAAACAACTGCTATACATAAAGATACCCAACATTCCAAAAAAGATCATTCTGAAAATTCACAACAAATAACTATCTGTAAGAGGAAGAATGCCTTAAAAACTTCTTGTATTTTAAATGAAACACAAGAGAGCATTATTTATTATATATTATGTAAAATAATATTATATATTATGTAAAATAATATATATCTATATTTATTGATATATGTTATATTATTAAATTATAAAGGAGGTGACAATAGCATTATGAAATCTCTGTGTGTGTGTGTGTGTGTGTGTGTGTGTGTGTAGGAGATACCATCTAATAAGCCTGACAAGTATCCACCAAATATTAGCAGAAGTTATTTTATTATTTAAATAGTATGAATTACTTTCTAGTAGAAAAGCATTTTTAATTTTAAAAAGGAAGACAATGAAAATTAGGCAGTCTAAATTAACAAAAGCTTGCTTTCAGATAAAAAAAAAGTTACCAAATTCATATTCCTGAAGTAGGAAGGGAACCTAAAAACAAATTAGGGATTTAAAAAAACTGGCTTAAAAATTTTTCTTAGGACTCAAAAAAATAACAAAAACTTCAATAATGATTAAAATGCTAAAGAACAGAGAGCCTATAGGGACAATATAGCAAATGAATTTCAGCAAACTGTAGGAGACACAATGCAAAATAATCACAGAAAAGCCTGTCAAGTAACATAGCAGGTAACTGAATGCAGTGTAGATATGCATACCAGGTCCAAGTAGTAAGGTGCTCTCTATGCATCTCCTCATAAATGGCAATGCTTTGGGAGAAACTTTCAAATAAGGAACCTGCTAGGATCTGGATCTGGAATGTCTCTCAAAACCTCATGCACTGAGGGCTTCATTTCCAACACAGCAATGTTCACAGAAGCACTTTGGGAAAGCTCTAATCTCATTGATGTATTAATAATCTGATACCATTACTGAAGGGAGATGGAAACTTAAAAGTTGAAAGGACAAAGTCATGGAGGTGTTGTCTTGGACACTACAACTTGTCATCTTCAGCCCCTCCCCCCACCTCTCCCTCTCCATTCCTGGTTTTCATGAGGTGAGCAACTTTCCTCCTCCAAACCCTTCCACCATGATGTTCTGCTTATCACAGGCTCAGAATCAACAGGGTGAAGTAATCATGAACTGAAACTTCTGCAATTGTGAGCTAAATAAATCCTTCCTTCTTTAAGTTGACCTAATCAGGTATTTTATCACAGCAACAAAAGTTGACTATCACAGAACCTGTTCTGAATTATTTGCTCCACATGATGTAGGAATTCTGGACTTCACAGTCCCAAAACAATCTCCTATTTGCTGACTCTAAAGAACAACTGTAATTTGCAAAAGAAAGGACTCACCAAGTGTCATGCAACATTAAGAGTCACTAAGACAGACAGGATAATGTACGTTCACAGAGACAGAAAGCAGAACTTGTGCTAGTGGATCACTAGGGGGTAATGGTGAATAGTACTGCTTCTGCACCACCTCCTGATTTCTGAATCCTGGATTTAGCTGGAAGAGCATCATCTATTGGGTGCTCATTTGGGGCATATACAGTCCTCCTGGATAATACTGTCTCAGCACAGCAAAACACTGCTACCTAGCTGGTACTGTAGTTGGGTCTTTAAAAGGCCGTGCACTCAATCTGTCAAGACAGCTGCTTCAGGATGGTAGGGAATACGATGAGGTCAATGTATTTCATGAGCATGAGGTCCACTGCTATGAACAATGTGCCACAAAGCAATGTGGAATAGAATATTAGGATGGTGGATAAGGTAATCTGTAGGTTCACAAATGGCAAGTGTGGTAGAAACACTGTGCAGAGTATGCAAGTCAGTACCCAAAATAACTTAGTAAGAAATAAAGCCCTGCTCTTTTCATGATAGAAGCAGCCCAAAGTAATTACCCTGCCACTAGGAAATCAGCTGATCACCTGGGGAATGATGCCACACTAGGGACTCAGTTTTGGTCTCTGTACCCAACAGAATGGGAACTTACCTATGCTGTAGCTACACACTGGCCTTGGTGAGTTACAGTCAGTGTTACTGAGTCCATACTTAACCTTCATTCCTACCAACAAGGCTGCTTTGTTCACAAGTCCCTTTGGTGATGACACAGTCATCAAGGAAACAGCACTGATATCCATAGAGGAAGTCATCCTATCTACTTCATTATTAAATTTCTCATCTGCTGAGGTCACAGTCTGGTTAGCATTCACATGAGACAAAGTATCTTTGTTTCTGGCTGATTCCTGGAGGTCTACCCATAATATCTTTTCCCTTGCTTTTCTTGTCACCAATATTCTAACCATGTTCCTTCCAATCATGGTCATCCATCTGAGGCACTGGCCACACCATATTAATATGTGCATACTTGTACTTCTGGCCATTTCACCAAATATAACCAAGTACAATGGTCAAAGTTCTGCCACTGAGAGTAGTTCCCTTCCCTGCTGTTCTTCAGAGATGTCTCACACTAGCTGGTGCACTGCAGCTGTCTACTACTGGGTGGTGTGTGAATGTAACACATAACCACTTGAAAACCAGGACCAAGTCTTCCCTTCCTTATTGAATGATCACAGGGAACTCCCCATGCAGCTATAGTTGCAGGCTGGGAGAGACAGGGCAGTGTAGCTGGGGTAGGATTAGAGGCATTTCAGCAGCTTCTTCATGTAACTTACTTGTGCCTTCAGGAACTACTCAAGCTTAATCTCACATCTGCCATCTTCATTTGACACTGACGTGCTGCTGTGTGTACACAATTTTATGAGTCCCTGGCACATAGTTTAGCAATCTATACTTAGTTTTCTGTAAATGGTCCCTATTAATTCCCAGTAGTGGGTCAAAGGTGTTTCTCAGAAGTAGAGGAGTTACCCCCAGAGGATGGCAAGGTTTTGCTTCAAAATCACAAGGGTCTGTGCTACAACTCACCTATAAGAATCTGACAAAGGCTCTAACCAGCATCTACCTGCCATTCCCACTCCCAGCACTACTGGATCTGCGGGATCACATGGCCCAAGGGGCAGAGACTTGCACAACAGCCTAGATGTGTTGTCGAATTTCTCTTGTTTTGGTTCCCATTCAAACCTAGCAGTTTTTGAGTCACTTGGTAAATGGGCCAGAAAAACATATCAATATGTTGCTACCACTAGCCAAAGCACCTACAGGGCTTTGTGCCTCTTTCCTGGCTATAGAAGCCAAATAAAACAATTTATCTTTCATCTTTGATGCAATTATCTTAACATGTCCTGTACACATGAACTCTTAAAAATTCGACAGAGATAGGAAGTCCTTGAAATTTAGCTGAATTTATTTCCCATCCTGACATCCAAATACGCTATGAGTAAGTCTAGAGTATTTGCTATGCCTTGTTTAGCATGATGTCATCGGTGTAATAGACCAATGTGATGTCTGTGGAAGGAAAATGTGTTGGAGTCCTCGTGATCTAAATTATGACATAGTTCTGGACAGCTGATATTGCCCTGATGTAGGAGAGCAAAAGTGAATTACCGGCTTTCCCAGCCGAAAAAAAAAACTGATTCTAGTGGTCTTTACTAGTAGTTATAGAGGGAAAGTCACTTGCTAGATCATCAACCACATGCCAGGTAAGAAAGGATATGTTAATTTCCTAATGTGATGAGACCACATCAGGCACAGCAGCTGCAACTAGAGTCACCATCTGTGTAAGTTTACCATAACCCCGGCATTCTCTGGGATCCATGTTTTTCTTTCTGGGCCATAGACAATCTGATTTGGGATGCAGTAGGAATCACCACCACTTCTTCCTTCAAGTCTTTGGTTGTGGCACTAATATCTGCAGTCTCTGCTAGAATGTGATATTGGTTTGATTTACTATTTTCCTAGGCAAAAGTAGTTCTAGTGCCTTCCACCTGGGCCTTTCCCACTGTAATATCCTCACTCCATAGGTTAGGGGCTCAATATCAGGATTCCAGTTGCTGAGTATGTATATCCCAATTATGCATTCTAGAACTGGAGGAACAATCAAAAGACAGTCTCAGCGACCTATTGGATCCACTGGGAGATGAACTGAAACTTAATTGAACATCTGACCTCCGTAAAACCATACTTTGACTGAGGGACCACACCAACATTTTGGGCTTCCTGGATTACTGTCAATTCAGTGGGCTCTAAAAGGACAGACTATTTCCTTTATTCCAGCTCACAGTCACTCTGGTAAAAGGGTGTAGGTCTCTTAGGGGAAGACTGAGAGAAAGAATAGCAGCATAAACTTTTGGCAGTGCATTAGCATCCTTCCTCAGAGGCCTGATCTCTCATTCATTCAGGGAGTACTGGGTCTGTAAACTGGCTCAAATCTGGGAAATAATTGAGGATCTGTGATTCTATTTTTAAAGGACAGACTTTTGTTCACTAGAGCTAGAACTTTTCTGCTTATACAGAGCAAATAAGAATTTAGTAGACTTCTCATCCAATCAGCTTCTAGGAATACCAGGAGCAACCAGCTAACACCACAGGTCTCCACAGGTTAGCTTATGCTGACTGTTGCTTTGAGTCCACTGTCTGTTTCAGTAACTGCAACCACCTTGCCTATGGCTATGGGATGCTTGCCACTGAGACACTGCCTTCCTGGGATTCTGTTACTCTCACTGTTCTTAGGTTTCTCAATTCAGTGGCAGCAATTTCCACTGTAATTTTTGATCTGCCAACAAGGGTAACACACAGTTCTTCAAGGATGCTGGGACTTACAATGCATTTCTTAGTCATGAAAGAGTGATGTCCTCTGGATCCTCCTGGAGTAGGTGAGCTGGCCTTTCATGATAAACCTATGGTAATATTTCAGTATTTCCCTTCTTCCATAATACATTAGGGCAGTTCTGGTAGATTGTCTTCATTTAGAGGAGGCTACATTTTGGGCCATGTTTTAGCCAGGTAACCAATAACCTATTACAGCCGTTTCTAACCCCTTAAGCTACACCATTAAATCCATAATGTTTTCTTAGTGGAACCAGATCAATAAATTTAGCCTGACCCAACATTATGTTCCTTCTACTACTATCTCATATCCTTAACATTCCATTCCCACAAATGTCCCCCACATTCTGGTCTGTATAAATTAGAATATGCATGTAGTTCCTTTGAAGTGTGGCATGTCTCCTTATGAGCTATACTTTGTACCTTACCTTTCAGGGCCCAAAGGGATTTGGATCTAATTACAATTTTATAAGCAATGAGGGAAGACATGGTGGCTGTGAGTCCTAAGGAGAGTCAGCATTGTCCAGCAAGGCAACAACTCCAGGGAAGCTGTCATACTCAACGTTTGCCAGGAAATAGATTTAATACAGGACACATAATTTATAGGGTTATTTTATAATATTCACCCAAAAAGTCAAATGCAGAAGAATACAGGAGATCTGTCCAAGCACTAGAGGCTCAAAAAACTCAGCTGAGGGCCTGGATCCCACAGCAATGTCCAGCATGAGTCCAGATGAAGACTTAGAACCTGGGCAATGTTCTCCACAAGTCCAGTTGGAGGACTAGAGCTCATGGCAATGTTTCATGCAAGTCTATATCCTGTACTGGAAAGGCCCACAGGTCAGTGGTAGAAGTTAGAAAGTCTATGCCAGTGGGGTGAAGGATCTGAGGGATCTGCACTGGAGCCAGGAAGCAATGCTCAAGGTAAGGACCACAGCTCCTCCAAAAAGAACTGCAGCCATCCTCAGTGGCAGTGAGGACCCAAGCTCCTCCGATGATGATGATGACTCCTCTGATGAGGACCCAAGCTCCTCCGAGTTCCTATCAGGAACGCCAGCATGACAAGCTTTTCCAGGAGATCAATAGCATACCTAATCTTCCCCTCCAGTTCTGTTTTATTTTGTTGGCAACAATCCTCAGGTGTGCCTTCCACACCCAGAACCACAGAATCTACCACAGAAGCCAACAGAAGTTTCTTTAGGAAAAGTAATCTGCTAGAGATGGAGTGGTAGCTTCTGTTGGTAAAGTAGACTCATCAGAGTCAAAGGGTTCCCTCTTCACCAGACTCTTCTCAGATCTCTGCTCCAGCTTTTAGGGTCCCATTCCTTCCCCAGTAATACCCACATTTTAACAGTAGACTTCTGCAAGGTTGGAACACTTATCTGTTCGCAATTCAGCCATTTTCAAGATGAGACTATGGGTTTGGTTTTCAGCAGTCTCAGCTTTGTGGTTATAGGCCATAAAGGTTTCTCTTACAGCAGAAAAGAGAAATTTTCAGGTAATTTATGCAATGCTTGAGCTGGAAATAAAATCCCTGACATTATCCTTTCCCTAATTTGCCCAGCACAGTGAGGATGACCAGCCAATTTCATTGTGTTCATTAGTTTGATCCCCCAAAAAATGTTCTAAGGGAACTAACACTGTCACCCAGAACCTGACCATATTTTACGTTATCTCTATTTCCACATTGCATTAACTGGAAAGTTAATACATACCTTCAAATCTTACCAGAGAACCAATTCATAAAACTGATTATGTTCTCCTAGAGCCATTCTCAGGACTAAAATAGGTATTATAAATTGTTATCCAGAAATATTGAATCAAAAGGCTAAGTCTACACACTATGAAGGATTTATTTTAAGGAACTGGATCATGTGATCGAGGATAGGGGTTAGTCTGAAATCTGCAGGGCAGGACAGGCTCACCTGTACCTTCAGTCACACCATCCAGTTCCTTAAAATAAATCCCTCATGGTATACAGCCATGATATTTATGCTTTGGAGCCAGGCTACCGTGGACTAAACCCTTTGAAACTGTAAGCCAACTACACCTCTCCTTATTGAAGTTGTGGGAGCCAGGTATTTTTTCCAGAAATGATAAAGTAAATCACTATAATACCTAATTACAATTTTATAGATGAGCTTCAATGAGCTTCTTATAATCCTGAAAGGATCATTTAAAAGGTCCATTTACTTCTAGTCTCCCCAAAGGTTAACTGCACTTATACAGATAGAAATTATGTAAGAACTTTGATCTCTTACTACACAGTATGTCCCATAGCACTTTACTAACCCTGATTTCAAAAGTCAATACATTTATCCACACTCTCCTATGGAAATGAGCACAGTAAGTTATTTTAACCATGCTCAGTGTAATATTCATTGCTTTTATAATCATCAAGTTATTTCAATCTGAATAACCCAACCAAACATGGAGATATTAATCCAATAATGATAGTCACTGTCCCAGCAGGAGAAACAACAAAGAAAATAACTGAAATACAGTTTGCCTAGTTGTAAAGGGTGGTCCCAAGATGCTGGGAGACTATAGAAGAAATATTAAATCTAGGTTTCAAGATAATTTAAAAGGCCAAGCTGAGCTACCAATGAAAAATGGCAAGAATTACTACAGCAAAGAAGGGAGTATGGATAGTGCTTGCATAAATGACAGGTTCAGAGGCACGGAGGCAAGAAAAAATGGTGTTGAACTCCAGAAACCAGAAGAAGTAGTGGTGGAGATTTGAGGTTAGAACAGTGACAGAGAGCCAGAGAAGAGATTTACAAGGAGAACAGTGGGCTCTGATTTGCTTTTTTGGAAAATCATTCCAGTTGCTGCTGTAAATGGATGGGTTAGGAAGACAGTGAAGAAGGCAGAAACCAGGCAAGAGATGCAATGGGCTTGGTCTAGGTTGGAGGCAATGGGAATAGAGAAATGAAGTAGAATTCCAGAGGTTAGTAAAGGGAACCGAAGGAATCTGCAAACACTTTTTGGGTATTTCAAGTCACTTAAAGTTTTCTGGCTTCATCAAGTTGATGCTAGAATAAAGTATAGAATATACTGGGGTAAGATCAGGTTAAATTAAGAAAAATAATAAACTTAGTTTGGAAAAATTTTTACTGTGGAAGCAATGTAATCACAAGATAAGATTTCCTGCCTAAGACTGAAATTCCATTTTTGTTTCTGCTCTTTGAATCGCTGAGATGGATGTGCATTTCCTGAGGGGAACTGGATGGACTAGGGTGCATAGGGCATGTCAATAGCCTCCACCCAATACATGAAGCAATTGCCTTTGAAGACAATCAAAAGGCAGCCCCTTATTGGGGGGGACAGATAGATGGCTTTCTTGTCCAGGACAAAGAACAAAGTTCATTGCATTTGTGTGACTAAACAAAATTGCTAGGAAAGGTAATCAAAAGAAGGACAACAAATGTGGCAGATACTCAGACTACTGAACTTTGTTTTGAATGGTTCATGGTCTGAGGAGGAGCGATGCACGACAGCAAGGTTGAAGTACTGCTGTAAATAACTTTGTGACAGTGGCTGGGAAAAGTATCAGGACTAGAGGACTGGACCCTTACTATTTTCTACACCTACCCTACAAGGCCTAGACCACCCACTGTGAGCCACCAGTGCCATGGTCACAGGTCAGAATGTCTCATCAGAAAGCCAAGCAATCCCTTTTTTACTTTTTCCCAAATATAAATAGGAAACTAATCAAAACCATTTTTAGCTTACATGGAATGATATCTCGGTATCTGTTTTTCTGTCTGTTCCACGGTTCATTCCCATATGTGCACTCACTACAACGACTCTTCTTACGTTCTAAATCCTTTAAAAGGTTAAAAAAAAATAGGGCATGTAGTTACTATAACCAAAAGAAAAAAGAGACTTAACTTTGTTTAGTGCTTGTGATCCTTAGGCCCTATATGCCATTTAATGTTATATAATAAAGAGAAGTTAAAACCTCATTTTAAAAGCACTATATAAAATTGGAGATGCCAATCAGTGAGATGTTTGATAAGAAAATGGCAAACTTTCTGAAGATACTTTCCCACTAAATTCCATTATCGTTTGTTGTTCATAGAATAAGGAAATATAGAATAGTCATTTCTTAGGATCTAACTATAACATTTCATAAACAAAAATAACAAAGTAACTAACAAAAGCATGTACACAAAAAATTATAAAGTCTTACAATTTACTCCTTGAAGAAACTACAGCTAGGACACCAATTAAGGAATTTTCTTTTTGAAAAGATTTTTTCACCAAGTGTGAATTCAACAGACATTTACTAAGCATTTAGTCTATACATGGCTCTAGTCTACAAACTAAATAGAAAGATAAACCAGGAAATGGCCTCATCCTTAAGTAGTGAGTAGTTAGACAGTATATGATCATGTAACATATGACCTACAGACAGTCCTTGTATTAATGACAGCACCAGACTGTACCTGAAGGTAGATGCAGAAAAGCTCCTGAAAGGAAGCAGCACTTGAACTGGGTCTTAGTGAGTCACTGGAAGTTAGCCGTGTGGAAAGAAGTATGTGTGAAAGGAAAGAAGAATGGTGAGTAATGGGGTATTACTCCAGGTAGGAGCCAAGGAGGCACACATGTGCTCTTGGGAAAGCATTGGGTACCATGGAAATAAGAGCACAGAGTACACAGTCTAGTGCAGAGGTAGACTAAAGTAGGAAAGACCTTGTTTCATACATGGTCATGCCTCCATAACCACACAGAACTGGTTCCAGGATCCCTGTGCATGCCAAAATCTGTGGCTATTCAAGTCCCTCATACAAAATAGTGTAGAATTTGCATATCTCATATACTTTAAAACACCTCTTGGTTACTTGTAATGCCTAACACAGTATCAATGATATGTAAATAGTTGTTATACTTTATTGTTTAGGGAATAATGACAGGAAACATGTTTGTACATGTTTAGTATAGACACAAAGTTTTCTATTTTTGATCTTCAGATGTTTAAATCTGTGAATAAGGAGCCCACGGATATAGAAGGCCAATGACACAAACACAAGAGGGAGATACCAAGTCCAGCTCTACTAGAATGTCTGTGGGCAAAGCTCGGGAATCTGGGTGTTGTTAAAGTTCTTTGGTAAATTCTGGGCAGCTAACTTCGCTCCCTGGGTGTTTAAAGAAGTGCTGACAACCACTGCTATGGGGAAGGAGTTTGTGAAGGTTGTAAGCAGTAGGACAATGCCATCCAATCTGTAGTGTTTTACTCATTCTAAAAATCAATTCTAAAATTAACCCATAAAAATATGAAGAACCAGAAAAATTTTATAAATGAAGAATAATGAAGAAGTCTTAATACATGGCAAGAGTTACACTAACTAGAAGGTTATAATCTATACATAAATCAGAAAATCAACAAAGCCTAAGAATAAATTAAAATATATTTGGGGTTTTAGTACATGCTACAAGTAGCATCATCTTTCACTAAACAGAAGATTCAGGAGAGTCCTAGGACAACTAGATAGATAAATAATGCTGGTCTCTATCAAATAGCTTATTAAGGTAAATTCTAACTGAACCAACGATTCAGAGGATTAAAAAATAATAAAAGTATTAGGAAAAAAGACCATGAAATAGTATGATCAAAAAAATGAAAATCTAGAAACCATATAACTGCCATATTTGATTGCTAAAAATTATGTATTTCTTCAGAGCAAATAGGTATATTTATATGTGTGCACATATGTGTATAACACACTGGAAAAACTTACTATATATTATACACACAAGGATAATTGCTTTCTTATAAAGCATTATTAATCCATACAAAAAAGAATAAACAGAAAGCTGGCAAAAGATTGAAGCTAGAAACTTAATGAAAATAAGTATAAAATGCTTAAAAACAAAGATATTCCTTTGCTATCAAAGAAATAACATTTAGATTGCCAGCAAGAAATCATTTGTCTTTCAAGAGATGAGATAAGATTCCAAAACTTGAAAGACAAAACACTGACTGTCTTTTTAGACATTTGTTCTAAAAGAGCCAGCCACACACAGGTACATGAAGAGAAACAACTGTTCTTCACAAGAGTAAAGACTGAAGTTATCTAAATATCTAACATATGTAACTATATAAATAAAATAGGATATTTACCTGTGTAAGTAACTATCATGCTGGTAAAATGTTTGGAAATCATTATCGGTTTCTTTTCTTTGAGACAGGGTCTTGCTCTGTAGTTCTGGCTGCCTTTGAACTCACTACATAGCCTAAACTGGCCTTGAACTCATGGTAATCCTCCTGCCTCAGCCTCCCAAGTGCTAGGATTACAGGTGTGTACCACCATGCACAGGTTAGAAATTATATCTTATGGAAAAAAATTTAAAGAGTCGAATCCAACAATTTTTTTGGAAGTTTATATTACAAACTCAATCATGGAAAGGGATCTAGATAGTGGAGAAACAGACTTTCTATATACTTTATGCTACTGAATTTTTTATCACGTAAATCTATTACCTTAAAAAACACAGAGTATTTAAAAATAAAAGCAATGTGCTTAATCAAAATGAAGAAGAAAAAAAGCAAATAAGACTTCTGGTTATGATACAGAAAAATAAATCATATACACACTGTTAGGAGGAATATATTTACCCCAAACTCCTGGGTGATATCAAATACTCCTTTTCTCTCAAGAATTTTCAAATAATCCTTGAAGGCTGATTGCTTGTCAAAACTGAATGTTCTTGGTCGAATCTGAGTCAATTGAGCTAGCTCTTCTTCAGAAACAATTTTCTGTATACCTAAGAAAAAGAAAAATTCACATTTATAAATTCCCTGTATGAATGTGAGGGGAGACTTTGTGGTGAATTTTTTTCTCATTAAAGGTACAGTTGTTTAGCTATTTAAGGGTCAATGAAAGTTTTTCCAAAGGTAAAGAGTTTGTCACTCCAAAAGAGACTACCTTCTTTTTTTAAAAAAAAAAAAAAAAGGATATACCGTATTATGATTGAGTATGGAAATCACCTTTCCATTAAACGGCACTTAGCAGCAGTGCTCACCATGTTTTTGACCATTCTTCATAAAGACATGAAAGAGGACTTCCAGGAGCAGAGAGGAACATTTTGAGGGCATTTAGAGAAATCCTATAGTTAACATCATATTTCATGATAAAAAAACTAAAATGGAGACTCTGTCAAGGATGTCTACTTTCTTCCCTGTTATTCAACACTGTACCAAAGATCTTAACTAGTGCAACAAGTCAAGAAAAAGATATAAAAAGAAAACATATTGGAAGATTTTTTAAAAAACTATTCACTGGCAACATGTGTATTTACATTGGATAATTAAATATATATGTACACAAATATAAAAGAAAAGAAGTCCTAGAATTAATGAGTCCAGGAAGGTTGCTGAAAAATACAAGGGGAATACATAAAACTCAATCATACTTAACACTAGCAACAAACAATGGAAGTTAAAATATGTTTACAAGCCCAATTTTAAATGCTTCAAAACATAAAATACTTAGCTACAAATCTAACAAGATATGTATGTTTACACTACAAAACAACCAAACATTAAGGAAAGGAGACCTAAGCTGGATGAAAAATGCTTCTACCAGGGGAAATGGCTCCACTGAACTGGACATTGAAAATTCCCTAACTTTAGTTCTAAACTGAAACTGAAAATGAAGATATTGAGAAAAAAAAAGTAGCTCCTGTCCTCCTTCCCTGGGAACTGACCTGGATCTAACAGACAAGTTATGGTATTCTCTGCTGAAAATAAACTGATTTCCCACAGTGTCAATAACATTGGTCACTTGAAGACCATACTAAACAAATCAATAATAAAACCATCTAGTCATTGTCAGGCAGAAAGACATTAGCAGGCCTGGAGGAAGGTTACCAGGGGATACATGAAAAGGAAAAAAGAGAACTTGTTTTTGTCTTTAGTAATAGTAATTTATGCTTGGCTGAACAATGGTAGCAAGTTCTCTAAGTAAGTGTGGAAAAGCTCCTACCCAGAAATTCTAATAACACTTGGTTTTGACCTCCTGTGACTTCCATGTGAGGTTCCTTCACAGCCTTTAACCACTGGAATTTTCTACCTGTTAGGTTCCTCTTTCAAAAGCACCTATTTGGAAATATTGCCTTTCATATTGAAGCCATGATTATCTCTGTTGTTGAGTTTGTTGTTGCTGTTCAAGAAGTGTTGCCATTTTACAGCTGTACTAACCCCCTGGTGTGTCAATGACATGAGTGAGCACTGGACAGCACTGGGGCGGGAGTGGGGCTCACCAACAGAGCTGGCCCAACGTCAGAGCCCAGGTGTGGAGTTGGTAAGCACAGTTAGGAAAGTACTGTATCTAGCCTCCATTCTGGATGATTTTAAGAAATTTTGTATACTGGCTGGGCGCGCTGGCGCACGCCTGTAATCCCAGCATTCGGGAGGCTGAGGCAGGAGGATCATTGTGAGTTGGAGACCAGCCTGAGCTACAAAGTGAGCTCAAGGACAGACTGAACCACATAGCAAGACCCTATCTCAAAAAAAAAAAAAAAAAAGAAAGAAATTTTGTATATGGAGGATGGAAATGCTTATATATTTATTGAAAATCCTTTTATGTTATTTGAAAATTATTTGATAAATAATTGCTATTTGGGGAGGGTTTTGGAGGGGAGGTAATGCTGTTGATAAATTATAAGCCTGTCAAGTGTGCAGAAAGGTAGTTAATAACTAATAGGATGCCTTTGTTTTGTACATGATCCTAATCTTTGTTTTATATTTCTTTTATCCAAAATATTTAGACATCTGACATTTTTAATCAAAATTTCAATTATATACTGTGATTTTTATTTGTTGCATTACACTAAAATTTCAGAGGTACTCTGGCATTCAAAAGCTAGGATTTCTAAATCAGTACAGTATGTGCATTTCACATAATAAAGCTGTTAATGGCAAGCAAAGTATTATATACTAACTAGATTTTTCCACATCTGTATAGTATACTATATATATTTTGTGGTATTGAGATTATAGAAAGTTTAGAGTGTCAAACGTGTTTAATGTGTATTTTTAAACAAATTTATGGCAATTAAAATATTTGGAGACAAGGGTATCACATTTCAATTTGTAAAAGTCTTTTTAACTCTACTGTGTCATTAAGATGCTTTGTATAATGCCAAACTATAGCTAGAGAAACTAAATTTAATAAATATCAAATCGATTTTCCATTAAAAAAAGGAAAAAAGATATCATTTTCCCCCTTTTCCCTTTGTTTTTTTAACCGTTAGATATAGATAAAATTCAAACAAGCTATGGTTTCAAATGTTAGCCCAGGAGAATGTAACTTCTTCTGAGCACAGTAATAATACAGACCAGGTGTCTTGGTTACTTTTCTCTCGTTGCTGGAACAAAATACCTGATGCCCAAAATTAAGGAAGGAAAGGTTTATTTCGCTTCCAGTTTGTGGAGCTTTCAGTCCATACTTGACAGGTTACAAGGCAGAGTGGCACATGGCAGAGGGCTACAGCTCATGGCAGCAGAACACAAACACAAAAGGGAGGAATGGCGGCAAGCAGCCTCTTCCTGTCCCTTACATATGCAAACTATCTACCCCAGGGCAGGTGTAGCTCTCACACCCATAATCAATCAAACTGTAAAAAGCCTGCCCCATGACCGCATGAGGCTTTGGGGGGACACCCTGACACAAACCATAACACCAGGCCACATGGGAGCCTGGAAAACCCCTGTAGGTCTAAAGGCTAAACAGAAGTATTCCACCTGGGAAATAAACAGGAGCCTCCTTCCCTCTAAAGTTAGTCAAAACAGCCCACTTTCAGGGCTGGGGATTTAGCTCAGCGGCAAAAGCGCCTGCCTGGCAAGCACAAGGTCGTGAGTTCGGTTCCCGGTACCGGAGAAAAAACAAAAAAAAACAAAAACAAAACAGCCCACTTTCCTTTTCAAAGAACAATAACCTCAGAGGAGGGAAACAATATTCCTTAAAAGAATCATTTAATGACAAATATAACATGGGACTTAATTTGGCATAATTGCCATCTTAACACTTGCCCACCTTAATCTCTCTTACTGTGAAAAACTATCATATTGCAATAAACTCTGCTTATATCTGTAGAACTACTTATGTGTCTTGTCTGAATTCTTCTATGGAGGACCTAAAACAGGAGAGTCACCAGTTCTTCCCAGAGTTAGGGCTCAGTTTCCTAGTGACAGTAATCATGGCTGATCACTAGCAGAACTAAGGAGAACAGTTCCAGATGTACTGACTGACCTGCTGCTTCTATGGCTTGGAACACCACCCCTTTTCCTTCAAACCTTCTCAACACCACGCTTGTCTAGACACTAATCAGAGATTAGAGATTTCCTGCTGTTGCTATAGCGGCAACAATCTAAATAAAACTTCCTTATTTCCAACTCAATCTAGGAGTATATTCTTAAAGACTCAGTTCCACAGATGTTTGGCACGGCACCTACATGCCCAACAAGATTCTGACTATATAGTGCAGTCAGACAATGAAATAGTATCTAGATTTTCAAAATTATACTGTGGTTTTATATTTGTTTAAAAGACATTCTTATATAGGAGTGTGTTCTTCTTTTTAAAGTACATTTACATTCAAAATTCCACTTCTGCCAAAAATGTAAAAAACTGGAATGAGCATCCCTCATACCCTAAAAATACATATAAACTGGAAACACCCACTAAAACCAATTTTGTTAAAATAAGAAACTGAGGTTAAAGAGCAACCAGTCTAAACCCTAAAGCAACACAGACTAGGAAACAATAGGAGGTGAACTTGGCTCAGTGACAATGGCTCTAGGAGAGAGATGTCAAACCGTGTGTAGTGGGAGAGGAGGATTCAGACTCCCTGTGCTGCTCCAGGTGAATGTGGTTAGCCTGACAGCACAGAGCTGTCAGCACAGACTCACACCACAGGCCCTACCGTGCTCAGAGGAAGAATCACGAGCAGAGTAGGGGATGCAAAGAACTGTTCCCCAAGGGGTGGGCCTGGACAAGGGAAGCTGCTCCAGCTGTGTGAAATGCATAATGCCCTACTTGGATCTTTCTTCCCCACAGAACATGAGTCTGAAACTGCAGGAAGAACTGTGGCAGGAAGAACTGTGGCAAAATCATAGAACAAGTGCATAAAACAAACAAACATCCCTGCACTCCTATAGGATGGGCAAAAAACCAGTCCCGCTCCCAGGACTATCTGTCAATACAGTGAATGAATCTACCAGTAAGTGAATCTACCAGAAAACCCTCTTCTGTAGTAGATTCACCAAAAACTAAAAGCCGATCTGAGATACCTGCTGGGGATTAAGATTGTTTCTATGACAAAGGCCCTCCATGGAGACCAGTAACACAGGACCTGCATGGGGAAAACAGGAACAAGCTGGTCTCCCTCTAGGCTGGCAGCTGCAGCCTGTGGCCAGTGGACGAGCAGGAAAGGGACAGAGACCCTTCTGAGACAAGGCACACGGATGCAGGCAGGATTAAGGCTGAGGAAGGACAGGATGGCTGGGCATACCCAGCACCACCCTGTGTACAAATGAAGTCTTGTGAAATCCCAAGCCAATGTTTCACAGTAGGTTATGGTGGAAACACTGAACCAAAACCTAACTTGTGTCCTGACACATTAAGTCAAGAACCCGCCCTCATGGTAGAGCACAGGAATGGGCAAGGCTACTTCTCGGCCTAAATTCTGTTTAGCTGTCTCTACTTTTCTACAACAATACTAACACCCAATCAAAAATTAACAGGTACACAAAGCAGCAGAAGCAACAATAAAAAGCACTGTCAAAAACAAACTAATCAGCATTTGAGATGGGCACACCTGTCATCGCAGCTACTTGGGAGACTGAGGCAGGAGGACTGCTTTAGCACTGTCTCAAAATAAGATGGGAGAGAAAGGAAGGAAAAAGGAAAGACATAAATCAACAGTTGAGCTCTTGTTATAAGTAAACCAAAGTTTAAATAACCATAATTAATATGTTTGAGCACTTGTCGAAAAAGCAAGAAAAAAGCATGAACAGCTGGGGACTGGAACAGAAAGAATCTGTAAGATAGTGCTAAATGAAAACGCTGCACATAAGAAACTCTGTAACAGGAATAGGAATATTTTCAATGGATTCATTAGTAAGTAACACAGCTCAGAAAAGAAAGAGCTTGAAGAGTGGTTGACTGAAATTAGCTACACTGAAGCACAAAGAGAAAAGAAGAGCAGGAGCTAAAACAGTAAAAAGAAACCAATATTACTAACATAACTTCTTTAGAATATGTTTTCAAGTTACACATTTATGACCCAGTAATCCCACTCCTAGGTAACAAAAGACAAAATTATGTTTGCAGAAATCTGCTCTGTGAAGATATGTAGTACTTCTCCACTTAATTTCCAAAGTCTGGAAACAAGTCAATATCCTTCAACTGCTAAATGGATAAACAAACTAGGTAGCCATAAAGTGGAGTACTAGTCAACAGAAGAAATTAAATACTGATGAAAGCAACAACACAGGTTAATATCAGAAGTACTATGCTCAAAAAGCTACACATTTATGATTCCATTTACATTGATACTTTAACAAAGACAAAAAAGAGCAAGAACAGGTAACTGGAAGTTACTGCATATCAGGCACTGGTATTGGGGTGGGGGGTTGTTTACAAAAGAACACAGCAGAAATCACAAAGGCTAAGAGAATTGTACTATATCTTGATTGTAGGGGGAGACTTCTGTCAAACCTCATAGAGCTAGTATGTTACCAGGTGAATTTTGCTATAGGTCAACTATATTCTAATTTAAAAAGTATTTTCTTATAAACTTTTATATGAGATCTGCATTTTAGTAAATGTATATAGTATGATACTGTCTTAAGTAGACTCGATATTTTCCAAATTTAAAAAAAATAATTACAAAAGATAATTTTGGCACTTGGAAGGAAGACATGAGTGACCTCTAAGACCTTCTCCAATTTCAAAGCTTTTGAGATGTGTATATGGTGCCCTAAACTTACACCTAAATATTTTATATAAATATAAATGTTTTTTCTACAAAAATATATATTAGCTAAAATTGTACTTTTAGTACAGTCATGTGTCACATCATGACATTTTGGTCAGCAACAGACTGTATAGATTAAATTAGTTCCATAAATTATACCATGTCCTGATATCATAGTTGTCTTAGTTTGTGTAAGTACACTCTATGATGTACTCGAGGATACATTTGTCAGAACATGTCCCCACCATTAAGCAATACAGACACTCCTCGTTTAACAACTGAGTTCTGTTAACTGCAACTAGGTTGTTAAATGAATTGGTTGCTAAATGAGGAACGTGTACACAGTTAGTACTATGTTACAATATTCAGAAAGAAGAAGTGGTGGAAGGAAACCCCAACCTCAATTACTTCGCTTTTATTTGTATAACTCTTACATGCAGTAATGTAATGTATAACAGCACATAAAAATACAGTACTGTACTATACAGTACAATCAGCAAAAATTACAATGCTGTACTGTAGAAGCCACCATAAGGCTGCACTGCTACTCATGTTCCCGTGTCATAAGAGTGCAGATCACAAGTCCATGTGACAGTTTGTAAATCATAATAGTCATTAACCACGTAGGTTGTTAAACAAGGAATAGCTGTACACGACAACATACCAGTATAAGTACACATACACAAAATATTCTGGAATATTCACCAGTATTATGGTTTTATTGCACAAAAGTGTATTTTTTATGTACTATAAACCTTTGATTATAATGCAAAGGAATTGTTATTTTTACAAAGTATACATTCGGGGCTGGGAATTTAGCTCAGCGGCAAAAGTGCCTGCCTGGCAAGCGCAAGGTCATGAGTTCGGTTCCCGGTACCAGAGAAAAACTAAAAAAAAAAAAAAAAACAAAGTATACATTGTACAACAAATTAAAATTAAAGAAATTAGGAATTAGGTCATATTTTCAAGCCTCTAATCTCTGGTTTAAGAAAATACAAAAGCATCATTTTATTAAATTGACATGTTGATTAATATACCAGAAGATCAGAAATTCATCCTTATGAAAGTGGGGTGTGAATATCATTCCTCTATTGCAGCTAAGTCCAAGCCGCTACACTCCTCTAGTCCTTATCCTAACCTTCTGCCTTAAGACAGAAAGTAGCTCCAAGTAGAAAATGCACGACAGAATTGACTCTTTTAAAACATAAATCCAGTGCTCACTTCAGCAACACATATACTAGAACATAAATCCATTTTTTCATTTTTAAAAGAAAATCCTAGAAAACAATATTTTCCCATTTCTCAAAATTTTTTCCTAGCCCTTTCCTTCATGGCATTAGAAATCTTTGAGCATATCTGTGAAACAGTGCCCTCTCCAGAACTCAGTATAGAGTATGCCATCGTACCAGGAAGCCCAGGGTGGGCAGTCTGTGATGACCCAGCAGGCTCTTCACTCTCGCTGCTCCCCGTGTCAGTTCTGTAGGAGCTACTGGTATTCCCACTAGAAAACAAATGTATACATGGTTTCAAAGAATATATGCATTTAAAAAGAATCTGTAATTCTCTTGTTATTCAACAGACTTCTACTCATTTCAGCTCATCACCCACTCTCACTGTCACTGTCTGGAACAGGCTCATTTTTGAGATAATTCCAAAATCACAGTGTCTGATCAGAACTCCACCTCCTGCCACTTTACCTGGCTTGCAAAATAGCTACCTTGCATCAATCCCCCTCTTCACCTTCTGTCCTTCCTTAGCCAGTCAGTTGAGTCAGTGAGAGAAAAGTACTGGAGTCACAGGGGTGCTGAATGTCAGCAGAGAACCATCTGGAACACCCAATGTCCCTGGTCAATTTCCTGTACCATTCCTCTGCTGCTGCTAGGTCTGTCATTGCCCTTCTGTAGTCCTTACCCTAATCCTGTGCCTTAGCCCCATCTAGAAAATTCAAGACAGAATTGACTCTTTTAAAACATAAATGCATCAACTTTCTTCTTTACTCCTTATTTTCTTCCTGTTCAGAATTAATCCTTCTATACTTTCAAACCCATCCCTTCTGTTTTCTGAGAGATTTTTCTACACCTTCATCTTTCTTTATTATCTATATATTTTTTCATAACACAGAAAAAGAGTTCTCTTATGTTTTTCCCCCCTTCAGTCTTCTGAGATATTCTCACTATGTAGTTCCGGCTGGCCTCGAACTCATGGCAATCCTCCTGCCTCAACCTCCTGAGTGCTAGGATCACAGGTGTGCATCTCCACACCTGGCACTTCTCTCTTACCTTAAAATAAGAAACCTCTAAACTCCTACTTCTGTCTGACTAAGAACTTTTAACAGACTTTTCAAACATTAGCCCATGTTCACTTTCTGTTTCCTCTTCAGCCTCTTGCTCCTCATTATTCACTTCGGTTTGCTTGCCTCTTGTATTTCATTTGAACCTTACTTAAGCAAAAGCATCCATAATGTGACTTCTGGATCTAATCTTCAGAGTCTATAGAACATTCTTCTTATGACACAAAAATAATTATACCTGCAAGCCAATTTTAGGATAAATCAAGGCCCCTTGTTCCTTGTTGGATACAAACCTTAGGATGTTGGCAAATTAGCCCTTGCCTACTTTTTCATCATTTCTAATTTCCTACATGTACTTTATACTTTAACTTTAGAAAAATAAATGGCTTTCTCTTTTGCTTCTGTGAGTAATTTTAGATTACTCAACTCTTTTCATTTCTACCACTCCAAGCTATCCTCACTGCTACCAAGAATCTTCTAGAAATGCAGATAAATAAAACAGTAACAACTTACCTGTGCTTCATTTTGTTAATAAACCAAATAAAGTGTATACAAGATTTTGTCCACATTCAAATACACTGCCCTCTCCACCAGCTCCAAGCACATGTACAGAGCTTCGAAGCTGTGTATGGAAATGACAGAGAAACGGAATTTCATCTTCTTGTATTAATCCTGTATTTTTGAAACTATAAAGCCAAATTAGGTTTACCAACAAGTGCACTTTGAAAAATTAAACCCACGAGGGCCCTCATTCACTGCCTCTCCAGAGGGCTAGCAATGACTGTGAATAGAATAAACAGAAAACTCACTCAATAAACATATTAGTTATACCTTTCTAAATGCTTTGATAAAATACACTGATAATCATTACATGGGAAATTCTGATGAGAGCATTTTACCTTTTCTGAGTTAACTTTATTTTTAAAAACCTATAGGCATAAGAAGGGAAACAAATTATAGCCATGATTTTAGGAGAATAGAGCTAAATGAAGTATGTTTGCTACAGCTTCTTAAGAATAATAAGGTCCTCAGTAAAAGAATTAAAACCACAATTGCCTAGTGCTACTTATACCCCTAGGAATTCACTTGCAACATTTCTCTCGTAAGTATTCTCCCATCAGTTAAAACAGAGAGTAGAGCACTACACAAACATAAGTGATCCACACTGAATCACCAAGTGGATTTCTAAAGTTAATGAAACTTAGATCTTTTGGAAAAAGCAGATTATTGCTGCAGCCCAGAAAAGTTCTTGTAAGTGCATGTAACATTTAGTTAATAATGTTCTCAGGACTATACTCATTGCCAGTACTTGCACCATCTAATACAGTCGTAATCTACACACGCCTCCAGCAGAAGATTCTGCAGGGCCCAATGGAGAGGTTTGAGCCCCCATTGATGGACTTGCCACATTCTATATAGTCCCTAGCTCCATGGTGGACAGCATAACTTTAACTACAGGAGGAAAATCACATTAAAATAAAGATTTCATAACCAATATTTTAGCTCTTGCTTTCACTTCAGTTAGTCCACTCCTTAGTTTGACAATCTTTTCTGGGGACATGGTAGGTACAGGAACTGTGTTCAAGATACAGTAGTGAACTGTGGTATGTGCTTGCCCTGGCAGAGTATAGATATGCTCATGGGGAAACTGACAATAAGTATGAAACAATACTGCTGAGGGTATGTTACTATACACAGACAATATGGTGAGGGCCAACTGCTGGTACCTAAAAGATGAAAGGAAAAGGCCAAACACTTGAGTTCTCAGTTCTGTCCCTGCCTAATTTTCTACCTTCACTTCATGCCTCTCTACTTCTCATCTAGGGTCTCTAGTCACAACCTAGGTTCTGTCCTTTCATCTTTTTGAAGTATCTTTAGTAATGTAAATTCTGTAAAGTTTAATAATCTTTACCTTTCCTGCTAGTGTGTGTGGTCTGTGTAAGTATGTTTTGCTTCATTTTGTAAGACCTTCTAGCCCTGGAATGCACTGATTCAGCCATCGTTACAGAATATGGACCCAAACACAATTATTATTTAATGTAAGTTAATATAAAGATATAAGCAACTACTTGGTATTCCTGTTAAATCTATTAGCTTTGCTGAGCAAGATGAAACATCAATAAACACTTACTGAAATGTAAAATTAACTATTTTGGGAATAATATGATCATTATAGATTTATTAAATTCTAATGGATTAATTGGCATTTTGAATAACATATAAAGTATAAGTTTTAGTAAGTTCTTCCCTACACAGAGTAAGAAAAATGAGTTTTCTATATATTTTTCTAAAATTTTTAAGGTTTAATCTATTAGCAGCAATTTCATGGTAGTGTACCTTGCCCATCCTATTGAATCGCCAAAAGCAAGCCATCTCCATTTAGCTGGACATTCATAAGGTCCAACAGACCACATCTGGCACCAGGTGAGCTCTGCAGAATGTGGGACACAAAAGAGGAGCCACAACTTCTTAGCAGGACAGCCTTAGGCATAAGCATCAGGTGTTTCCATGCAACCTAGTGTCAGCTCAGGTGTCAGGAAGTAAGACTACCAAGTGGAGAGGAGAGTCACCCAGGCTTAGAAGCCTCAGGCTCCATGGGAACCTGTATCTCTTCCCACAATCCTGAAAACTTAACTTCTTTTTTTTTTTTTTTTTTTTTTTGTTTTTCTCCAGTACCAGGAACCGAACTCACGACCTTGCGCTTGCCAGGCAGGTGCTTTGCCGCTGAGCTAAATCCCCAGCCCCAATCCTGAAAACTTAACTTCTGGGGATCACAGAAAAGACCTTTTCATGTTCAGTAAAGATCCTATTTGTGTTTACAATGAGACATTTATCACCTTAGCCACAGTCTCTCCAGTGCTGAATTCATTTTTACAGTTTAACACACTTGATACTCCACCTTCATCTAGGTGCCAAAGAATTATGGGGCTAGAAGACTAGTACAAGGTAATTTCCTCTTAGAGAAGACAAAGTTTTGTGGCAGGCAGTAATACAGTTTTATTTCCTCTATTGGAAGAGTAAACTGTATCAGTACATTAACTGGGCAGACCATTATATTGCCACTAATGTGCAATGAACTGACAAATAGAAAGTTCCTATACAAGCATGAGTCTTTCTGAGCCTTCTATCTACTTCCATTGATTTTATTTGCCAATTTCTATACTATTTCTACATTTTATTAATTCTTACATGTATATGGCTTCATAACTTGTAGTGCCAACCATCCAGCTACCATACACCTACATTTTCCTCCTTTATCTAATATTGTCTTGCTTATTGACCTTTTGTTTCCCCAAGTGAATTTTTTAATCAGCTGATAAAATCTCATACACACAAAAATAATTTTTATAAAATTCTTTCTATAAAATTAACTTTGTAGTTTAAATTGGAATAATTGATTTTTTTATTATATTAAGTCTTATTATCCCTTAATATGGAATAGCTGCCTATCAAAAGTACTTATGTAGTATTCTCAGTAAGAACTATTCACACCTTCTCTTGGATTTACTCCTAGAAATTTTCAGCTAGTGCCATTGTAAATGTAATATAGGTTAACCCCTTATATCTGCTAAGTACTGAACAACTGAAAGCCACATTTTTATATCTAGTACTTTTATACATTCTACCCTAAATACTTCATTATGATTTCTTCTTTGAGCCATAAATTTAGAAGTATGTGTCTTTAAATTCCAAATGTGTATTTCACCTTTTTGTGATTTATTTCTAGTTGAGTTGCTTTATGTCAGAATAGACAGTACATAAAAATTATTTGACCTCTGTTGAGATATATTTTACAAGTTAGTGCATGGAAAATATTTGTAAATGATCCATCTTTGCTTGAAAAGAATGTGTGTTCTCTAAATTTTAAATAAGTTCTATATATGTTCGTTTTGTTTAATTTGTTAATTTTCTTTAAAAACTTCTAAACTCTTAACAAAGTATCTGATCTATTATAAAAAAGATATTTTAAAGTAGTCCGCTATCAGTGAATTTACGAATTTATCCTTGTAATTCTTTCCAAACAGTAGTCCCCCTCATCCGCGGTTTCAGCTGCTTACAGTCAACTGCAATCCAAAAATATTAAATGGAAAATTCCAGGTGTAAATAATTCAAAAGCTGTAAGTTACACACTACTTTAGGCAGCATAATGAAATCTCATGCTCTGCCATCCTAACCCACCTGGGAGCTGAATAGTCTGTCTCCTTCTCCACTGTGTCCACAAGGGGTATGCCACTTGCCCTCTCATCTCTTAGTAGCCACCTGGGTTATCAGATTAACCAAACCATATCATAAGCACTGTATCCAAATAACCCCAATTTTACTTAATAATGGTCCCAAAGTACAAGAGTCATTATTCTGGTAATGATTGTGGCAATTCAGACATTGAGATCTAGAGGAGAAAAGGGAGCAAATTTTCACATCATGAGCATTCCATGAATGGAATAAAAGTGAAAAGGTATAGAAAATGAAAGTGAAAAGGTACAGAAAATATATTCAATGAAATAGCTGCTGAAAACTTTCCAAATCTTAGTAGATATGGATATCCAGGCCCAGCAAGCTCAAAATACCCAAATTGAGTTCAACCAAGATCTTTAAAGCATATGATATTCAAACTGTAACAAGTCCCAGACAAAAAGATAATTCTAAAGACATCAAGAGAAAAAGCATCAAGTTGTTTATAAGAGAATCCTCATAATAGCAAACTTTTCAGCAGAAACCTTACAGGTTGGAAAGAAAGGGATAATCATTTCAAAGTCCTAAAAAAAATACCAAGAATACTATATCCAGCAAAGCTATCCTTCAGAAATGGATTGGAAAAAAGACATTTGAAGACAAAAAGAAAATAAAGGAGAAAACCCCCTCCAGAGAAAACTTAAGAGAAATACTCAAGGGAGCCCTATAACAGGAGCAAAAGGACCACAACTTACAAATTTTTTATATCGAAGGAGATGCCTGATACCAAGGACACACACACAAATAGAAAAACATAAACACACACATTCTATAGGCCAATACCCTTAATGAGCATAAATCCTTAATAAAGTATTTGCAACTTTTACTAAAATACATTAAAACCTTGGCTTGCAAGCATAATTCATTCTGGAAACATGCCTGTATGCCACAGCGTTTTTACATCAAAGCAAATTCCCCATAAGAAATAATGGAAACTCTGATGATACATCCCGCAACCCAAAAATAGTAATATAAAATTATTACAATACAGTAATATAATACAAAACAATAAAGAAAATACAAAATATAAAGAAAAATAAATTAACCAGCACTTAGCTTTGAAAACCTCCATGGCTGGTATAAGGGGGGAAGGATTATTGTGTAAGACAACTTTCACTATCACTAACAAAATCACTGCTACCTATCGGATCAATGGAATCTTTTTCTTTTCATGAAACTTTAATAAGGAACCTATCCCATGACACTCGCTCTTGCTTCCTTTTGAGGATTTTGCAGAAATATGACACTGCATTGTCATTAGATTTATTACTTGCATTGCTATAGCCTCACTCAGGGGGTGCTTTCCTACAAAATTTTGCACTGCTTCCCACATTTTACATATCTCCTTAATTTCATTTGTAGTGAGTGATTCCTCCACCTTTTTCTCCTCTTCATCTGCAGATGAGATCTCCTTCACAACCTCTTGCTGTTGGAAGACAACACACAATCCCACAGTGAGTTGGAGGGGACCATTTGCTCAGTTGTGATCATGTGACATTCAGCTTCACTTACTACTTTACTGCAAAACATCACTTGTTTACCTAGTTAAATATTATTAGAAATATGCATTTGTCCTGTGGAACACTCATGGAACAAGTTACTTGCAATCCAAGGTTTTACTGTACTTTCAAACCAAATCAAACAACACATTAAAAAGTTCATACACTATAATCAAATTGTTTTCATTGCATTATACTCAACATATGCAAATCAATAAACACAAAACACCACATAAATAAGATCAAAAATAAAAATCACATGATTCAACTGATATGGAAGTATCACTCACAAAATATAACATCCCTTCATGATAACACACCTAAAGAAAGTAAGGATCATACCTCAACTTTTATGTGATAAACTCACGGTATTACACTGAATGGGGAAAAACTGAAAACATTTCCTCTAAAATCATAAATAAGACAAATATGTTCCATCTCACCACTCCTTCTTCACACAGTACCTAAAGACATTAGCTAGAAAGATTAGGTAAGAAAAAGAAATAAAAGGTGTACAAATAGGGAAAGAAGTCAAATTATCCCTATTTGCAGATGATGTGAGCCTATACTCTGCAGACTCTAAAATGCCACCAAAAGACTTTTAAAATCTGATAAACAAATTCAGCAAAGTAACATGATATAGAATTAACACTAAAGAAATGCATAGATGGGAAAGAAATCAAGAAAACAATTCCACCCACAAAACCTTAAAAGAAAACCCTACAAATCAGCTTAATAAAGGAGGAGAAAGACTTATATAACAAAAATTACAGAACACTAAAGAAAGAAACTGCAGACACAGGAAGATGAAAAGTGTTCCCATATTTATGGATCAGCAGAACTAACACTGTTAAGATAGCTGTTATTGTTTATATCTAGACATTCTCCTAAAGCCTCATGCACTCATAGGTAGGGCTCTAGGGAGTGACTGGATTAATCTACTGATTGATTTAGCAAAGTTCTCAGTGTGGATGATGCATTTACTGAAGAAGGAACATCCACTTGAATGTGAATGGCACCAACCAACAGGATTGCTGCCTGAATGGAATGAAAAGAAAAAGTAAAAGGAAGTCTTAACTTCCTCCTGTCTGCCATGCCATGGACTGTTTCCTTTCTTCTATGCCAGAATCCTGCCATACTGCTCTGCCTTGGAGTCAGTTGACTACAAACTGAAACCTCTAGAAACTGTGAGCTGAAATAAACCTTTCCTCCTTTAATTTGTGTGTGTCAGGTATTTTGTTCCAGCAACAAGAAAGTGACTAAGACAATGACCATATTACTGAAAGTGATCTACAGATTCAATGCAATCCTCATCAAAATTTTAATGACATCCTTCACAGAACTAGAAAAAAAATCCTAAAATTCGTATGGAAACACAAAAGACCCAGAATATTCAAGTAAACATAGGCAAAACGAGGAAAGCTGGAGGTACCACAATACCTAATTTTAGGTTATATTAGAATGCCATAGTAATAAAAATGGGGGTCCTGGCATTAAAAACAGAAATGTAGACCAATGGAATACAGTAGAGGACACAGAAACAAAGCCATGCACCTGCAGCCATTTGATTCTTGACAAAGGGGCCAAAACATATTCCACAGAAAAGACAGGCTCTTTAATAAATGGTGCTAGGAAAACTGGACAATAATATGAAGACTGAAATTACAACCCTAACTCTCATCCTGTATAAAAATCAATTCAAAATGTATCACAGACCTGAAACTTTGAAACTACTAAGACAAAACACAGAGGAAACAATTGAAGTCACCGACACAGCCATAGACTTACTGAATAGGATTCTATTAGCACAGGAAATATAACCAAGAATCAACAAACGAGACTTTACCAAATTAAAAAGTTTCTGCACAGGAAAGGAAACAATGAATAGAGTGAAAAGACAGACTACAGAAGGGGAAAAACTCATTGCCAGCTATTCTTCCAATAGAAGATTTCTACATACAACATATAAAAACTCAGAAAACTTAACATCAAGAACAAATGGCAGACCCTGTCTCAAAAAGACAAAAAAAAAAAAAAAAGAATAAACAGCAAAATTAATGAATGGAAAAATGAACAGATACATCTCAAAAAATACAGATGTCCAATAAGCATATGAAAAAAATTCAACATCTTTAACTATTAAGGAAATGTAAATCAAAACTACATTGAGATTCCAACTCATCTTAATCAGAATGGCTATCATTAAGAATATAAAAAACAAATAAATGTTGGCAAGAATGTGGGGAGAAATGAACCCTTCTATACTACTGGTGACAATGTAAATTAGTACACAGACCTTATGAAAATCAATACAGAGTTTTCTCACTCTACACTCACCTATACTACTTGTTGGTAAGTACCTGAAGGAATTAAAGGTAGCATACTATAAAGATTCCTGTGTACTCGTGATTACTGAAGCACAATTCACAACAGCCAATTTATGGAACTAATCCAGGTTCCCATCAATAGATGAATGGCTAAAGAAAATGTGATATATATACAATCAAGAATTATTTAGCCATAAAAAGAACAAAATTATATCATTTGCAGGAAAATGAATAGACTCAGGTCATCATGTTAGCCTAAATAAGTAAGAATGACAAGTATTACATGTTTTCCCTAATACAGCAAATGAAAAAATAGACATAAAAGTAGAAGGAGTACTATTATTAAATAAGAGGAAGAGAATAAAGATATAAAGGATGTGTTATAATTTAGACCTAAAAATATTCCCCAGAAGTCTCATTTGTTTCAAGATGGGGGCTGGCTGGAAGAGACAGTTCACTGTGATATGGACCAGGCAGGGTGGATTCTTGTCACTAGCTCCTCCCTGTTCCCTGGCTGCAACTGGGTGACCAGCTGCACTATACTATGCTATTTTACCATGGTGTTCTTGCCTTAGAGCCAGTTGATCATACATGAACTGAACCTTCTGAAATCATGAGCTAAAATAAACTTTTCCTTCTTAAATTGTAGGTGTCAGGTATTTTGTCTCAAAAATGGGAAAATGACTAATGCAGTAAAGGGGGCCAGAAATGATCAAAATGTTATATGAAAAATTTTAAAATCAGCATAAAAAGGCGAGTTTTTTTTTAAAGAAAATTGATAATATGGAACTAAAAGTAACCCCATTCTCAAGAACCTCAACAAAAGTAAAACAACTCAAAATGGATCAAAGACTTAACATAAGACCTGAAAGTAGGAAAGTACAGGGGAGACACTCCAGGAAATTGGTCTCAGCAGATATGTTTGGTTAAGACTCCAACAGCTCAGGCAAAAAAGAAAAAAATGACAAATCATCAACAGAGTTAAGAGACAACATATGGAAAGGGAAAAAACATGTGCAAACCACTCATATGACAAGGATTAATTCCAGAATATATAAGGAACTCATAGAACTTAACAGCAAAATAATAATAATAATAATAATGGTAATAATCTAATTAAAAGTGATAAATTATCTAAACAAACATTTCTCCTAATAGGTTATATGAGGTGTGATCACAAAATACAGGGAATGCTGCTACAGAAGCCATCCCATAGAAAGGCAGGGATCTTCAATATAAGAAGTGATGCACCAAACCTTAGCAATAGCATGTGAAAAATTCCAACTTATTCAGTGCCATCAGTCAGTTGAGAGGTATGGTTGAGAGAAAGGGTGTTTTAAAATAAGCCATCAATCATAGATCATGCACAATACATTTCATTGGAATCATGTAATTGCATCACCTCCAATTCCAGATTTTTAAGAAATGTCATCACAGAAAGTAAAACTTGGTTCTATGGTTATGATCTTGAAACCAAGATTCAGAGTTTCTCAATGGAAATCACCCAGTTCTCAAGCAAAAAAAGTGTGTCAATTAAGATACAACATCATGGTAATGTTTTTTGACCTTGATGGAACTGTGAAAAGTGAATTTTAATCCAGGTATACTACAGTCAACTCTGAATACTGTAAGCACTTAGTAGAATGTTTAAGAAATGATGTATATAGAAAACATACTGAGAAAAGGGCAAATGGTTTCACTCTCCATCCTGACAATGTTCCATCTCACATACTACTTCTGGTATGACAACTTCTGTCAAATAAACTCATTACAATGTATCTTTATCCACCTTATTCCTTAGATCTGGCACCATGTGACTTCTGATTCTTCCCCAAAATAAATAAATTCAGGACATCAAGGCAGCCACAACAGCACAACCAAAGACAAAAAAGAGGACTTACAGAAATGTTCCAACAAGTTGCAAGAATGATAGGATTTTTCAAAGTGAGGGGAATATTCTGATGAGAAATATTGGCACTGTATCTTTTATTGTGATAAATTTTTTAAAATTTAACTTTTCATCACACCCTGTAAAAAAATCAGGAAGCATATGAAAAAGTGCTCAACACCGCTAATTACACCAAGGAAATGCAAATCAAAACCACAATAAGATCTATTTTATCACTTAAAATGGTAACTATCAAAAATAGAAAAATAGCAGGTACCTATAAGAATGTGTGAGAAATAGAACTCTTGTACATTGTTAACAAAAATATAAATCTATAAAGACAGTATCTAAAACAGCACATTCTTCAAAAAATAGAACTAGAACCACATGATTCAGCAATGTCACTAAAAGATGTATGTTTAAAGAAATGGAAATCAAGGTCATAATCATCTTCACTCACACACATATTGCAGTATTGTTCACAACAGCCCAAGTACAGACTCAACTTATATGTTCATTTTGAAAAGATGAACTGATTAATAAAATATGTGCACTGGAACACTACTCACTAGATGACATCACATTAAGTGATACAAGCCAGGCACAAAAAGACAAATATAATTGCATGCTCTCACACATACCTGGAGTCTAAAAAAATGGCCTAAAAAAAAGTACAGCAGAAGTTACATGAGCATGGGCAGGGGGGGCAGAGAGAACAGTGAAATGGAGACAAGATGGACAATGACTACAGAGGTACAGGTAGGTAAGAGAAAAAAACTAATGTTCTACAGCACAGTAGTGTAACTATGATTAAAAACAATTAATTCAATATTTCAAATAGCTAATGGCAAGGATTTTGAATTTTTCAACACAAAGATCTACACCTGAG
The DNA here is from genome assembly GCF_000276665.1 of Chinchilla lanigera. Lineage (NCBI taxonomy): Eukaryota > Metazoa > Chordata > Mammalia > Rodentia > Chinchillidae > Chinchilla > Chinchilla lanigera. Next base: position 1,891,864 of record NW_004955556.1, on the reverse strand, counting down.
GTGAAAAATATGCCGTGATCTTATCATCACATACTGCATGCATATACTGAGATGTCACATTGTACTCCATAAATATGTATAACTACTGTCAATTAAATATTATAGTTTTAAAAATAAGGAAAGAAAAAAACCTGTATAACGAGGTTGCTAAGATATACAGTCAGAACAAATCTATCCATGAAATTATAAAGGAGGAAAAGTAAATTCATTTATCTTATTATATTGTTGTTCCCTCTTATTATTGGTTACTTCTTTTAATTTCTCAGTGTGCTTAACTTATAAATCAAGCTTTAACATAAGTATATATGTATAGAGAAAACAGTATATTCAGATATTCTTTGACATAGTAGTTACGCAAGAAGTAAAAACTTAAGGTGGGCCTTTCTCAAGATAAAGTATTTAGATCTGGAAAGTTACTAGCATACAAAATTGTCAAACAGCCTGTGGACATTACAAAGGTCGTGCAACTAGAAGATCCTTAAACAAATGGGATATCAGAGGAGAGACAATCAATAAGAAAGCCTTTGTTGACAATGTAGGCATGAGTGGGAAAGGGAGAAGAAAGGTTCATTTTCATGGAAGGATAACTAAAGTTAAGTGAAAACACACTCACCACAGCATAAAACCTCTAGACAAGAACATTGGCTTCTCAGAAAGTTCCAAAGTACAGACAGAATTATTTAAAAAAAATCCAAACTCAAAATGGAAGAGGGACCAGGAAACTGCCTTATAAAGTGATAATAAAATTTATGTGACATCCCACAAAGGCTGTTCCTCCCACAGTCTTCAGCCAGTGAGGAACTGGAGGAAGGGACCTGCATACTAGGAATAAACGACTCACTGTAACTGCCCTGTGTATGCCTGCTTGCACAGTGGACACTCAGTCTTACAAAACTGACAGTAAAAGGCTTATATTCACGGCTCTTCGTGCCTCCAAATACATTCCTAGGGCCTGGGCAAATGAATGCATTTCTCACAGGTCATATATGCCCTGGCAAAGCCATTATAATTTGAAAATACTATGAGCAAAACAAATGCATTTATAGCCAGCTGTGGTGGTGCACATTTGTAACCCCAGCTACTTGGAAGGCTGAAGCACAAGCATTGTAAGTTTGAGGGCAGCGCAGGTAATTTATCAAGACTTTATCTCACATTAAAAGTTTTTTTAAAGAGTTGGGAATGTAGCTCAGTGTTAGTGTGCTTGTTTGCTATACATGACATTCTGGGTTTAAACCCAATACTGAAAAAAAGCATTTCTACTATAGAGTATTATAGTTATTTTGTACTTTTTGACTGTGTAGTTGACTGGCAGCTGCAGTTCACTACGGCTGGTCAGCATCACAAGAGAACAAATTAATGCATATTTCTATCCCAAGAAAAGATCAAACTCTAAAACACTATCTCTAAATGCACGTTGTTTTTGCACCACTCTAGTGTTTTAAAAAATCTCAAGTGGGGAGCTGGGGATTTAGCTCAGCGACAAAAGCGCCTGCCTGGCAAGCGCAAGGTCGTGAGTTCGGTTCCCGGTACCGGAGAAAAACCAAAAACCAAAAAAAAAAAAAAAAATCTTAAGTGGAGCCAATGTAAGTACTGAATAGGGATTGGTACCATCTCTGGTTTCAGGCACTCACTGTGGAACCTAAAATGCACCCTTCATAGATAAAAGGAGACTACTCAACTGATTTATGTATTCTGACACTATCATTATATGCTATCAGGGAAAGGGTTAAAAGTGATGAGAGTCAGCGAAATGCAGGTGTTTGCTGAAATGACCCTGGCTGCTACCTTTTACAGAGAAACTGGCTATCTTTCCTGGGACGGAAACGTTACGTACACATAGCCTTGCATGCACTTTGAAAGTGTCCTTGGTTTTAGCCAGACCCAAGACACTCAGCTCTAAGACATGCAGGCTGTTGGCGCCAACCCACTTCTGTCTGAATGCTGTACTCAAGAAACTAACAAACTGGGTACATTGTTGCATTTTCTCTCTCACCTGCCAAAGGCTCTGTCTCATCCAAGATCCTTCCCCAGATGATCCCCTTCATCTTTGGTGCTGTCCCTTGCCTCATTGTATGGTAATGTATTATTGGACTATGCTCAGATCTGCTGTACTTCTACAATAAATTTACTTTCATCTATATAAAATTATGATGCAGCTTCTCAACTTTCTGTGGCCACGTATATGTGGCTCCTTACTATTAGAGATGTTTATAAATGTAGTAGAGTTTTTATCCTTTTTGTAAATTAAATCTTTTAGCATTATATAGGGACCTTTTAATACCTAATGTTTGCTATTACCATAGCTGCACCAACTCTTTTTAATTAGTGTTTGCTTAGCATACAGACATTCCTCACTTAATGACCAAATCCTGTTCCTAAGACTAGGTCATTAAATGAATTGGTTGCTAAATGAGGAACTGTATATAGTATGTACACTTCAATATTCAGAGCAAAGAAATGGTCAGAGGAAATTCCAACTTGATGACTTTGCTTCTATTTGCATAAGTCTTCCAGCAGTACTGTATGTATCCAACATTAGACTACAGTACTATACTGTACCATACAATCAGCAAAAATTAAGGTACAATGCTGAAGAAGAAGCCACCATAGGCCACACTGCCACTCATGTTTCTGGGTTATGTCTGAATGTTGGTTGTAAGTCTGAGTGGCAGGTTGTTAAGTCTGAATAGCCATTAGACAGCTAGGTTGTTAAGTGAGGAATATCTTGGATATATACTTAATTCTTTAATGTAAACAGGAAAATGCCCCCTTAGGATTCTTAGTGTTTTGGCTAAGATCAAGTGTAGTAGGATTCATGTTAACTCATCGTGAATCTGACTAATTAAGTAAAATGAATGCTACAGAGCTACTCAATCATGGAAACTAGTTTATCAAATCATTTGGTTAAGACAAATTCCTAAACATTAACTTAAAGATAATTAAAATTAGTATGTGGAGATTGTTAATAAAATGGGATAAAGTAAAAGAAATGGGGCAGTATTTATCACACCAATAAAGCTCTCCCCACTCTTACAAGACATGTTGAAAAAGTCATTCAAGTACAACTCATTTATTTACAAAAAGTGACATTATCTAAAAGAGAAGCCATAGTATAATTTAAGTCTGAGACATTGTTCAAGTTATGCTTCAGAATCAACTTGATTACACTTTGTAAAGAAGTGAGCTATTCTAGATGGCTGAAATTTAAACTGACAGCTCACGTAGGTCTAAAATGACTCTGATCAAATGAAATGTGATTTGGTTAACAATATCAAGAAGTAACAAGGAGAAATATAATTAAATATCAAGATACCAGGTCATTTGGAAATTGTTTACTGGATCAAATCAATGCCTAATTAAAGAAAGGGTTAAATTATTTTTTTCTGAAGAGTCTACATTAGCTTTTCCATTCTTCATGCACCAAGGATTTATGAGAACAAAGTGAAAATGGTAATACTAGGAGACAGAAGCCTGGCTTGCAGTCTTTTCTCTATAGCTATAGGATTATATAATCATGGACAAATTACTTCAGCTTTCTGGTTCTTAGCTTCTTCACCTCTAAAATGAGTGTTAGGAATAAATTTCCTTACCTATCTTTCAATATAACCACTTACAAGTCTAGAGTCAAGACAATTCCTAGGGGAAAGCATATTCAAAAGGATATCAAGTAGCTATAATATTAAACTGCTTCATACAATATTAAGAAAAGCAAATCCTGATAAAATTAGCTAATTCTCCCAACATACTTCCAAAACTTTTGAGGACTATTCTAAGATATTCTGTAGAAAAACCAAACTTTAAAATATATCAAAACTCATCCTAGATAGGCCAAAACTTAAAATTTAGCAAGAAAACACAAAAACTAAAAATGTCAAAGATTTCATGGTGACCTTGATATAGCTGCCCTACATAGAACGGTAAGCAGAATCCTTCAGGAGAAAATAACCAAGCAGTAATTTTTAAAGCAACATTCCTGCCAGTGGAAGCAGTAGCTAAACTGGAGAAGTGAGAAAAGCAGTACTTGCTCCTGCACCCCTGGGCGGAACTTACAGGAAGTGAGCGTGAGGGCATCACTGAAAAAGTCCCAAAGCTCCAGATGACTATATAAGAGAAAGAAATGCAAAGCATCCACAAAATGAAAATGAGTTTCCCTTTCTTGTGCTCTAACCCTGGCAGTAATTCCATAGGAAGAGAATGTGTTGAAGGTAGAGGTTTTTCCAGGTATTTCACAGCCCTCTACTTTTCCAAAGTGTGTCACATTGCACCATGCTATTGCTATCACGGAAAAAGTCCACCTTCAATGTATCTAAGGGTGCTTCATACTTCACTGAAATTTATTTTGTACCTCTGTTAGTAATACAAAATAACATAAATTTCAAAATGAAGTAAACTTCCAGAGTAGCACTGAAAAGTTTTTCTTATAGCTGCATCAAGTCTACATCTTCTTTAACAACAGAGAGAATAGGCTTAAAACAGTATTGTGGTAAGGACAACATAACAGGTACCTATTCCCCAGAGAGCGTGGTCAATGATCCAGGTATCATCCACCATCACTAAGCAGAGGACCCTCTCCTTTTTACCTTTCATAACAGTGTCTTTTTCTTAATGTAGGCACATTCTGGTAATCCATGTCTTCTGTGTCAGACTCATATCCTTCATTATCATTTTCTGAATAAGGAGAAGAAAATAATTGATTAAATGGAAAGCACCATATACAAGTTGACATCTTAATGAGAAAAGCCAACCTATATGAGGGGAATTTTCAGTTACTTTTCCTGCTGTAAATAATCTCATCTTTATCTCCTACATTAATGTTTTCTGCCCCTGTTTTGGAAAAAAAAACAATAGTTCTCTTGGCCTTCTTGGTTAGGATTATCCTTGGGTTGTTGATTTTTGACCAGTTCCTTTATTCCCAATTACTATGTATTAATCAAGTACACTTCAGGTAAATTTCAAATATATGCAACCTGCAGAAACTATGCATTGGGAACTATAAAAACAATTCTTCTGTTTCAGAGTTTATTTTATGAACAAAATATAATGTTAGAAAAATCTCACATTAATTTCTCGTATTATTTATAATTCATAATTGGCTAATTTATGAATTATAAACAATATAAGAAATTTTGATAACCTATTCAGAAGTAGTCTTAGGCTTTAATGAAGAACATAATATAAATTATCCCAAAAAATACATTGCTGAGTTTATTATATGATTTATATTCATTACTTTTGCTAATGTTGCTGTACAAAATCTTTCAGATAAGAAGCCAATAGAGATAATTTTCTCTAGTCTCTGAGTGGGAACTCAGAATACTGTTTCCCATATCATGGCAACCAAAGATGTGATTTAGAAAGTTTGTGATATGGCATATTACAAAATTAATAAGAACACAGTTAACAAGTACTTTGAAAACTAAGTCCATTCCTAAGTGTATTAAAAAGAAAACTAAATAAAATTGAAAAGTATTTATCATATTATAACGTTTCAAGCCCTGAAAGAAAATAATTGCCAATGTAGATTACTATATCCAGCAAAGCTATCCTTAAAAATTGAAGAATGCAGACCCTGAAGACCCTGTATAAACTACAGAAATTCATGACTACCAAGCCAGCATTGCAAGAAATATTCAAGGGAATCTTAAACACTCACCAAAAGTACAACCATGAGGAAAAGGGAAAGAATAAAGCTCAAAACAAAGAGAAAGAATAAAGCTCACTGGGAGAGAAGATGAATGAATGAACAACAAAAATTAATCAAACATCATAAATGCAACGAAGTGACAGGAATTAGTACATACCTTTCAATAATAACAGTGTAAAGAGTCTCAACTCTATAATTAGAAAACACAAGGTGTCAAACTAGATCAAAACACAAGACATAACTGTAGGCCTGCAAAGGACACATCATCTACAATGACACACAGACTAAAAATGAAAAGATGAAAAATTATACTCTAAGTGGCTACAACCAAAAAGAAAGCAAGAAGAGCCATATGCATATCTGAAAGATTAGACTTCAAACCAAAACTGGGGGCTGGGATATAGCTCAGTGGCATAAGCACTTGCCTGGCAAGCCTGAGGTCATGAGTTCGATTTCTGGTACCAAAAAAAAAGGAAAAACAAAAACAAAAAACCTGTCAGAAGAAACAAAGAAGGCCACTATAATAAGTTTGGCATGGTGCCACATACCTGTGATCCCTACACTCCAAGAGGCTGAAGTAAAAGGACTGAGTTACAACCCAGCCTGGGCAACTCAGCAACTCAGTGAGACCTTACCTCAAAAAATAAAATAGGATGAGGATATAGCTTAGTACAAAGGTCCTGGGTACAACATAATACTGAAAAAGAGAAGGAGAAAGAGCAGAAGGAGAAAGAAGAGATGAAGGAGGAGGAGGACAGGAGAAGAAGAGAAAGAAGAAAAAGAGGGAAGGGAGGAGGAGAAGAAAGAGGAGGAAGAAGATGACAAGGACATACTGGTAAAGAGAAAAATTCACCAAGAAGAGATAACAATCATAAATATATATGCACTAAAAGTCAGTGCATCCAGTTTCATAAAACATACACTACTTAACATAAAAAGACATACAGACCCCAATACAATCATGGTAGGAAACTTCAACACTCCATTAGTACAAACAGATAGGTTATCTAGACAAAAATCAAAAAGGAACATCAGAATTAAACTACACTACAGCTCAAAATCACTTTATTGGTATCTATAGTTTTTCATCCAATGTAGGTAGAATATACTTTCTTTTCAGCACCCCACAGAACTTTCTCCAAAACAGACTATATTTTAGGGGATAAAGCAAATAGCAGGAAATAAAAACACTGAAATAATTTCATGCATATTATCAGATCACAAGGGAATGAAACCAGAAATCAACATCAAGAGAAACTACACAAACACATGGAAATCTAGTAACAATACTCTTAAATGATCAATGAGTCACTGAAAAAATCAGGGAAGAAATTCAAAAATTCCCAGAATCAAATTCTAATGGAAACACTAGATATCAGAATCTGCAGGAAACAATGACAGCAATTCAGAAGAGGAAAGTTTGTAGTTATGAGTGCCTATTTTAGATAAACAGAACAAGCCCAAATACCTAACTGAATAATGCATCTCAAGGTCCTAGAAAGACAAGGAAAACTCAAACCCAAAACCGTAGATGGAAATAAATAATAAAGATCAGAGAAGAAGTTAATAAAACTAAAGCTGAAGAAAATCGATTAATGAGTCAGAGTTAGTTATTTGATAAGAAAAAATTTATAAACCCATAGGCAGATTTGCCAAAAAGAGATGGCCTAAATTAATAAAACTAGAAATGAAAAAAGCAAGATTAAGATAGACATACTGAAATCTAGAAGATCATCAAAAATGATCTTCAAAATTTATATTTCCAACAAGTTGGAGAATCTATAAGAAATAAATAAGTTTCTACATATATATGACTAATCTAACTTAAATCAGAAGTTATACAAAGTCTAATGAGGCCAACAATAAGCA
>NW_004955556.1:1866595-1884251 GCF_000276665.1 Chinchilla lanigera | reverse complement strand
AAAAAAAAAAAAAAAAAAAAAAAAAAGCAGTGAGATTAAGCAATAATTAAACTTCTACCAAGTGGGAAAGTCTAAGACCAAATGGATTTATGGCTGAATTCTACCAGCTCTTTAGAGAAAAACTGACGGCCACGCTCACTTTTTTCCACTTAATAGAAAGGGAGGCAATGCTTCCAAATTTACAAAGTCAGCACTGCTCCGATATTAAAATCGGATGAGGACACAACAAAAAGGAAAACTATGGACGAATATTTTTGAAGAATAAATGAGATATGATAAAAATATAAGGTGAACATTAAAAATTTTTAAATGAATTGCAGTAAAAGGCACATTGCTATGAACTCCCTTCAAAATACCCCATTTAGCCAGGGATTTAGCTCAGCAGCACAGAGCCTGCCTAGCAAGCGCAAGGTTGTGAGTTCAATTCCCGGTACTGGAAAAAAAACAAAAAGAAAAAAACTGAAAAAAAAAAAAAAACCATTTGGCTTTGAACACACCCTATTGTTCTTGTCACTTTCTGAAGCAGTTCTGGAAGTCGTCCTCCATGTCTTTAGAGGTGTGATCGAAAATATAGTGAACACTGCTGCTCAATGCCATCAAAGGAAAAGCAAGCTCATAAAAACACAGTGTGTCTTCCTCCACCTGACTCACCAGATCTGGTACTGTGCAACTTCTGACTCTTTGCCTAAGTAAAAATGGCCATAAAAGGTAAACATTTTGAATCCATTCAGGACACTGAGGCAGTGACAACAGTGTAACTAAACACACTCACAAAAAAGGATTCCCAAAACTTCTTCAGAAAAGTAGCAAGAATGATAGGATAAGGGCTGGGGATTTAGCTCAGCGGCAAAAGCGCCTGCTTTTAGGATAAGTGTGCTCAAAGACAGGGGGAGTATTCTAAAGGGAACTAATGACAACGTCTTTTACTATAATACATTTTTTAAAAAATGTAAATAATCTCCATGTTTTGGATCATACCGCTTAGGTGCAACAATCCTCAGTAAGATGGCTGCAAGAAAAATTCAACAACACATTAAGAAGATTGAGACCACCTACTAGGGACTCCTTCTGTCTCTCTTAGAAGTTTTCTTTCTCTCAATCAGTACTTCCTACTCTAGAAAACAATACTAAAAAGATCAGTTCTATGTACAATAGTTTCCAAAAATTAGGCACTAAGAATCAATCTAATCAAGGAAGTGAAAGACCTCCACAATGAAAATTATAGAATTCCAAAGAAGTTCAAGACATTAAAAAAATGGAAATGTGTATCTTGTTCTTGGATCAGTGGAGTTAATAGTGTTTAAATAGCCATATTACCAAAATCAATCTATAGATTAAATGCAATCATTATTAAAATACCAACAACATTCTTCATAAAACTACAAAAAGCAGTTCTGAATTTCATTTGAATTCAAAAATGACCCAGAATAGCCAAACAAATCTTGAGCAAAAAGAGCAATGATAGAGGTATCACCACACCAGACTTCAACCTATACTGTAAAACCACAGTTACAAAAACAACAAGGTACTGGCACAAAAACAGTAATGTAGACCAATGGAATAGAGTACATGAAAACAAACCCAAGCACCAACAGACATCTAAATATTTTTAAAGGGACCAAAACAGTATGCTTATGAAAAGATAGTCTCTCTAACAAATGGTGCTGGGAAAACTGGATATCTATATGAAGAAAATTGAAACCAAAGCCCTAACTCACATTCTACACTAAAATCAAATCCAAACGGGTCAAAGACCTAGATATAAAACCAGAAACATTTAAAGTGCTGAAAATAACACTGGGGAAACAGCTGAATCCAGAAGCCACGGGCAGAGACTTCCTGAACAGGACTCTAAGACCAAAGAATGATATCAAGAATCAATAAATGGAAATATATCAAATTAAAAGGCTTCTGCATAACAAAGGAAACAACAGAGTAAAGACACAATCCACTGAATGAGAAAATTTTTGCTTGCTACTCTTCCGATAGAGGAAAATCTTTACTAGCTACTCTTCTTGTACCTACATTTTAAACCCCCAAAATTAACCCCCATGAAACAATGAACTCAATTTTTAAAATGAGCAAATGAACTGAATAGATACTGCTCAAAACAAAAAGTTTAAACTGTCAAAAAGTATAAGTATAAAAAAGGTAAGAAAAAATGTTCAACATCTCTAGCCACCAGAGAAATGCAAATTAAAACTACACTTTACCCCAGTCAAAATAGCTATCATCAAGAATCTAAACAAACAAACAAAAAATGTTGGCAAGAATGTAAGGAAAAGGGGACCCTTTTACATTTTGCGGGGCATGTAAATTAGTACAACCACTATGGAAATCAGTATGAGTTTCCTTAAAGAACTAAAACTAGAAATTCCACTCCACACAGCTATACCTGCCCTGAATATATTCCCAAAATAATTAAAGACATCATACTCTGATGATACATGCATATCAACATTCACAGCAGCACAGTTTATAATAGCTAAACTGTGGAAACAGCCTAGATGCCCACAAAGAGATAAATGAATAAAAAAGAATTTGTTACATACACAATGGAGTATTACCCAGCCATAAGGAAGAACGAAATCCTGCCCACTTGCAGGTAAACGGATGGAACTAAAAACTGTTGTGTTAAATGCAACTAACCAGTCTCAAAAAACTAAATATTGTGTGTATTCTCCTATATGAGAAACCTAAAGCATACATAAGTTAATAAACAAATAAATAATAAGGAACAGATGACAGGAAACCAAGAGGTAGACTTCTGGAGGTACAGAAGGGGAAAATTAGGAGATGGGAAGAGGAGAGGGAGGTAATGGGACAGGCCACACTCCACAATAACCAATTAGACATAGCAATAGAAGGGAAAATGTCATTCTCAATAGCAAATAGTATAAGGAAACTAGATGTAAACTGAAATAAAAATATACCTTTGTTTATTTCACTACACAGTGAAAGCTGAAAATTTTTATTTAGAAGCATAAAAGATAAGATAACCTTTATTTAAAAAAGAAACAGCTCAAGATCATAGTTGCGGCAGTATCTCCCTTGTTTGCAGATTTAACACAAATCCAATTTAAATTGGAGTAAAATGTGTATGTGCATGCATGCATGTGTGTTTGTCTAGTCATGTGTAGACAAGCTACAGAATGTAAGTCCAAGAACAGCAAAGACAACTTTGGGAAGAGAGAAGAGATAGGGAGCATTTTACATACCAAACATCAGTATTTATTAGAAGCCAAAGTAAGCAAACTGTGAATTTATGTACCGATGAACAAATGGATAACTAAACTGAATAGGATACAAAAACAAACCAAGTACATACAGCATTTGCCACATGATAGTGGTGACACTGAAAAGCAGCAGGAAAACTATAAACTAACTAGGATTAGGACAACTGGCTGTTCTATCAGAAAAAGAGAAACTTTATGTCATAGCATAGCATGACAAGATAAATACCAAAATATTAAAAATAAACTATTTTATTACCTCAGGGTAAGAATGAATTGAGTTAAAAAAACACAACTTAAAGAAAAAATATTTAATGAATGTGAATATTCAATTAAAATATACTATCAACAAATTTTTTAAATCACCAAGAAGTCATAGAACAGACAATTATGTAAAGAATTCCTAAAATTCAGTAAGACAAACAAGCAAATAGGAAAAGTGACAGAGTATATATTTTTTATTTTAAAAGAGTAGTAAATGAGAAACAAATAGAACAGTCACAGCATACCAGCATCACAAACATAAACAAATCAAAGCAAGAACATTTAAAGTGATACAGAGTCCCAAGACAAAGTAATACGAATCAACAGTGGTTGTTATATTACATATCGCTATCCTCAACTACATTGCTCAGATTACCAGATGTAAGAATGAAAGATTGCTCAAACCATTATGGGGAATAAGAAAATAATTCTTCGATAAAACAGAGATAATACAGAGTTTCACTAGACAAGATGGCAGGAGTCCACCACAGTAATTCTACTGCATATTGTTACCTTCAAATCAGTTGCTCAGACCACCAGACACAAGCACGCAAAGTCGATCAGAACATAAAAAATTGTAATCATTAACTGTTCATTTCAATACACCATCAGCAATATAGTTATCGCAGCTATTCATATATATATTTATATTTTGTGTCCCTTCTTTTATTTCTTTCTCTCATTCCAGTCGTTCTTTCCTTTGAGCAATTTCTTTCCCTTTCCTATCATTTATTGCACATATTGAGTTTTATCTAGTCTTTCAGGTTCCTACACAAGGAGACAATATGATGTTTACCCATCTGGGTCTGATTATATTTCCTTTTTTTTTTTTGGCTTTTTTCCGGTACCAGGAACCGAACTCATGACCTTGCGCTTGCCAGGTAGGCGCTGTGCCACTGAGCTAAATCCCCAGCCCCAGGTCCGATTATATTAAACTAGTTGACATTCTTAGTTACAAAAAGGCACCCAACTTTTTCTGATTTGAGAATAAAGACAACTTACTACATAATCGGCTCCTTTTACCATCAAAAAAGGCTGAGAAATAAGATGTGCGTCCTCTGGATGCTGCTGAGTAAACATCAACAACCCTGATGCTGCATGCTAAAACCAAAACTTACCTTTCATAGCTCTTGGCACTGAATGTCACTGCAACTATAGCTTTATGCCATGATTAAGAAAATAGGGAGGAGCCGGGCATGGTGGCACACACCTGTAATCCCAGTACTCGGGAGGCTGAGGCAGGAGGATGGTTGCGAGTTCGAGGCCAGCCTGGGCTACAAAGTGAGCTCAAGGTCAGCCTGAACTGCGTAGCAAGACCCTGTCTCAAAAAAAAAAAAAAAACAAAAAAAAAACAAGAAAATAGGGAAATCACAAAACTATCCTCAAATGCTAGGGAGGCAAGTTAAAAGAAAATTATAAACAAGTGAATAAGTATATAAGTAACTGGAACGTTAGGCTGACCCTGGGTTCCTAAAACTTCCTAGAGCAGAACTAAAATTTAGTCTGGTTTTTTTTTTCATGAGAGATAAATAAGCTTACAGTTTTTAAAAGCCACTTACATTTCAGTTCTGCTATTCATACCTAATCCCAACCAATGTAAACATCAACTTCTAATGGTCTTTCAAAGTGGCCTGATAGATCTCAGGGATCACTTTACTTCTCTCCTCCTCTGAAAATTATTTCCAGCCTTTGGTATTTTCCTATGCTTGTAACATTTCCATCCCCCTTCCTCACTCTCAGCATTTCATGGATAAATAGAGACCAGGTTGAACTCCCTGGTCTCATGGTACTCAAGAAACTAATCCTCCACATCTGCACACTCATCTCCCCTTCCTGTTGTGGTAACACAAAAGCAAGGCCTCCCATTCAGTAAAGATCCTCTCACCGCCCAGCCCTTTCTCTTTCTCCTTACTCAGCTTCTCCTTCTTATATAGGTCTCACTCAAGTTTCAGACAATGTTCCTTCATCTCCACAATCTCCACCAGATACCAGCCCAATTCTCTCTCCATTTCCTAAAAGAGCTGGCACAACTACTTGCTGTCTTCATTTTATCATCTCTACTCATTCCTCATCCCACTCCAAAACAGATTCCTGCTTCGTACAATACAGAAGTGTTCTCCTTAAAGCTACCATCAGTTACCTGGCTTTTAAATCCTGAATGACTAGCTTTTGAATTTTTCTTCTGCTGCTTTAACTGTCAACAACATACTGTTGACCGTTACCTTCCTACTAAAAGCTTATACCTTGGATTCTGTAGGACACCACTCCTGGTTTTCCTCTTACCATCCTACCACAGCCATTTTCTATCAGCTTTGATAGAAACATCTCCCTCAATCTGGATATTTAATGATGAAATTCTAAGGACTCTTCTTACCTCAAGATTTCTAATACCTCCTGGAAGGTCTCATTCATATCCTAGTCTTCAATTATACTGACACAAAAATAAATCACAGACATGTCAACTATCCTCTACATAGAAAACTGCTTACAACCTTGCTCCACTTGGCTCTCTCACAACTCCTCAACCTTACTAAATCCACATCTGAACTAATGACTTCCTTCACATCCCTCACATAATAGCCATTACCAATAATTAACCCCTACCCTACTGTCTTCTCTCTGCAGAAAGTAATGACACCCTATGCACCCAGTTAAGTAATGACACCATATGCACCTAGTTATGCAATGTGAGAATTTAGAAACCACCCTTCATGCACACCTCTCCTTTATCTCTGATGTGCAATCCATCACTAAGCTGATTGGACCTCCTGAATATCACTTTCCCTCTTAATGCCACTATTATTGTTCATCATCTGTCTTATGACTACTGCCAGGACTTCTTAACAGCCTATGTAGACTCTTCCTATTAATTTAATACGTTCTCAGCAGGAGGCCAGAGAAATTACAGATGCTATAAACAGAAAAGAATTCCAGATATTAGATTTAATAAAGATTTTTAAAGTTCTCTTTAATATAAAAGACAAAATGAAAACTTTATTAAGGAACTGAATGAAAACTTTCTGTAGTTGAAAAAACCCAACAGAAATCCACTAAAATGTGTAACAACTGAAACTAAAATGTCAATGGAGTGCTAGACAGCAGAGCAGACACAACTATGGAATCAGTGCACTAGAATAAGATCGGGAGAAACATGAAGTGATACAAAATGAAAATTACAGAAAAGTGAAGAAACAGAAGATACACTGAGCAGGTTTAATACAGGTAAAACTGGAATCTCAGGTGGAGGGGAGAGGGAAAATAAGAAAAGTAATACCATGTTTCCCTGAAAATAAGAGTCACCTGGAAAATAAGTTCTAACATGATTTTAGAAGAGATATCCCCTGAAAATTGTGTTGCATGATAGGGCTCATTTTCCAGAGATGTCTTCTAAAATCGTACTAGAACTGGTTTTCCAGGTAGTCTTATTTTTGGAGAAACAAGGTATATGAGGATTTCCCAAAAGAGAAAAAAGACTATCTTCAGAGAAGCAATAGTTAGACTGAAGCTGATTTCTCAAGAGCAAGAATGAAGACCTAAAGATACCACTGAAATAAAGTAACCATCAAATTGGAATTCTCTGCCGGGGAAAATATCCTATAAGGACAAATGTTGATAATCTCTACAATATAAATAAAAGTGTGTATGTATGCACATGTGTGTGCACATGCACATGTACATGTGTATATATGAAGACCCATCAAAACTGAGAATATTTAAGTGGCAGACCTGAACTAAAATACTAAAGAACACTGAAGGAAGAAAATCTCACATGAAAGGTCAAAGATATAAAAAGGCATAAAGAAAAAATGTTAAATGTGTCAAACTACTATTTAAAATAATGATAGCAATGATGATAACAAATATATGAAATTAAAACAGGATACATACATGGAATGTCAGTTAGAACAGTGGACAATGAACATAAAGTAAAATGAACTTCATGCATTGTTTAGCAGGCAAGTAAAAGAGGACATCTCTAAATGGCCGAAAGACATTAAGAGGATAATAAAATATTAAAGGCTTTACATTAATAAAAATAATTTATGAAAATAAATTTCTTCAAAGAGCATAAAAACACAATGAAAAGAGAAAACTTGAATAAAGTAACTGAATTTGCATTTTTAAAATCTTACCAAAGACAACCATCAACCTCAGGCCTATCTGACTTCTCTTTCATGAAACATTTTATAAAAACTAGCAGCTGTACACAACTCTTGGTGTAGTACTGTAAAAACCTTTCTTATGGACTAAGCTGTTTTGACATTGATCAAGAAGGCTGATTACTTGATCAGAAGTCAGTCAGAATGGCTCTACACAGAACATACAGAATTGAGTGAGACAGAATAACTATAAAAGATAGTGCACTGATTTAACAACGTGCTGAACATTAACATTTTTACACAGGCACAAGATTTAAAGTAATTCCAAGTAACTCAATTAGGTTTATTAATAGGTGGACATGAACCTGGAGGGCCTTAAAAAGTACAAGAAATGAATGTAACCCTCTCTTAGAGTGTTCTTAAGATGGAGTAAGGAGCTAAAGATAAAACAGTGGTTTATTTTGGCAAGGTCACTTAATACAACGAGAATTATGGCTGGCCCTAGAAAGGGAGAGAGGAAGAGTCTTCCAGAACACTCAGGAGTGGGTAGCATAAGCCTTGGTCTAGTGGTCTCATCAGGAACCTACATGGTTATGTAACCTGACACAACAAAATTACCAGATCTTTCAAGTCATCAGAGTTAAGTTTTAAAGGCATCTAAAACATGGAAAAGGCTAAGGATCTTTACACAGACTCTTCCAATGGGTAACCAAAATGACTTAAATTTAGCAAATAAATCTTCTGTACATTCTACTGTTCTCAAAATTTAAAAGGGATGATTTCTATATCATCAAACATAGCTAGGCTAGACACCTATTTATCTTGTTTTGTGATGGGCAGGGAAGCTTTAAGGCCACCAAGTGCTTAAGGAAAGAATTCCCCAACATTTGGTGGTCTGGGTTGTCAGAACAAAGTGTTTATCCCAGCAACATCAGGAGAACTTCCACTTGATCCATAGTCGCCCTACACTACTCTGGTTTGAGACTGGTCTAACCTGCCTTGTTCTCCGTGCAACTCTGGCAGCACGGAGATAGTATGTCTTTCTTTCTCATGGGATCACCAACTATCCATCTGTCCAAGAACAGAAACATACATCAAGATGGCAAACCTACCATTTCTTATGGGGCAATGTATTGTAGGAACTAAAAATTATTAGTTCTGCTCTTCTGTTTTCTTCCACTTCCAATACCAGTCCGGAGTAATGAACAATTCAACACACATTTATTAAACATCTGTAATACACAACGCACTGAGCTTGCTCTGAAGCAAAGATGAAAGACTCTTTATCCTCAAAGAACTTACACTTCAGTATGTAAATTGAAAAATAACTATAATACTGGACAATAAAACAACATATCCTTTAACAGGGATGTGAGTACAGCTTATGGGCACCCAGGAAAGAATACAAACTCCACCTGTCCTCCTGATGTTTTTAATAATTTGGGGACTGTGTTTGTGGCTACAGATTTTAAATCATTTAAGTAACATAGTATTCTCCTCTTAGTTTGAACTGTAAATCTATATATATCTTTTTAAAATTTTCAGTTTTCCAAACCATTCCTTTTTTTAAGAGACTGTTCACTAGGTGGCAATAAAGAGTAAAAGGAGAAATTACCATAACATACTATAGGACATTTTAAATATGTTTAGAATCTAAAAAGGTCTGCCAGTAGAATGTCATGAAAATTGCTACTTTCATTGTAATTTCTTTTAAGGAAATCCACCCCATTTGGTCACTTGCATATTAATTTGCAAATATTCTAAATAAATGAGTGCCTCAACTATTTTTTGTGTGCTTCTTTTGTCCCTTATAAGGAAGCTAACATAAAGGCATGGAATGTTTAGCATGTAAAATAGGAAAGAAGCTGACTCAAAATTATACTGCGAACAATTTTAGTAAAACTGCTAATTTTGGGCCAGGAATATAGCTCAGCAACACAAGCGCCTGCCTGGTAATAAGCACAAAGTCCTAAATTCAATTTCTGGCACCAAAACAAAAAAAGCCAAAAAAATCTGCTAATTTCATCAGAATTTTGAGAAGATCAGAAGAGATCAACCATTAACTGATAGCACTGCCAGGGAACACGAAAAAAAAAAATCAAGTGAGTATAAAACAAGCTGCACAATAGCAGATAATAAATCCCAGCACTCAGGAGGCTGAGGTAGGAGGACTGCCACAAATTTGAACTCAGCCTGGACTACAGAGAGACACCCTGTCTCAAAAAAAAAAAAAGGCAGATAATAATCCTGGACAATAATTTGAGAAATAAAAATCAAAACAAGCCCAAGGCATCAGTTCACAATTAAACTGAAATTTTTTTTGTTACGATTTGTTACACAAATGCTATAATGTTACAGTATATGATAAACGGCCTAACCTCTTCTAGCAAATGACATGCATTCAACAGATAGCAAAAGCACAACAAAATTCCGACCCATTAGCTCAAGTATCCCAATCCTGAGGGTACATTCTAAAGAAATAATTCAAAAATAAAAGCTGTAATTATCATGTAGTGATTACAGTGTCTATAATGGAAGGAAAAAACTGGGAATACTGTATGTGCTATGGCTGAGTAATATCACAATGAGAAGGAAGGCTGCTTCCTGGTCCTTCAGAGTGTAAGAGACCTAGAAGACTTCCGGAGTCAGTGATCAGGAAATGCCTGCCCCACATCTTTACAAGAGGAACCACAAAAGACTCTGAACAGCCAAGGCAATCTTGTAGGAGAACAAAGCTTGAGGTATCCCATTTCCATTTGCATAGCTACAATAATGAAAACAGTATGTACTGGCATAAAAGCACACATGGATACAGAACAAAACAGAGAGGCCAGGAATAAATTCACATATTCACTGTCAGTCAATCTTTAACAAGCAGCTAAGAGCAAACAATGAAGAAAGCAGAGTGTCTTTAATAAATGTTAACAGGAAAACTGGATGTATACATGAAGAAAAATGAACACTTGTTTCACATCATAAGCAAAAATCAAGTTAAAATAAATTAAAGCCTTAATATTGAAAGTAAAAGTATAAAACTACTAGAAGAAAACAAGAAAAATTTCCTGGAATTAGCCAGCGCAATGCCTTTTTGGATAAGACATCAAAAGCACATAGAACAAAAGCAGAAACAAAAGTGGGACTGCATCCAACTAAAATGTTTCCACATAGCAAAGGAAATAACAGAATAAAAAGAAAACCTACAGAATGGGAAGAAACAGTTGCAAACCATCTACCTGATAAGGATCTAATATATAAAACATATAAGGAACACCCTAATACACATTGCTTTCAAAGAAGACACACAATGGCTACCAGGTATATGAGAAGATGCTCAACATCATTTCATCAGAGAAATGAAAATCAGAAGTGCAATGAAATATCATCACACATCTGTAAGCATTTGTCTATGAACAAACTGATAAGGAAAATGTAGTATACATATATGCAATGGAATATTATTCAATCATAAAAAAGAAAGAAACTGCCATCCTTGACAAGATGGATGGACCTAGAGGACATTATCATAAGTAAATTTAGCCAGACACAGACAAGTACTGCTTATCTCAGTTATACCTGGAATCTAAAACAGTCAAATTTGGAGATGAAAAATGGCAGAGTAAAGAACAGCAGCAAAATATAGCCTCTCCAGGACCTGGAAGCTAAACATGGAAAACAACTGGAAGAACAAAGTAGATCTTCAAGAATCATGAGGGAACTGACAGGAAAACTAGAAACTAAATACAGAGAAGTTGGAGAAACTGAGAACAACACAGAGAAAGAAACGAAGAAGCCTGGAAAGCTAGCTCCAGCTCCTGGGAAGTGGATCTGTCCACACTAACACAGGTGAGCCCAGAGAGGGCCAACAGCCCCAGGAAAAAAAAACAATGGGCCAGGCTGGCAGCTCTAGCCCCCAAAACCCCCACAGCTATCATAAACTGCAAAAACAGTACAAAGTTTTATCCTGCAAGAGACTCCTTCCACACACATGGCAGGTTAGAGTGGGAGAAGAAATCCAGTGCAGTACCCACCATATTTGAGAGGGTTAACTAGGAACCACTATGGAAAGGGCTTAATTGTTTGAGACTGACCTACAGAACAGCTACAAAACAACTATACTTCAAGGTGTCTGGAGTTACCTACTACAGTGACTGGATGGGAGATGGCCAAAAGTGACAGTCAGGGGAGAGTATGGGCTAGACATAGACCCACTAAGAAGTTTAAAGTCAGACTGGGAAGGACACAGGGAGGTTCTGCCCTCCATGGTGACAAACCAAAATAGTCATGTGTGGTTTTTAGAGGGTTCTGGGTCTGAAGTGCTGGCATTAAGTCCAGCAGACTGCTTGACACTGCCCCCCACACCTGATTCCCACTGCCTTCATCCAACACAGAGTTCAATGGTCTGTTTGCTTTCTCTTTCTGCCAACAAGGTCAAGGATACACTTCAGCTTGTTGGAGAGCGCCACAAACTAGGGTGTACAAGCAAAGGAGACTCTGGAACAGGAGCAAACCCACACGCTGTAAACTAGATGGGGAAAGCTGTGACTTGGAACACACAGAGGGACAAAAAAACTGGGAGGAGTTGGAGTGAATACAACCTTAGGGCAGACACCCTTGACCACCATGCACAGGAAGAAACACTAGGCAGGATTCAGCATTCATAGAGAAAAACATGAGCATGGACAGAAAACAGGTCTTAGTGGTGAATTACTATCATTCCCCCATATGTGGTGGATCCCAATACTGTAGATCCTGGAAAGAAATGACTCATTCAAAAACAAGGAATTTTTTGGGCTCATTTCTCCTTTTCTTCATTTGCTTTTCTCAAGTTTGGGGTTTTTCTCTTTCTTTTTCTCCTTCCTGTTTTCATTTTTCTTTATCCACTATTGTGCTCTATTTTTTCTTTCTTCTCCTTTTTCTTATTTGTTCTTTTCTGTTATTTTTAACTCACTATTAAGTTTCTTCTGCTCCATAACAGGAGTATTAAGCTTTACTATTAAGCTTTATTAATCTTTATATATTTAGTTGATTCTGCTATTCTTATTGCTTTTATCTGATGTTAACTGTGGCATAGTTGTTGCATTTAGTAGATATTTACTAAGT
The DNA here is from genome assembly GCF_000276665.1 of Chinchilla lanigera. NCBI lineage: Eukaryota > Metazoa > Chordata > Mammalia > Rodentia > Chinchillidae > Chinchilla > Chinchilla lanigera. Next base: position 1,871,554 of record NW_004955556.1, on the reverse strand, counting down.
CAATATTTGGCTGTCTTTGTGTCTATATCATAATCATAGATCTCTTTGCTACTGTTAAATATGGTATAGTGGTAGCTTTTATGGTTTATTATGGTATGCCAATAGTTAGTTTGGCTTTGATTGTATTATTGTTGCTAATTTCACTGATATTACCAAAGTGGCATAGCTGTTGCTATTAATTAGTTTTTACTATATGCCACTATCTGGTTTATCTTTTCGTCATAATACTGCAGTTCATTTCCAGAGAGTAAGGTATGGGCCAATTATACTGCACCTACCCCTGCCCAAGTTAACAGAGGTATTCAGATCCTGGGCCAAAAGTAAAAGCCTATAGTTAACAATGCCTAGGGTACATCACCAGAAAACAGTAACTAAAGAGATCTCCATACTAGCAACAAACCCTTTCTACTATAATCCACCCTCAACCAGCAACATAAAAAAAAAGAGTAACATGAGAAAAGAAGACCACAAAGTGCCTCCAAAAATTTCCAGGTCCTCTAAAACTGATTTACTTGGGGGAGGGCATCAATGTGGAGAAAATCAAGAGCCAGAGAGCTGCATTATAAGAAGTGATTTTTAAAAACAGATCAAAAAGGTACTTGGAGAACTCAAAGATAATACTGCGGTACCTCCATTCATGAACACTTTTGTTTGTGAACAATTTGGCTCACAAACAAAAGCATTTGGCACAATTTGGCTTTTATTTGCAAACTCTACATCAGGTGACAAACACAAAAGTGACCGTCTTCTCCAAAGACATGGAACAAATTAAGTTCATGAACCAAGGTACTACCAAAGCAGCATTCCAAAAATTTCTCAAGGATATGAGAAAAAAACAGTGGGGACAACAATGCCAAATATGTATGTAGATGAATGGATACACAAGTTAGGATGAGCAATCAAGCAGAAGGGAGAAAAAAAGAAATCCGCAACAGGAAAATTATGTAATGACAGCAATAAGTCAATACCTTCAATAATAACTGTCTTACAACTCCTCATTCAAAAGACACAGATTGGCAGATTGAATCAAAACACAATGTATGCTGTATATAAGAAACATACACTGGAAATATAGCTCAGCGGCACAGTTCCTGCCTGGCAAGCACAAGGTCCTGTGTTCAATTTCCAGTACCAAAAAAAAAAGAAAAGAAAAGAAACATATGTAATATAACATATAGAATCTAAAAACAAATTCATCACAGGATGAAAAACAATACTCCATGCAATGGGAACGCTACTTAAACCAATAGCTATCATATTTTTAGACAAAGTGGACTTCAAGTCAAAACTGATCACAACAGGCAAAGAACATCACTACATATTTGTTATGGGAACAATTTAACAGGAAGAGATAATAATTATAAATATATATGCACCAAACACTATAGAGAGCCCTTCCCAACCCTCATAGCAGTGCAGGAAGTTTATATTTGTAATCCCATGGAAAAGTTATTGGAATTCTACCAAGTTAATTCCTATCTACCACTTCCAGTGCAACCCATGGCATATTTATAGTTGTGGAGAGCCAAGGGAGTCCTAAGTCCAGCCAGGATAATGACTAACTGGAACAAAAGCCTCAAACTAGTGTTGAACCCAGTTTTTATTCATGAAGAAGGGCATGGCTCCAGATGAGTGACTGTGAGAATGGCTGGAAGTATATGAGTGCTGTGAGCTAAGCTAGGTAGGAGACCTGAAATCACATCTACATTATGCAGAGAAGGATATGCAGAAAGAGCAATCTGCATAACACAACTGAGGTAGTATGTAATATTTTGGGGTCAGTGCTTCAGCTCCAATGTGTAATCTTTTATGCCTTGGGAAGTCACTTTTCTCAAGGCTTGATCCCAGCTGACAGGTGGATCATGGCTCTCTATCTTGCCCAGCTCACAAATGTTTTTTGGGAGCTATGGGGGCAGGGTAACACTGCCCTGTGGCCTTGCTTCAAAGACTGCACATCAGCACCTCACCTGCACCTATTTGCATTGCTTAAAGCCAATTGAAGTGATAAGGAAAAGTCCCAGCCAGCTATGTACATATCAATGCAAGCAAATAGGGCCAAGTTTAGCCAAAAGGGAAATAATTTCTCTTCTTTCAAGGAGAGTCCTCCAAATGGTCCTCCACAAAACACTGCCATATCCAATGCTATATAACAAACACTACTGCACAACAATAGACAAATCCTTGGTGATTCTTGTTAAAAAAAAAAAAGACCCATATCAATGCAATTAAAAAGGAAAAAGGCAAACTCACAAGGAACACCACCAAAATGCTTATTATTAGTAACTACTTTGAAAACTGTATTCCAATAAATTGGCGAATCCAGAAGAAATGGATAGATTTGTAGATACATATGAACTACAAAAGCTGAACCAAGAAGATATAAAAGCCCTGAATAAGCAGTAATAGGCAATGAAATTGAGGCAGTAATAAAAAATTTACAAAATTTACAAAATGAATCTACAACCCAAAAGATTCACCACTGAAATCTATAAGAACTTCAGGAAAACTCTAATGCCAATAACTCCTTAAGCTCTTTAATAAAACTGAGAAGGAACAGGTATTGCCAAACTCATTCCCAAAAGCTACAATTACCCTGATTCCAAAATCAGACAAGGACTCAACTAAGAAAAGTAACCTACAGGCCAATCTCTTTAATAACACAGGTGCAAAGATCCTCAATTATAGGTGGTCCCTCCCCTCCCACCCCTGCAGTCTGAGAGGCACTGTTCCAGATCCTGTTCCCACATCCCTCAAAGTGTACAACACACAAGAACCTACCATAGTCTTTTCTAACCTTCCTGGGTGATGACATGTCCTCGAATGAGATGAGTAAAAAGGCTTCTGCAGAGACTGAATCTGGTCCTGTGAGTCAGGCAGAAGCTATAATCAGTATCCAGGAGCCAGCATACAATTGGTGCTCACCTGGTCAAACAATTGAGGCAAAGGATTTTCTATTAGACAACTGGAATGTTCACAGTTTTGACATTGTTACTTATTAATTCAGTCAGTGTCATTAAATAGTTCCTCAACTTTTTAAATGCCATACCACCTATACTGAGTTAGGGACTGTGACTCAACACTGAATAAATAAGAATTAATTGCAAAGCCTATCTGCAAGAAGTTCATGTTCATGTACTCTATTAGAAGTTCTCACGTAAAACCAGCACTATTCAATTGTCTAAGTTTTTCTATAATTGGCCTATAAGATCATATTTCATTGATATCATTGGTTAAAAGCTAAAATACTTTTTATTGGAGACCTTTTCTTTAGCTACCTGAAAATGAAGTAGGATTACTGTTACCTGAATTTGAAATTAATGTCTTCAAATAGGTACATTTTAAAACTTTAAGAGAGAGGATATTAAAAATTATTTACAATGTAGAAATAAGGCAAAAAGAGGTGGCATATCTTTTCAATGTTGTATGATAAAACTAGGTCATTCCAAAGATCACACATGTGAGGAAATTGTAGGTTGCTCAATTCATTATTTACTGGTAAATACTAGTAAAACTAGTAAATTTACTAGTAAAACATCTAAACTTAGTGAAATTACATGGTAACCTATAGATTTCTGCAGAGTAGTGACATAAATAACTTGTTTCCTAGAAAAGATAACACTGAAGATTATAATTTATTACCATGTAAGGCATTAATCAAGTTTTTAAATCAAGCCTAGCATTCTTACTCTAACATTGGCTAAAAATGTGTTTGGTAGTGAGGCAAGGACTTCAGTGATGAGCCTTCTGTAGAGCTAGACCTGACTTCACTCTCAATTAACAACCTCTAAGAATGATACTCAAGTTTCTGTGTCCAAACTACCTGATTGAAAATATTTAAAATACCATGTAGCATTGTGGTTTAGATCTAGAATGCCCTCCTAAAACCCTCATATGCTCAGAGGCAAGGCTTTTGGATGGTGATTGAATCACTGAGGTGCTATACTCATCAGTGTATTTATCCACTAGTGAGTTTAGCAACTGACTGTGCTGTTAGGAGCCTGGTTGGAGGCACGTCCCTGAGGGCATGACCTGGAAGGGTTTATCTTTCTCCCTAGCTCCTCCCTTCTATGCTTTCTGGTCACCATGACTTGAGCTGCTTTCCTTCACTGTTTCTGCCATACCGTTTCTGCCTTGGAGCCAGTCGACCATGAATTGAAAACATGAACCAAAATAAACCTTTCTGCTTTTAAGTTGCAGGTGTCAGATATTTTGTCCCAGCAATGGGAAAGTGACTAAGACAATATTATTTTAATTAAAGACAATGAAATATCTTTTGAAATTTTGACAAGTTCAAAATATTCCTCAATAACTAGAAATGTTCTTACTTATTTAAATTCCAGGGTTTAAATATGTTATACTCTGCATTCCACCAAATAAATATGTGAATGACCTTTAACTCCAAAGACTCATCCTGTTTATATAAACACACACACACACACACACACACAATCTCTCCAGCACACAGGTAAACAAGCTGAAATCCTTATCAAGCCATACCGACAGTGACCGGTTTCAAATCCTCCATTTAAGTCCACAATGCTTCCAGGGTGCTGATCAGACAAAAGAGCTTTAATCAGAAACACATTTCTAATATTTATATAACTCCAGTGCAATGAGTCATGGATAACCCTATAAAAACATGAGAATCAAACTGGGTGAATTTCTCTTAGAATTGATTTTTAAAAATTAACATTAAGCTGACTAACATTTAATTCAATTTTCAGTTGCAACTACTATATAAATAGTAACAGTATAAAGTCATACAGTTCACCATCAACAAATGTGTACTAAAAGCCCAAGAGGTTGTAAAAGTACAAAAGTAAGTTATATAATAAAAACAAAATCTTCATTTAAAAGCAAAGAAGGGGCTGGGGATTTAGCTCAGCGGCAAAGTGCCTGCCTGGCAAGCACAAGGTCATGAGTTTGGTTCCCAGTACCAGAGAAAAACAAACAAACAAA
>NW_004955556.1:1819862-1866495 GCF_000276665.1 Chinchilla lanigera | reverse complement strand
GGGCTGGGGATTTAGCTCAGCGGCAAAGCGCCTGCCTGGCAAGCACAATGTTGTGAGTTCGGTTCCCGGTACCAGAGAAAAAAAAAAAAAATAATAATAATAAAATAAAAATAAAAGCAAAGAAAACTTTTCAGGAAATATCATGAAAGGTTTTCATACCCACCCCCTAGCATGGCTAAATGAGCTCCTACAAGTGCTTCCCCTACAGCTTTTATGCTTTATGACCTCTGGACTCACCACTATCACCATCACCCTCCATTATACCCGAATGGACCAATGAGCATCTTGAACCCTGGCTCCTTCACTTTTGCATCGTTGGTGACTAGCACATTGCAGACACTCTTAAAATGTCTATTGATTAATAGTAAATTTCATAAAAGAGTGAGCATCACATGGTAATCTTCATATCCATATCAAGAACACTGGAATGTTAGACATCTCATTTACAAGATATAAATTTAGTCTGAGGAAAAAACTGTGAATTGTATTTGGGGACCTATGATCACATCCCTGAGATAAAGGTTTCCGTCCCACTCCAATGGAAGGTTCTATAGTGCAGAAAGTCAACCAACCAGTTCTGGGAAGGTGAAAACCTAAAATCTGTATACTTATTCTGGAATAGAGGAAGGAAGTTCCAATATGGCACAAAGTGATCCCATCTGATCAGAAAAAGAAAAGAAAAAAAAAAGTTTTGGCTTGTGCAGGCAAAAAAAGTAGGACATTTTTCTTCAAGAATTAGGATGACTTAAAGTAAGAGCCAAGAATACTGTACATATGCTTTGATTCTCCACTGGGGTGCTCCTGGCAGTCTATCTGACTCTACATTGAAGACCAACCCTTCATAGTGAACTTAAGTTTGTGAGCAAGGTGCCAAAACAGAATTAGAAATGATACTCTCAGCACCTTTCCCTGGCAATCTTACCTCCAGGGCTGAGGCTTCTGACAGTGCTATTATACCCATCTCTCAGAGACGGATGCCAGCCTAGGAAAAGAGGGTGAAAAAGACCCAAAGGCTCAGGGCTGATGATACATGCTACCCTATGTGCAGTCACCCTGGGACTAGAGGTCCTTGTGAAAGCTGTGTTTCCTGTGATTAATTCCCAGCACAAGCATCTTGGACTATATTATTGACATGTCTTATGCCCTTTAGGAACTGTTTTTAGTTTAGATTTTTAAAGAATTGTGTTGCTGCTGTTTAATGATAAATGTAACCAGTATTCATAGTAAAAGTAAAGTTACCCTTAATCAATTTTTATTCAATGCTTATTAATCATTCTTTGTGGTACAAGTATGGGAGAGCTGGGAGCTCCTGGGAAGTAGGGAGGAGTGAAGGGTGACACGTTGCCCCCAGAGCTACTAACAATTCTGTCCAGTGCAATCAGGAAGAAAAAAGAAATAAAGGGATTCAGATTAGGAAGGAAAGAAGAAAACCATCTTTATACACAGGTTAACATTTTTACACATAATTATACTTCCATAAAGCTGATTTTAAAAAGCTATATAAACATAAATAATCTACTTCAGTAAAATATAAGTAATATAGAAATAATTGTATAGAAACAGTAACAAGTTATTAGTGAAAGTTTAAATGTTAAAAATATAGTTGTTACCCAGCAGACATAGTCATGAACATAAATTGTTGTGAAACAAAAGGAAAATGCCCAAAAATAAAGAGCAACTAGGATGAGGGAAAAGAGAAAAGAAAAGAAAGGGAAATTATGTATATATGTATATACAGGATAGCTAACATAGTTGTACTACTGACTTCTATCGCTTTACTGAAAGAACAGTTAATGATTACTTATTTGATCAATCTTGCATGTCTCTATTTGTTTTCCTGAGAAACCACTTTGAAGATATCAATACGTCATACAACAACCATTGTTAATTTCCTACCACTCTGTCTGTAATTCAGTATTGCTTGTATTGTTCTTATGCTATTTTGTAAATGGATGTCTGTTAATATGTTTTCCTTCTTTTATTTTTAAAATAATTTTAAAAATTAAAAAAGAATAAACTGTCATCCTCCTATGTAAGCATCAAGCTCATTAAGGATTACTGTGACAACCTTTTGGACAATGGACAATTTAAAGTTCCAAAAGCATTAGAAGCTCATGTCAACAATGCTTATCCAACTTGCAAACTATGGACTCCTATTACTATGAGACACCCTCTCACCAATCCTGTACCAATTATTAGAATGGCATAGATAGAAACAAATCATTCAAAACACCTTTTAAAAGTGACTCCATAGTCTATATACTACTGTAAACAATTCTGCACACAAGGTCTACCTACATCTGACCACTTCTATAAAAATGTTTTAGGAAGTAACAAGCTAATATTTCCTTAATATAAAATATATCTGCCCAGTGAAATCTGACTTATTCTGCTTACCAAGAGAGGGAAAACAGACAAATGCCTCATAATATACAACAAATGGGCATATGTAAATAAGATTAAAGTAACAGGGCCAATAAAAGATAATTAAACCAGGGCAGACTCCAAGTAAAACTGTTAAACACCACTGCTGCTCCCACCTGCAACTCAGACTCTCCTTCCACTATTCCTGTCTTGCCTATTTCCCAAAGACTCTGACTCCAAACTAGATGCTTTTATGATATGAACCTTCTCAAAGTCAGTCACCTGAAGAACAGACAGACATCTGAACTGGCAAAATGAAAAGTGAGACAGAAAAATTTCCAACCCCACCAAATTACATCCAACTACCCTTAAAGGCCAATCTTGTCCTTAATTTTTAGTCATCTAATGTATAAAATAATATATTTAGAGCAACAGTTTTAGCAATATAGATCTTTTACAGATACAAAAATTTTAAAGTTTATAAGCCTCTCCCTAAAACACTGAAGATCATTTGCTAGGGTTGTAATCCTATTCTCTGAACTAAGAACTATAATCAGCTCCTCTAAGGGACCCTGGGGTAAAGAAAGAGAAAAGAAAAGGGATGCTTCTATTCCCTACCCTCATTTGCTATTCTCCTGCGAAAAGTTACAGGGAGAAGAGAAAACCAAACTTACAGCTTTCTACATGACTTAATGGTTTGAATTGAGCTTCTACAGGCTGATTAAAAAAAGAACTAAGTTTTCTACATCCAAAAATCTTTCCTTTCTAGCTCATCTTTCCATATTTTCCCTCCTCTGTGCCTACCCAGGCGCCCATCAGATTAATGGCGAAAAATGGAAAACCACTGCCCTGTAGTAAGGTCACAATGCCTGAGTCTTCACTTCTGGAAACAAGGCTGCTCCTGAACAATGGCAAATGACAATCAGCCTTGGGGTTGGAGGGGTGGGGTTGCATCATTAGGACTGACTGAAGTTGCCTAGTGACTGACTCATGGATAAAAAGGAAAGGACAACAGATAACTGTGAGATCCTCAGTCTGGTCACCTGAACCCACCACCAAGTAACCCAGAGTGGACATGATTGCCTGGCCACTGCACTTTCTGTGTCCTGAATCACAGTGTATGTCCTGTGTAATCACAGATTAAGACTGTGAAAAATCTAGATTAATTCAGGAGGTTTTCAGTGACTACAGTATGCAGGTCATTATTTGAGATAAAGACACGAGGAATTACTTCAACAAATGAAGAAAAAAAGCATTTGATCAAGTCCAAATTCTGTTCTTGAAAAAAATCCTCAGAAAATTGGGCCAGAACAGAACCTCCTCAGCTAAGTAAAGAATATCAACCAAAAAATCTACAAGTAACTTAATGGAGGGTAACTAGATATTCTAAAATGGGTAACAGGGCAAGGTTTTCTTCTCTCACCAATCCTATTCAAAATCATATCAGAAGTCCTAGATGATTTAATAAAGAAAGAAAAGGTATACTGATTGGTACGAAAAAAATAAAATGTCTTCTCAGATAACAGACCACCTATGTAAATAAAATATCCTAAAGAATACACAACAGTAAGAACTCCTGGAACTACTAACCAAAGCTACAAAACACAAAGTTCATATGCAAAAGTCAATTCCTTTCCTAACTAACACCAATTCACAACAGGAATTGGAATTTAAAACACAATACTATTTATAGGGGCTTCCCTCAAAATGAACTGTATAGTATTAATCTAATATATACATATATATACATACATATATATATATATATATATATATATACTATCTGAGGAACTTTATGATGCTCTGATGAAAGATAGCAAAGATCTAAAAAAAGGAAAAGTATTTCACGTTGATGGGCAGACTTAACACTGTTAGTATCTCAATTCTTCCTAATGTGATTTACATTTTCAATACAATCTCAATAAAAATTCCAGCAAGTTATGTTGTAGATATCAACAAACTAATTCTAAAGTTTATATACAAAGGGAAAAAAAATAGAACAGCCAACAAAATATTAAGAAAGAACAAAGTTAGAAGACTAGAAGTATAGGAATTCAAGACTTACTGCAATATTATGATAATCACATAGGTGGACATGGAACATTCACAAAGCTAGGCCATATTCTGGGTCTAAATGTAACTCATTAAAAAATTATACTGAAATATACATTTAAAAACAAAGAAATAAAAATAAAGTTAACACAGAAATTAACAAATAAATCTAAAAATTTTTCACATTTTTGGAAGCTAAATAATACATTTCTAAGTAACTAAATTAAAATAAATGACAAAACGAATTATAAAACATTTAAAATGGAATGGAAGTAAAAAATACAACATACCAAAATATGCGTACAGTTAAAACAGTGCTTGGATGAAATTCACAGTAGTAAATGTTTTTATTGGGAAAAAACAATCATCTAAATTTCTACCTAAAGAAAATTTTTAAGAAGAAATTAAATCCAAAGCAAGAAAAATAAAGAGCAAAAGTCAGTGAAACAGAAAAATCTGTAACACCAAAGCCAGTCTTTGAAGAGATCAAGAAGAATGAACATGCCTGGACTAGCACAGTCCGAGGAATTTTGTGTGATGGTTGAAATATTCTATAGCCACACTGTCCACCATAGTCGCTACTTGACACTACTGAGCACTTAAAATGCAATTGAGGAACTCAATTTTTAACTTTACTTCGTTTAATGTACATTTACATAGCCATGTGTGGCTAGGGCTAACCGTCTTGAAAAATGCAGCTATGTCATACTACAGAGGAGGAAAGAGGTAGGGATAGAGAGGGAAATGGGGGAAGGGAGAGAGAGAGGAAAGGAGGCAGGAAAGGAAAAGTGAAACAAAAACAAAATCAGAAATGAAATAAAGGACTTCATTACATATTATAATGTAGAGCCATTAAAAGGGCAATAAGTATTATAAATAAATATATGCCAAATTTGATAATAAAGATGGAAAGGACTACTTCCTTTAAAAAATATTTTCCAAGGCCCTGAATTCAATCTCTAGCACTGAAATAAAAAGTCCCCTCATAAAGAACTGAGTAGTATACATAACCTAAAAAGTGATCAAAAGAAGAAACTGAGTCCACAGTATAAAATCAACATAAGAAAATTCTTTGTCCACTAGTTTCCTGCTAAATTCTACCAAATTTTAAGGAAAAACAATAGCATGCAAAATGTTGAAAACTGACTATTTTCATGTAGAACAATCAATATAAACCGATATATCATACCATGTACTAAACTAAAATCAAAATGGATCAAAGATCTAAATGCTACAGCAAAAATGCTTACTTTACTTTATCTAAGTAAAACACTTAGATAAAGGCAAGGATTTTCTGAACAGAATCTAATGGTACCAAGAATACCAAGAATCAACAAATGGGATCATATTGTACCAAATTAAAAGGCTTCTGCACTACACAGGAAACAACCAACAGAATGGGAAAAATATTTTTCCAGAAGAGGCAACCTACAGAATGGGAAAAAATTTTTCCAGCTATTCCTCAGACACAGGACTAATACCTAGAATATATTAAGAATCAAAAAAAGACCACCCAAAATAAAAAACCCAATCAAAAATGGGTAACTGAAATGAATATACATTTCACAGAAGAAGAAGTACAAATGGTCAATAAATATATGAAAAAATGTACAATACTGCTGGTCATCAGAGATGCAAATTAAAACAACATTAAGATTCATCTCATTCCAGAAAGAATGGGTATCATCCATAAATCAAATAATAACAAATGCTGTTGAGGCTGCAGGGAAAAAAGAACCCTCCGACATTGTTTGTGGGAATGTAAACTTGTAAAACCATTATGGAAATCAGTACAGAGACTTCTCAAAAACTAAAACTAGAAATACCATTTGACCCAGCTACTTCCCTTCTAGATATGTTCCTGAGAGAGTTAAAGACATCATATTACAGTAATATATACATACCCATATTTATAGTAGCACAATTCATAATTAGCTAAACCTTTCATATGGTGTATATGCCCATCAACAGATGAATGAATAAAGAAAATGGTATTCATATATCACAGAGTATTACTCTGCCACTCTGCCATAAGAGCTAAACCCAGGTCATTTTCACAGAAATAGCAGTACCTTAAAACTATGAAATAAATCAGCCAGATAAATATCACATGGTTTCTCTTATATGAGAAACACAAAACAGAAATAAAGAGCTAAATAAAGATAACAAGAAGTAGAAAGATAAATTTTGTTCAAATTGGAAGGTGATCTAGTCAGTGGGATGGAGGAGAGAGAAAAGGGGGTGAAGAAAAGAATCAAAATGTGTTATGCACATGGACCAACTCCACACAAGGAATGTAATCATTATGTAATGCAAATATGTACTAATAAAAACTGAAAAACAACACTGGTTTGGAAGAAATTTCAACTGTCGTTCCCACCTGGAAACAGATTATTTCAGTTATACTTCAGTTGTATACAAATAAAGACATTACCTTTTCTCTGAAAAAAATTATTCAGAAAATACAAGCAGAAACACTTCCCAACTATGACACTACAATAATCTTGATGTCAAGATGAAAGATATTCTAGACCAGAACCTTTTTTTTTGAAAAAAATCACTATATGGATTAAAATATATCAATAAAATACAAACAGAAGCAATATACATCTCCGTTTGGTTTTCTTTAATTTCTCTCAAATGTTTTATGTTTTTCAGTGTTCAAATATTGCTGAACTTCATTAGACCTATCCCTAAGATTTTTTTTCTTTTTCATTCAGTTGTAAATGGTATCTTTAAAATTTTAATTCCCAGTGGTTCACTGCCAGTATTGAGAAATGCAACTAGTTTTTGTATATTGGCCACACATCCTGAGTCTTTGTTAAAGCCACTTATTTCTACTATCTTTTTGTAAATGCCTGGGATTTCCTATAAAACAATCACGCTGTTGTAAATAGAGACAACTTTGTCTTCTTTTTTAATTTCCATACCTTTATGATTTTCTCTTCCTTTATTTTACTGACCAGCACCTTCTTATAATACATAGAAATGAAGAAATGAAACATCCAGACAACATAGTATTGGTGCAAGACATATATCTCAAAAGAAGAGAAAAAGAGATCACAGTAACTCATACATCAGGACAAATAATTTTCATGAAAGGTGCAAAGATAATACAATGGGGACCAGATAGTACTTTCAGTAAGTAGTGTTGGAAAAACTAGACATCCATATGCAAAATTATTAATTTCACCCCACACTCACATATGCACAAAATCAACCTAAAAGAGATCACAGATGCAAACGCAAACTATAAAACTTGTACGTGAAAACTGCAGTAAAACCTTTGTGGCACTGGATTAGGCAAGGATATTTTAATACACTAAAAGTACAAACCACAAAAGCAAAAATTGGTAATCAGATTTATGAAAAATTTTTGCTCTTCAAAAGAACAACATCTTTAAAAGGGCTTGTACCCTACATATATAAAAACTTTTTTAAAACGACAATTCAATTTTCAAAAAATGGACAAAATATTTGAACAGACATTTCACCGAAGAAATATAGATGGCAAACAAATATAGAAGACGCCAACACAAGTTGCCAACACAGAAATGCAAATAAATAAAAACTATAATATCCTTCTACATATTCATTAGAACAGCTAAAATCAAACATACACAGCAACAACAATAATATAAAGTAGTTCTGCTGACAATGTGCAGCACGAGGAACCCTCATTCTTTGCTAATGGGATCCCTACTCCCTATCTGGATTTATCTTTCTTAAAAGCACTTTTTCTTACCTGAAAGTTTGCTTTTGTACGTAAATCCGTATGTGTACATTCATATGCTTATTGCCTATCTCTACCAATACAAGCACTATGAAGCTGGTGATGTGGTGTCTTGTCACCATTTACTGTGCCACCCAGCACCAGGAAGAATGTCTGGCACAAAGTGGGCACTTAGTACATATGTATTAAAAACCAGGGAGGTGGGCTGGGGATTTAGCTCAGTGGCACAGCACCTGCCTGGCAAGCTCTAGGTTGTGAGTTCGATTCCCGGTACCAGGGAAAAAAAAAAAAAAGAATAAAAAGCAGGGAAGTATGTGAAAAGAAGGACACTAAGAAAATTAGAAGTGAATGTATGGAGCCAAGGAAACTAGTCAGGGCAGTCTACAGAAGAATAATATGCTGGTATAAATGAAAATTCAGAATACTATAAAGCTGCATGATACCATGCATGATTTGCAGTTTCATCTATACATTAGAACTAGCTAGAGAGCTTTGCAAAATCCCAATTCAAACTCAAGACAAAACCAAACCAACAAAACCAGCATCTCTGAGGATAGGACCTCAGCCTAGGTCATTGATAAAGTTCTCCATGTATACTGGTCAGAATTTTGTTGCTGAGACACAAGACCCACAATTTGAAGATGTTTAATTTGACTCATCATTTTGGGGATTCAGGCCATGGGTGGCTGGCTCCAAGGCAGGAACATCATGGCAGAAGGATATGTGCAGCAAAGTTGCTTATGACAGCCAGAAAACAGAGCAAGAAACAGAACCAAAGAGGAAGAACTAGGGACCAGATATACAGATCACAAAAACACACCCTGTCACTCACCCAGACACACCCAGAAGGGCACTATACTAACCTCCTAGGCAGTTCCCAAGCCAATCAAGTTGACACTTAAGCTTAACCAACACATTCCACCACTCATCAAATTAACACCTACACATCTCCTTAGACTATACTTAATCCACAAATGTTAAAAAGGCAGTAATTCTGCCTAGCATGATATAACTATCCTGCAAACAACTAAAAATCACTAATCCTTTCCCCAAAATCTCAACCGTTCCACAATTGTTGAGATGCAAGAAAAAATCATGCCTGAGAAAGCAAGTAATTTAATCTGAAAATACAATGTCACAGGGTAAACACTACCATTCAAAAAAGGAGGAATATGGTTTATATACAGATGCCTCCCCAAAGTCTCAAGTGGTCAGTTTTTCAGAGGTAGCTGGATCTAAGATGTGTGATACTGGGATCAAGAATGTGATGCTGGGATTGACTAAAGGTGTGATGCTAGGATTAAGTAAGGGTGCCCCATCTGGGGTGTGAGTACCACCCACCTAAGGATGGGTTACTAAGGGACAGAAAGAGGATTGCTGCTGTTGCTTCCTGCTTCCTGCTTTTGCTGCCTTCTGCCTGCCATGAACTGTTTCTCCTGTGATATCTGTCATGCCACTTACCTCGGAGCCAGCCAACTGTGAACTGAAACCTCTACAAACTGCAAGTCAAAATAAACCTTTCCTCCTTTAACCTTGGGTGTCAGGTATTTTGTCTCAGCAACAAGAAAAAGTAACTAAGGGATAGAAAACAATAGGACCAAAACTCATTGTTTAGCAGGGCTAACATTAAGTACTGTAGCTCCATATCTAACATCCAGGGGACATAATGGTGAGATATGAGTTCCAGAGGGTTTGGGGAGCCCTATCCCTATGGTCCTGTTGATTATAGCCCACATGGCTTCTCTCTAGCCCACATCTTCAAATTTTTCTAAACTCTTCCCATGAACCATTGCAAAGATTTCTGAAACATGTGGTTACATATACCACTTCCCTGGTACCAATTTTCTATACTGGTCAGCTTTTTATTGCTGAGACACAATACTCGACATCTACACCATAAAGGAAAAGAGATTTAATTTGGTTTATGGTTTCTTGGGTTTCAGTCCATGGTTGACTTACTCCAAGGTAGGAATATCACATTAAAGGGGTATGGTGGAACAAAGCTGCTCACTTCACAATGGGGTAGCCAGGAACTAAAGAAGTTAGACAGCATCAGAGAGGTAGGACCAGGGACCAGATGTAAACCTCAAGGTAATACCTTCATGATCCACACAGAAACATTCAGAAGTGTGCTCTACTAATTCCCTAGGCAACTTCCAAGCCACTCAAGTTAACAAGCTTAACCATCACAGTGATTCCAGATGTAAAGTCCAAGTTGAGAACCACTAAAGAAATGCAATCCAGGCTTTGAAACTACACAATATATACCTGGACATAAAATTGTGCAAGTTATTTAACCTCCCTTAGCTCAAAATTCTTACCAACACAAGGGGAATAATACACACTTCCCAAAGTTGCTGTAAAACTGAGATTACATACAAAGCTCTCAGCAAATGTTAATCTTCTTTCCCAAGGTAAACCTGATGAAATCTTCACTGCTAAATATAAGACACGCTATTTCAATCAGTTCACATCTTTGCTTGTTACCTCATTATGAGATTAAATATTTGCATTGGAAAAGTTCAGAAACAATAATTTTTTCATTTTCTTTATGATAAGACGCTGCCTAAAGCTATGTCCATTTTAAATTCAAAAGTAAACTATGGTGGGAAATCTAGCTTATCTATGCTGTGGCTCTCAAACCTGGCTGCAAATAAAAATCACATGGAAACTTTTAAAAATGCAGTGTCCAGACCTCATCCAAGCCAATTAAATCCAAATCCCTGGGGTGGCTCCAGAGCATCAGTATTTTTTTAAAGTGGATTGAAAATTCAAAAACAGAGTCAGAGCTAAACAGCACTGATTTGCACTAATGATATCCCACATTAACTGCACATCTAAGTCCCTAGGGAGCTCTTTTTAAAAAGTTTGATTCCAGAACACTACCAGGGTTTATTAATTCAGAATCTGGGGAAGTGGAACCCATCATCCTATAAGACTTCATAAACACTCCTCTGGTAATTCTGATACAAACTCACTAGGGAACCACTACTTTATATCAGGCATTTACTCTCCCTGTTGTGTATTAAATAAGATTGTTTTGAACATTTGTTGGTCTCAAATGCTAAGCCTGCCTACTTGCTTTTAATCAATAACTGACAAAACCTGTCACAGTAACTCCAAAGATTTTTACAGATCATTTTGGATGTTTCATTTGCAACCCAATCACCCACATCATCTACCACATGTACCAGCATTGGCTATGTAGTCCATTGGTCTTTCTGAACAAGTCTCTCCAACAGAGTGCCACTTTGGGAAAACATGGAATCACACTGATCCCCAAGCTTTGTGTCCCTGTTTTAAGTGGCAGGCAATGCCGAGACTAATGAAATGAACCCATTGGTCTGGTGACTCTGAATGAAATCTAAATTCTTTTCTACACTTAGAAGCAAACTACTGTTTGCTTCCCTCAGAGATATAAGAAGAAGAAATAAGAGTGATCCCTGAGGTAGAAGTGATAAATACCCTGCAATCTTAAAACTCTACCTACATGCAAGAATAAGAACTTTGGAGAGGGGTTTGGATGAAGCTAATTAATCTGTATACAAACTGCCATCATGCCACTTATTAAGTGTACTAACTCATGTAATATTAACAGTATTTTTTATCAGGAAGGTACTATTATTCTTATCTTATGAATAAAGAAACAAAGCCAAACAGAAGTTCAGTGCTTGGACCGAAGTCACAAAACTAGTAAGTGGCAGTTTTTTAACCCAAGCAACCTAGCTTTGGAGTAAAACATCTTTTCTTTTATCCTTTCTTTTCTTTTTCTTATTATGTTGCCTAGGCTGATCCTAAACTCATGATCCTCCTGCTTCATCTTCCAAGTGGCTTTGTTACCCAGCCCTAATCCATGTACATACTCCACTACAGTACAGGTGAGTACAGCCAAGCCATTTAACAACTACAACCACAACAACAAAGTTAAAATTCTGCAGTGAAACTAGAAACTGCAGATCAGATCATGTGTATCTTGGGCAAGTTACTTAACCTCTCTGAGTATTTTTGTACCAGATAAGCAGACATAAATAATAGTACTTGCCTTGAGCGTGCTGAGATGAGGATTAAACAAGATTATGCGAAGTGCTTGGCACTTTTACAAGTTCAATGTCAGTCATTATAATTTGTATATTAATACAGTCCAAGTGACCTGGGAGAAATGACAACCTATTAAACTGAAAACTCTCCCTAGGAATCTTAGATCTCTAGATCTAGTGATGTTAGATTCTGTAACTACCAATACATCAGATCCAATATGAAAGGCAGTAATAAAAGATTTTCATGAAACTTGAGAACTGTCATGGATCTAAAATGCAAGCAGCCTGAATTATGAAGCTTCATAAATGTAACCTCACCAGGAGCCAAGCTTTCAAGGAAGTACAAATTGCAACTGATGCTAAATTGAAGAATATGCTACAGGAGAAGATCCAGTAAGGTAAATATTAGTCCTCCTGAGTCACATTGTATAAAGAGAAAAAAAAATAGGAACTCAACTAAGAGGTGCTAGAGCCACACATGGTGGTATTCCTCTGTAATCCCAGCAGTAGGGAGGTGGTAGCAAGACGATCACAAGCTCAAAACAAGCCTGAGCACATAATGAGACTGTCACAAAAAAATAAAATAAAACAAAAGGAGGCAGCATTCATCATGCAAATGGCACTGTATCAGATGCTTTTCATGTATTACCTTATTTAATGTTCATAACACTCCTCCAAGGTTAAACAAACAGAAAACCACACAGGTTGGGCTCACAAACTCATAACTACACTTCTCAAACAGGTACTCAACACTGCATGACAATTCAACACCACACATGGATCTCCACCAGCACACTTCTCCTGTCCCACACTGCCCCTACTGGTAGCCTGTACCTCTTCACAAGCAGACCTCCCTCCACCTACCTGATCATGACCTGTTGTCTCAGCTTCCCCCCTAGTTACAACATAATGTGCCCTACTCCTTTCAAAACCAACTCCCCATCTGTTCTAGATCACCTCTCCTCACATTCAAGGACTCCCTCTTGTAACCCTCTCCTCTTTCATTTGCATTATATCTCCCTTCCTTTGAATTCAATCACAGTGGCATCCACCATTCTACTCTGTCTTAAAAATCCACTTGATCAAAAAGCCTCTTGATTCCACTAGTTATTAAACTCCTCCTGTCAAAACACCTTAAGCAGTAGCACTCAACATAGGTGATCACACTGTCCTCTCCCTTTTTGGCTTTCCCTCCTTTTTTTGATGACACTCTCAATTTAGGTGCTTCCATCTGTCCCTTAGTTTAAATGCCATCCATTTGGTGATGGTTCCAAAGGTTGACTGTAGCCCTGACATGGCCCACGACTTCCAATTCAAATTTCTAATGACTTATTTAGTATCTCAATTTATGGTAAGTGCATTTTATCACAACAAAAATAAATCTACCAGGTGGCTGATACATGGAGTGACAGACAAATGAATAGATATTGGGAAAAAAACAAAAATAGCTGAATGTTACTGTTAAGATCTAACACTATTTCCAACTATTTTGTATGTAAAAAGTGTGATTAAAAAATATGAGTGCTTAAATTTTTAAAATTATAGTAAGACATACTGCCATTATCCCTCTCAAAATATACCCCTTGCTTTACACAGTTATCCCACCTTTCTTGCCACTTTCTGAAGCAGTTCTGGAAGTTCTCTTTTGTGAGTGTCTTTACATAATGTGATCAAAATTACAGTGAATGCTGCTAATAAATACCACCCAAGGGAAAAACAGGCTCATAAAAACATTATCGGGTGTTCTCATCCAACTTATTCAGTGGCTCTGACACTGTGCAACTTCTGGCTCTTTCCCAAGTCAAAGTGGCCATGAAAGGAAAACGTTTTGAATCAATAAGGGACACTGAGGCAGCACAACCAAAGACACTCAGAAAAGAGGGCTTCCAGAACTGCTTCAGAAAGTGGCAAAATTGATGGGATAACTGTGTAAAGTAAGGGGTATATTTTGAGAAGGATAATGGCAGCGTTCAAACAGAGGGGAGTAAGGTGGGAGAGGATAACGACAATGGGACGTGTCTTTCCCTGTAATGAGTGCCCTGTATTGAAACCTTCTCCGTAGTTTTGACCATCCCACATGTTGTGTGTGAGGGGTGGGGGGCTTTTAGGTATCTGGACCCTAACATTGAAACCACTAGTAGATTCCACAGCTTCACAACGGAAGCCCAGGCCAGACCAAGCGTCTTCCTGAGGCCGGTGCCACCCAGTGGGAGCAACCCTCCCCACCAGGGGGCGACTTTGCTGTCCCCCCGCCCCCGAGGACACCCCGGCCTCCAGTGCGGCCCTGGCGCCCACGGAGGAACCAGTACACTTGGTTCTCCTGCCTTCGCTCTGGGTCTGCTCTGGGTCCGGGTGGAGTCCAGGACCAATTAAGTGCCCAGGGGCGGCTCCTCCCCGTCATCCTCCAGGCCGCGGCGCCCCACGCCTCACTGCGGTCAGCAAGGCCCGGGCGCCCCACGCCATGGACTCACCGCCATCTCCCTCGCCGAGCCTCCTGGGGCCTCACCTGCCCCTTGTCCCAACTGTCCTCACCCGCCCTCGCCCTCGGCAGCCCTCACCTGCCCTCGCGCGGCCCGCAGCGTCAGCCACTCCAACCGCCTCACCAGTCGTGTTCTCGCCCCCGCCTCGCCGCCGTCCAATCCCAGCGGCGCCCATGAGCCTGCGCACTGGAGCATCTCCTGCTAAGCAGCGCCGCCCCCTGCCGGTCCTCTGAGGCACTTACAACGCCTGTGCTGCCCTTGCTTACTCACAAGGACAGCCACTTGCTGTCTGAGGCATCCCCACCGCCTGAGCCACTGAGAACTGGTTCTTTAGGGTTAGTGGCCTAAGCTGCCTGTTGTGTCCTTGAGGGGCTGGGGTGGGGAATCAGACAGACCATTGCCCACAGATTTCATCAACAAAAATGTGAAGGCAGTAGCTGCTGGGTCACTGGAGACAAGTCTCAGCTGGAGTGGTCAATGTGTAGACATTGCCTGGGAAAGTGAAGCCAGGATATTTTATGTGGACAAACACTTGGTCCACTGACCACAGTGGTAGTGGAGGGTCCAGTTCCCTCCAAGTTATGACAAAATCTGCAGCACTCAGCCCCAGCCTTCTGTGCTGGCCCACTTGTTTCTGCCCTTCTGGAGGTGAGCTGCAAGGCCAACTCGGTCCAGGCACAGAGGATAGTGGCAGCCTCAGATCGGTAGCCAAGTTGCCCTGCAAGAGAGCCATTCCCCTGTGTGGTGCAGGAGAGAGATCCCCCCTCAAGGCGGGCCTGTGTGTGATGAATGGTTCTTTGTTGCCTCATAGCACCTACCTTAGGGTTCTGCGTATGGTCACCATTTCACAAACAAGAGCAGCATAAACAAGTAGAAATGTGACAGAGTGTGAGGTCCCCACATAGATGGCTGCACCAAGGACACTCCAAGGAAGAATTTCCACTCAAGATATCCCTGCATGAACATTAAATGTAAGTGCTAGGCAGGTCAGGACCCTGAGGACCCCTTTCATCTCTGCCAGACTACCTGCTAGACATTATAATAATCCTAGCACCCACTGACCCAGAAGTTTCTTTCCTGGGTTTCACCAGTGAAAAATCCAAAGAACTGTAATGTCTAGGATCATTTGCAGATCACCACTGTTCTTCAGAGGCCTTATAAAACCTGTCTCTTGTTGGTTACCAGTAGCACAGGGAGTCTTTCAGGCTTGGCCAGATGTCCCTGCTTTGCTACTGAATGTCTTGTAACCTCAGGTGAGTTACTTCCCAAATTCTCGCTCAGTTTCCCTGTTTTGAAAAGGGGACATGGAATTGTGAGTGCTTCAAGAAACCAAGGACAGAAGCATCCCGCACCATGCCTGGCAGGGAACCCTATTTCCTTTCCCAGGAGGTGTAGCTGTACACTTCTCTAGGGTGGTGATCTTCCACATGTTGCTCTGCCCACTGGCCCTGCCCTCACTGTCTGTGTCTCCCTGAGCAAAGGACACACTGCAGCCTCCCTCTCTGTCCTGTTGGGATTAGGGCTGGACACCTTCTGTCCCTCAGATCGAATACATTCAAAAGCAAAGGCAAGAGACCTGTTTACTAATGGCCTCTCTCTTCATGGCCCCATGAATCAGCTTCGTAGTTTGCCCCTGCAGTGCAGTCCTGGTCCCACTCTCTTGTGCTCCAGCCCACGTCTTAGTTCTGCCTCTCTTGGTCCATTTAGTCCCTTTACCAGCCTGGCTAAGGAGTCCCTTGATTGGTGGCTGGGAGAGCAGCAATAACCAGCCCTGGGGAGCAGTGCTGGCTTTGGAGTCTTAAAGTCTCAGAACACCCACAATTCCCTGGGATGTGCCCTAAAGCCAGCCAAATATCTGATCTCTGCTGAGCTGGGGTCTGTCTGCCTCTTATGTGCAAAGAACTGGTTGCCATCATGGCCTTTCATCCCAAGCCATGGGGCTCCAGATGCAGAACCTCAGGATTCTAAGTTATTTTTTCATAATCCCGGCGGCCCATGCTCAAGTTCAACATTTTCTCATCTGGGCCTGATGGTCAGTTTGTAATACCCAGCTAAACTGAATCAGCATGGTGCTGGATGTGGAGGACCCACCTGAGAATTCTTGCCAACAACATAAAAAGGAGAACTGGAGAGGAAGAGATGGTGCTGTTGGTTCTCCTGGAGGAGCTTGTCATGCTGGCTTTCCTGATAGGAACCCAGCTATTCTCATCATTGGAGGAGCTCAAGACATCAGTATTGCTGAGGATCACTGTGGTACTTTTTGGGGGAGCTCTGATCCTTACTTTGAGCATCATTTTCTGGCTCCAATGCAGCTCCCTCTGCCTGCTGGCACACATCCTTCATCCCGCTGGCACAGACTTTCTAGCTTCCACACTGACCTTTCGGCCTTCCCAGTGCAGATCTGTGAAACAGACTCACATGAAACATTGTCAGGGGCTCTAGGCCTTGAGTTGGACTGGTGGGGGCATTGTCATGGGCTCTAGGCCTTCACCTGGACACATCCCTCATTAATGTGGGATCCAGGCCCTCAGCTGGATTCTTTGGGTCTTTAGTGTGTGGACAGATTTCTTGCACTCTTTTGTATTTGACTCTTTGGGTGACTATTACAGAATAATCCTATAAATTATGTGTTCTGTATTAAACTGTTTCCCTTGCAAACCCTGGCCACAAGGCCACAAGCCTGGAACAAAGAAAAATAATCACTTTGGTGATATTACCCTGCTACAACAGCCCTGGTCCAGGCCTCTGCTTGGCTGCCTGGTTTATTTTAGGATGGAATTCTTCACACCTAGTACTAAGTGTGAGTGCACGAGGACCATGCACTTTAAAGAAGCTGTGTGGCCTCTTTGTGTGTTGCTTTCTCTCTACAGTACTGAGACACTTCCCATTTAAAAACTCCATAAAAATAAATTGTGCAAAGTCCAGTGCCAATAAAAATCCCAGTGGAGGCTGAAAACTATTTTATTTAAAGAGCAGAAACACATGCACTTACCTCGTTGTGAATTCCTGGCTGCCGAGACTCCAAGCTTGGCACAAGGCCGATTCCCAACAAATACAAATTGACTGACCCAGTATTTGGCTTCTCACCTGTCTGCTGCTTGGACCAGCCCATCTCTCTGCCTGTACGTACCTCAAGGAGAAAGAATTCTTAGGCTTGGGCTAAAGAAGGTTGAGGATGGCAAGAGAGCCCGTCACAAACTCTCACACATGAATGTCCTGCTTTCCACTTCTAGCTCTCCTTATTAACTGTGAAACAGTAACGGGCAGAAAGCAAAGTGCAAAAACTGCCAAATTGTAAGAGAGAAACTTGATTCATGCCTTTGATCCTTAGGCATCCCTACTTGCCCTGTGCCCAGGCTTGTGCTTTATAGCAAGAATATAGATGCTGCCATCTTAATGCATCACATTCGCTGCGCTCAATATGGTGTGTGCAAAAGACGATTCTTTGTCTCTTTCAAATGTTACTGAAACTCATTGTCAAGATAAGATGCCTCTTGTTCCTGGGTCCTTACATGCACATGCGGGTTGGTCCATACAGGAGCACCCAGGATAGTCCTGTTGATGTTAGGCTCCCTCTCACTTACCTAAGGCTCTTTCTGCCTCCCAGCCTTAGAAGAAGGCACCATGATGGTCTTCTCCTTTCTCACCCAGCTTCACACCCACGCCTTCCCTGAGGTAGGCTCAGGATCTGACACCTGGTAGGGCCTCCTGGACAGTGGTCCCTGTGGATGAGCTGGCTGTTCCACTGCTGTGGCTTTTTGGGAACTGGCCTGCAGGAAGTGTGCAAGTACAGCTCCATTGCCTGAGTGACGGTACCTCAGGCTGTTGCGGAACCAGTACCGAACCGAATGGAAGACGCTCTGCACCAAGGAGTTAGAAGGCAACCAACTTTATTATGCCAGCAGGCTGATGGGGGTTACTCCCAAAAGCATCAGCCCTGAGCTGATTTTGGAATTGGCTTATATAGGTTTTGCAAGCAAGAAGTACGGGAACTTGAAAGTGTGATGGATTTCTACTGGGTAGTGCTGGTCATTTCTAGTTGCTGGACAGAAAGTCCTTGAGACAAGTTAGTTAAACAGACATATTTGTGGCCAGAAAGTACAGGGTGTGTACTAAGTGTGGTCAGACTGAGCTGGGTCAGGCTATCTATAATTTGCAGTTGGGCATAGCCAGTCAAGGCTGACTGAGTCTAACTGTTGAGTTATGCAGTTGGCTAGATAATCATATTTTGTCCTAACAAGGCATCAGACTACCAGTTGATTTTTCAAATTTCCATCACAAGGCCGTGGGCTTACAACACTTCTCTCAGCCACCAGAGTGTAGTTTGTGCCATTCATGTGATGATAAATGTACCAGGTCCATGGGGAAATAGAGGCTATCTGCATGGTTTTGTGCCCATCATCCACCTGCTTGGGAATGAGAGCCACTTTTTGTGATTCATCAGTCATAGGAGGGTGATTCTTTCACTGCACTCCCTGCAGGAGCTGGAGCTCTGGCTCTCTCTCCAATTTGGGTCCACATCATCATGTGTGTCTGACAGTGACTCCAGGATGTGCCTGGCCTGTACTATTGCTTGGCTATTGCTATCACCCCAATGTCTCCCCACCATCATCACCAAATATATACGTGGAAACTCATTCCTTAGTGTGAGATGGGGCCCTAAGGAGGTCCCTAAGTCATGATAGCAGAACTCCATACAAATAGAATTAGTGCATTCATAAAAGAAGTGGAAGAGAGCTTCCCCTTTTACAGCAGCAACTTCACCCACCCTGTGGAGAGCACAAAAGACACTATCAATGAGAACGCATTCCATAGGTGAGCTGTTAGCGTGGGCCAGGCATGTCATGTCTCTCCACAATGTCTGAATTTATAGGATAACAATAAATTCACAAGCTGCACCAATATGGGTTAGCTTTATATCACTGAGTATCTCACTTGATAGCCATGAGCAAGACCATCATAATTCTTTTACTCCATTCCAAATTACCAAGATCCATGACACTCGAGCTACCCAGCATACTGCACACTATAATGTACAGGTTACAGAGTGGCTCAGTTAATGGTGACTGCGGGATTGCTAGAGGCAGGACTGAAATCAAAGGTGGGAAGCACACAGTTGCGAAAAGTCACTACGGATGCCCAGGTACGACTACAGACCAGCAGAGTTTGTCCCAGGCACAGGGCTTGCTGAGCACGCAGAACTCATTCAAAGCCCGAGTTTGGACATCAGGCAGTTCAAGTGGGCTGCATCAAGCAGGGAGATGAGGCTGGGGACAGAGAGCTGTGGTTCGGCCTGTCATCGTCATGATGCATTCTCCAGGAGGTTGGATGAGATGGCAAGTTGATGTATTACAGCTGGCCCCAGTGTTGGGAGCCCCTCCTTCTCTATGACCCAAGGGAGAGGTTGCAACACTCACTGGTCTGGGGTGTCCCGTGGCTCACACGTCTGGTTTCTCTGGTGTGGCTCTGATGCATCATGTGTCCATGCACCCCCAATGCAACCCGATAAGTTCATAGGGGGACACTCTTAGTAGCATGACTAATGTGGGCATCATTTGGTGCCTTGGGATTGTGCTGGGCAGCCAGGTTGTTCTTTTTGGTCTTTTTGGTGTGGGGTGTCCGATATCTGGTGGTAATCTGTGTGCTCAGACAAGTCACCATGTCACCCTGCTTCCGCATCTGCACCCAAAATGGAGCAAATGGCTGATTCATAAGTGGAGACACTCAAGGTAAGGCACAGCCCAGAAGCTACTTCTCTGTACAGCCCAGCATGACTCACAGCAGACACAGCCTGCTCCACACAAACAGATCCTCAACAAACCCCAAGTTGGCTCATCCCTTCATCTTCAGCTTCTCAGCCTCCTGAAATGTGAGAAATAAATTTATGTTATCCATAAATTCCTTAGCCTAAGGTATTATGTCATAGCAGTTGGAATAGATTAAGACAACTGTATAAGAAGGGCTTCCGTATCCTTGCCAGGAGATGGAGATTGGCATCTCCCTCTTGGGGAAGTCCTCTTTCTCTTTGCTGCGCCAGCAGGCATACTGTTCCAGCTATCACCTCTCTCCATGAGATTACACGGGCACATGCCAAACACCAAGCCCTTGCAGAAGAAATGTGTCAAGCCCCCCCATTATCTTCTTACTCCTCCTCACATGGCCAGCAGTGAAGGACCAGCACCCCATTTCCCTGTCCTCCCCAATGTAAGGAAACTGAATTAGAAGGGGAAATGCCATGGTGTCATAGTTTATATTTAGATGTCCCCCCCAAAACCTCATACAATCATAGATAGGACTTTGGGGGAGGTGACTGGATCATGGGGGTGTTGTATTCATAGTTTAAAGCTCACTGTGCTATTAGGGGGTGGGATCTGGTCAGAAGAAATGGATCATTGGTGGTGTGATCCAGAAAGGTCTATCTCCCTCCTGGATCCCCCTTCACTCTTTGCCTCCTGTCAGCCATGATGTGAGTAGCCCTCCTCCACCACACCCCTCTGCCATGCCAGCCTGCCTTGGAACCAGTTGATTAAGAACTAAAACGTGAGCCAAAATAAACCTCTCCTTCTTTTAGTTGCAGATATTTGGATGTTCTCCCAGTGACAAGGAAAGTAACTAAGACTATATTGAAGCTACTCTTTTCCAAGGAATTTTTCCACTCTGGTGCTCCTAAGCCTCTGAACCTTTATGAGTTACAGGTGGATGATGACTGTGCTGCTGGCTTGATGGAGAGGTGACTTCTAAGGCATGAGTAATCAACAGAGAAGGGACAGCACGCTGTGTGGGGGTCTTCAGCACAGAGCAACACAGGAAGGAGGGTGGGAGCATGCTACAAGGAGCTCCAAGGGGCTCTGAGAGAAGGACAGAATTTGAGAGATGGTCAAAGAGATGGGATTGAGCTGGAGAACTGGGTTGTAACCACAGCTATGTTCTGCATGCCATGCTAAGAAATGCAAATGTTACCCCATAGGATTGGCCGTCAAAGGCAGTAAGCAAGGAGCATGTGTGTTTATCTGCCTGGGGCGAGCAGACACTTCCTTGATATGAGTTAAGCATGTTAAGCAGCAAGGATCACACAACCTTCCAATCAAAGTGAAAGACTTTCTTGCCTATTCCATATTCCTCAAAGGAGTTTCTAAGTCATGAGGACCACTCTCCCCCTGTGGTTCCAGTTTTGTAATCTCGTATGAGGTGGTGCCTGAGTTACTTTTCTCTCATTGCTGGGACAAAATACCAGACACCCAAAATTAAGGAAGGAAAGGATTATTTAGTTCACAGTTTGTGGAGGTTTCAGTCGATAATCAGGTGGCTCCAAGGCAGGATGGCATGGCACAGGGGCAACAGTTCAAGGCTACAGAAGACAGCAAAAGCAGCAAGAGCACAAGGTAGGGGAAGCAAGCCTCTTTTCCTCCCTTATATTGTATATGGTCTATTTGCCCATACTTACACCATCTCTGTGCCCTCCTCTTCCATAAGTTGAGGATGTTTACAAAGTAAGGGCCCTGGCCCCCTGCTGAGTCACTTAAACTTCTAAACTTCTCAAGTTGATACAATGTATCAACCATAACAGGTGATCAGTTAGGTAAAGCCACAGGAAGGAGACAGAGGAGGGGCTCGAGGCAGCACAGTCCCTTATACTCACAGGTCCTAGAAACAGTGTGCCATGCAGGCCACACAAGGCCCAGGGTGGGCAGGGCCAGAAGACGGGAGCTTACCTTTGCAAAATTCTTCTTCTTAATCACCCCAGGACCAGATACCCCTAATGACCCAAAGTTGCTCGAACAATTCAAATTGGCCAATCCTAAGCTGCTTGCCCTGCCTGCCTTGCCTTTCCTATGGTAATCCCCCAAAAGGCTGTGGGCTCAGCACCCCTGTTGGGCCTGTCTCCCAACTTCTGATCATCCTGTTGCCTCCCCATGTGGCCCTGTGAGTGCAATGGCCTTTCTTTCTCCTGAGCCAGTCCTCTCACTTTTCATGACTGCATCTGACCACATCATAAAAATGACAAAACACTTTGTCAGTCCTCAGGAGCAGCATCATGGAGTGAGAGGGGCCTGGACTCTATTCTAGAATGGCCTGGGGTTTATTTCAAGGTTGCTCTTTATGTGTGACCTCAAATTATTGAAACTCTCTGGGTCATAGTTTCTCTGTATAAAGATGACTTACATTCTTTGAGTCAGAATAAGCTATATGCTTCTGCTATAATGAATAAGCCCCAAATCATAGCCACTTGTAGGAGGAAAGGTTCACTTCTTGCTCTCAGCACCTGTCTGTGTTGGTCAGCAGGCAGCTCCATTCTGGGCTCCTTGACTTCCCAGGCAGGCTGGGGGAGTGGCACTCTCCCTCATCACATGATGATCACTGTGTCACACAGAAAGAACACCCTGGAGGAGGGTCCCTTGCCTGCTGTTAAATATACCAGTGTGGAATTGGTGCACATCACTTCTACTCATAACTCTGATCAGAAATCACACAGCCCTGCCCCACCATCACCAGAACTTGTGTGACCACCTAGCTGTGGGGAATGTCCAGTGTGGTTCCAACACAGACGGCCTGGGACAGAGCTTGCACCTGGAAGGTTCTACCGAGCTATTCTGTGCATCCTCTACCCACTGCTGTGTTTAACTCTTCCAGTTGTTAACTTCCTTAGTGGAAGGATGGTATGCTCAGCAACCCTTGGACCATCCATTTCAGAACTCTTTTCAAAATGGTGAAAGGAAAACTGAAAGTTCCAGTGGAGGAGAGCCTGGCTAGAAACAAATCCCAAAAGATCAAAATAGAAAGATACCTCTGTCTTTGAGTCATTGACAGACAGGGTCCTCGAGGACAGAATTTGGGGCCAGCCAGTTGTGTAAGTCAGAAGGCTTCCACCTGCAACTGGAACAGAAAGTATACCTCTCACTGGCTTAAACCTCAGTCATTGTGCTGAGAACTCCAGTACCAAGGGAGGGCAGATCTTCATGTCCAGGGATCACACAGCTCCATTATGTCAATAACGACCTCTGTTTCTCATCATCTTCTTGCTCTGGCAAGTTTTGTTTAGTTTCTTTTTATTTTTTATTTCTTTTTATTTTAAAGAGAGTAGTCAATGAGAAACAAAGAAATAAAACAGTAGCAGTGTACCAGTATCACAAACATAAACAAATCAAAGTAAGAACATTCAAAGTGATACAGAGTCTCAAGACAAAATAATACTAATCAACAGTGGTTGTTACATTACATATCACTATCCTCAACTACATTGCTCAGATTACCTGTCTGGTTTCTTTTTAGTACTGATTCCTCTTTTTGGGTCCTGGAAAGGCTGTTGGAGCCCTCCAGTGGGATACATAAGTAAGTTCTGGAAATTCTCCCTGCAGGTACATGGGGGATAACTTTCTAAAAGTCCCAAAATATCTGTGTATTTCACAAAACCACTAGTTTTATCAACACCAGGGAGGGCTCCTGAAAGCCAGCTGGGACTTATCCTGCAGTAAGAAGGAGGGGGAGAGGCTGCTGAAGAGACAATTGACGGTCCACTCTGTACCTATAGAGCGTAAATACATAGTAAATACAATAGATGGTCCACTCTGTACCTATGTAGGAACTGGGGCAGAGAGGGTAGATTCATAACCTGCTGATTTTGAGCTGTTTCTTAGCAAAGATGAGATGATCTGGTCTCTCAGCCTATAATAGAAAAACACACAGTGTCCCTCTTGCTCCCCCTTACTCCACCCACTGCCATGGATTGTGTCCTTGCACTCACCTGCAGACCCTGCTCCCTCTGTCCATTGATGCTCCACACAGCTGGCCTTAAGTCCTGCTACCGATCTCTATAGACAAAGCCATGTCTTGAGGGTGAATGCAGTGTCATCACACCATGGCACCCAGGGTGTCCCATAGCTAGGAAGACCTCAAATTCTAAATGTATGGGACCAAACTTCATTCACAGTCTGTCCCATCCCGGCCCTTCTTCCCCTCCCTCACTCCTACAAGCCAAGCCCTTTAAAGTGTACACTCCTCCTCTCAGAGTGATGCCTTGCTACCCCACCCAAAAGCCTCCCTGCAGGCATGATTAATATTGCCTTTGGAGGAAAGAATATCTCTACTGCTAATAGGACACTTACTTCTATAGCTTCACTCCAGCATCAGTCCCACTGACTATAGCACTGCTTCATGTTTTTGTATCTTACCTCCTCCAGAGGAAGTGGGTTCCCATTGGAATGTCCCCAAACACAGCCCCTCTGTCCCCTGGGCTGCCCTGCAGCCTATTTTACAGTAAGCACTCATTAAATAGAGCCTTTTCAAATGGGAAAGGAATCAAAAGTTGGAGGGCACAGGGAAGTGTGGGAGGTGAAGGGGACAAAAAGAATCAAGATGTGTCCTGTACATATACAAACTCCCCACGATAAATCTAATCATTATGTGCTGTAAACATGTACTAATAAAAATACATCATTAAAAAATTTTTAAATAAAGTGCATCAAAAAACAAAATATATACCTATGTGCCAAGCTGAAACAGAGCAGAGAGAGCTAAAGCTTATCCAATACTCTGTTTATCTCCATGATTGTCACCCACAGACTGGCACTAGTTAAATGAGTTATTGAGGAATTGTGGGCAATAGTCAATCCTGAGGCTGAGAGCCTTTGCTCTCATTCAGTGGCTCTATGACTTTCTGTGAAACTTGTCTTAGCACTAGATGGTTAAAAGAGAGTTGGGAAGCCCACTTCCATTTTTTATTAAACATTTTCTACTTTGAATTAATTATACATTCACATGTAATTAGAAGACACGATGCAGATGATCCCCTGTGCCCTTTTACCAATTTGCCTCAATGCTAGAGTTTGGCAAAACTGTAATACAATATGACAACTGGGGTAGAGATATTGACACAGTTCATCCATCTGGTTCAGATTTTTTCAGTTTTATTAGTGCAGAAGGGTGTGTGTGTAACATATGCAGGCAAGTGCATGTGAAACTCTATAAGCTTTCATCACAAGTGGATTCACACACTCACTACATTACCAAAGTCAAGGCACAGGACATTGCCATAATCATGAGGGCCCCTCCTGTCACGCTTCCATTGTCATCCTCCCCTCCCACCCACGCTTCTTCCCGGCCTCCTTAACCAGTAGTAACCATTAATCTGTTCTCCATTTTTATAATTTTATCATTTTAAAGAGGTTTATTAAATGGAATCAGAGTTGTACTACCTTTTGAGATTGTTGGGATTGGTTTCTTTTGCTCGACATAATTCCCTAGAGTTCCATCCACACTGGTGTGTCAAGGTTCACTTCTCCCCCTACAGATCCCCATATTTTGTTTCATAATTCAATTGTTTGAAGTATCTTGGCTTGTTTCTGGTCTGGGACTTGTTAGGAATAAACTTGCCATGAATATTTGTGTGAAGTGTTTATGTAAATATACATTTTAATTTTTCCAGGTTAAACATGTAAGGTGCCATTGCTGTGTCTTGTGCCAATTTTGCATGCTTAGTCTTACAAGTTATGTCCTACTTTTTTTTCACTGCTGAGACAAAAATACCTGACACCCAAAGATAAAGGGGGAAAGGTTTATTTAGCTCACCGTTGGTAGAGGTTTCAGTCCATCATCGGGTGGTTCCATGGCAGGGTAGCACATGGCAGAAAGGCAACCATTTATGGAGGTAGAAGATGGCAAAAACAGCAAGGGAGGGCAAAAAAGAGGAAACAAGCTTCTTTCTGCCCCTTTTATTTTATCCAGACTGCTGGGATTAGGGTGTTGCCAATTTAATCAGTGGAGTAATCCAGCAATTACCCAGCTTTAATCTCAGCACCTTTAGTCCCAGGATTGCACTATGAATCAATCACAAACCTTAGATTCACCTACCTCCTAAAAGGTCTGCCCCCTACAAATATATGAGGTTTTGAGGGGACATCTAGACACAAACCATAATAAGCTCCTATCACACTTTTCCAGATTGGACATACTATTTTACACCATTTCTTGCAATGTATAAGCAATTCATTTTCTCTATATCTTCACTACTTTGGGTGTGGTGCCCATTTGTTTATTTTACCCCATTTTGACACTTGTGTGAAGATATTTTACAATGGCATAGTTTGTATTTTTCTAGTGGTTAATGAAACTGAACATCTTTCCATGTGTTTATTTGCACACATATGTATATCGTCTGCAGTGAAATATCTGCTACTGTCCTTTGCCAGTTTTCTGATTGGGTTTGGTTTCTCTGCTGAGTTTTGAGAATTCTTCATGTATACTAGATGTTATGGCTTGTGTCTAGATGTCCTCCAAAAGACTCATGTGGTCACAGGTGGAGCTCTTCAGAAGTGGCTGGATCTAGAGTGTATGATGCTAAGTTTAAGTGTGTAATGCTGGCATCACTAAATTAGCCCACTGATAAGTTTGGCATCATTCTGGGTGTGGACAATGGGAAGGCCCACCCTGGTGTGAGTGCTACTCATGCTAAGGGCATGTAGCCTCAATAGAATATAAGGGACAGAAGGAAGGCACCAGTCATTACTTGTTTTTTTGTTTGCAACCACTCTTGGTGCTTAGTGCTTGGTGCTTGCTGCTTGCTGCTTTTGCTGCTCTCTGCCTGCCATGAATAGTTTCTCCTCTGTGATGCCCCTTTGCTATACCACCCTGCTTTGGAGGCAGCCGACAATGAACTAAAGCCTCTACAAACTGTGAGCCAAAATAAACCTTTACTCCCTTAACTTTGGGTGTCAGATATTTTGTCTCAGCAAGAAGAAAAGTATCGAAAACACTAGATGTTAGCCCATTGTTGGATATATTGTTTATGAACACTTTCTTGTAGTTTGTAAGTTTTCCTTAATCCTCTTGCCAAAAGCCTTTACAGAAAAAAATTGTTTACACATCTATGTTTTGTGTTGTCAAAGAACTCTTTACCTAATCTTAGACTGAAAAGATTTTCTCTAATTTTTTGTACAATGAACTTCAAAATAAATTTGTTTATGACTACAAGATATGTTTCTGGAATTGTGACAAGAATTGATTTGGTCCTGTAAATTAATTTGGGAGCAGTGATGTTTTTACTACTTTTGAGTGATTAGTCCACTACAGTTTAATGTTGAATGTGTATGTGCATCAGCAACCTCATCCCAATAGCATGCTAGCCTATAATAGAGACTTACTAAATATTTATAGCAGGGAAGGAGGACAAGAGGGCCAAGGGAAATCTTAAAGATCCTGGACCAGCGGTCCCCAAATCTGGTCATACAAACAATGATCTGCTAAGCCTGAAAAAGTTACATATTTCTGGGTTTCACCCCAGTCCTGCTGATTCACAACCTCGTGGATAAAGGCAAGGGAATCTGTGTTCTTACCACCCTCTGTAGTTGATTCTCACACACAGGCAAGTTTGAGAACATTTAGTGGAGAGGCCAAAAGTAGGAGCAGTGCACAGGGGTGCAGTGTGCCTTGGGAGGTGCCATTCTTCCTGACACTGGCCCTGAGACCAAGCAACCGGGGCTGCAGCCAAGTTCCAAATGGCACATTAACAGGCTCATCAAGAGAAATGGCTCAGTGAAGGCTTATGGGCCTGGCGGGGAGGGGTCTTTTCCTACAAGGAGGGGATCTCATTTCATTTGATTCTATATCCCACACTTCTTCTCCAAAGAGGAAAGAAGCAACCAGAGTTCAAAATGGTAAACACTGTCATTTATTCACTTCATTGCATACTTGGTTAATTCCCTAATTGTGAGGCATTGAAGCTTGAAGAATCTGAAATAAGACGGTTCAGTTCCCAGGAAATTTCTTTTTCAGTAACAGCGGAAAAAGTCATGACCTACAAGACTTTTCTATCAAGAAGAAATGAAGATTAGAAACAAAAGCAAATATAGAGCAGTGTGTAAATTGGATTTTAGAGCAGAAAGCTTTTCAAACTTTGTTCTGTCTGGATTCTTTCTGTCTCTGTCCCTGTCTGTCTCTGTCTCTGTCTCTGTCTCTGTCTCTCTGTCTTTCTCTCTCTCTTTCTCTCCCTTGTTCTCTCCCTCCCAACCTGCACCAGTTGTATCTGTGAGATCTTGACTCTGCCATATGTCTCCTGTCATGTGGTGCCAAGTATGTTCCAGGTCTGTTCCTTTTGTGCATTTGCAAATTGACATGGTTTAATTTTTGTCATGGTAGCAGTGATCTGTCTTAAGATCATGCTGGGTCTGCTACTTCACTTTTCTCAATATTCCCATCTTATTTTTTCTTCATATAATCATTAGAATCAGGTGTTAAGTACAAAAGACAAATCCCTTTAAAGGAATGCATAATTGTTTGAGGGTGTATGGGAAACATGCAGAAAGATATCAAAACATGTTTTCACCATGGGCTTTGGGCAAAATCCCTTAACCGGTTCCTGGCAGCAAACTGGGGCACTTTTAGAACCACAGAAACTCCTTCTTTGAATGAGGAAGGCTGCATGCATCCAGGAGGTATGTGCCAGGCCCTTGCCCAAAGTGCTTTGATGGAAAAGGTTGGTTCCCAACTCCTTTCTCGAGGAGAAACCCCACCCTCACCCCAACACACACATAGAACTTTCCTTGAGTGAAATTCCAGAGCTGTTCAAAAGGAGTCTCAGAAATGACAGGCATCTTCCTTTAGAATTATCCCTCAACACCTGGGCCAGAGGCTCCATCCCAAGTCATCATCTTTCCTGGTGACAGAGCTGGTGGGCACATTCTCTGGATCAAAGTCATTTGAAGTCTCTTCCACCAAAGGGGTCACCACTCAGAAACCCTGAGGTCCTACCCCAGGAGACTGGTTGGCACTCTGTGTTTACCTAAAACAACACGCAGCTTTTAGTGGGTGGCCTCACCATTTGGCCTGCACTTTTCCCTAAATTGAATAGTTCAGTTCCCTTCTTATAATCCTACTGAGCTGTGGGTTTGGTTTATTTAGTTAGTTTTTAGCCTCATACAAGAGAACTGTAACCCTCATGCCACCTGTAGAAAGACATATGGATTATAGAGTCCCATGAACAAACACCTTCTGTGGGAAATGTAAAAATGCGCCAAAGGTAGAGTGACATGGATGCATGTGAATCCCCTCATGATATGATCCTGGACAAATTTTAAAACCTGCTAAACCACTTAGAAAACAGAAATAAGAACACCATTCACAATTTATGCGAGGATTTAAATCACTGACAGAAACTAGCTTTCTACTATAATTGTCTTACTGTCTAAAAGGATCAAATAGAAAAATTTGGATATAGGTTTATTATAGTTTAAATCTATAATGGCCCCCAAACACTCATGTGCTCATAGGTGGAGCTTTTGGAGGATGACTGGATCCTAGGGGTTTATAGCTGACTGTGGTTGGCAGGTGGGGTCTGGTCAGAAGAGGTGGGTCACTCGGATTGTAACCTGAAAGGGTTTATCTCCCCCCACAACTTCTTCCTGCACTCACTGTTCTTCCAGCCCACCGTGCTGTGAGCAGCTCTCCTCCGCCAGGCCCCTCTGTCATGTCGCCCAATCTTAGAACCAGCTGACTATGACTGAAACCTTTACAAACCACGAGCCAAAATAAGCCTCTCCTCCTTTAAATTTCAGATGTTGATATTTTGCCCTAGCAATGAGGAAAGTGATCAAAATGAGGTTTAAAGGATGCACTAAGCCATTCCTAAGCAAAGTCCTCTTTATCTCCTCTGAGATGTCTCCCACCTCCCAGGGTGAATGAGACAATGTACACAGCAGGGGTCCTTAACCTTTTGAGGGCTATGGGCCCTTTGGAGAAGGTAAAAAATATTCAGAGCTGGTTTTTCCAAAAGAAGCATAAATGTTTAGATGTGAGTGTCCCTGAACACATGTAGCATGGACCACTTTGTGGAGGTCAAGCCAAGAGTTCATGCCTGGAACATCAACACCTGAAAGCCACACTCTGTCCTCAAGGGAGGATGTGACCTGCTCTCCTTCTTGTGCAGGACAAAAGAGTATGACAGGACTATCCCAAGCCATGGCCCACAGCTGAGGCTGTCAGTCCACCCAGACCCTGCCACCCTCACCATACGTGAGAACTTCTCCCCATCCCGCATCTCACACCAGGGCACGAGCCCAGTTCCACTGTATACATAGAAAAAATCAATACAACTGAATGTGTTTGAAAGCTTATATCATCTCACTGAAGCAATTTCCTCTTTACACATGTGATAAAAATAGCTAGCACTTTGTAGACTCTTGGCACATGTTGTCACCTAACCCTTACGGTGACAGCAGGAGGTGGGTCTGATTGTCTCCAGAGGACAAGCAGCTGCATCTTGGTTTAAATGTCATTTGCTGCAGGTCACTCAACTAGCGGGGGCAGGGCCAGGCTTGGAGCTAGACCCCCCAGTCCTTTCCAAATACCCTGACCCTGCTTCTCTGCACTTGTGCCTTGCACTGTGATCCTTAGTTCCCACCTTCGACCTTAGGTGGTCAGAGAGGGCCCAACCTTCTTTTGTTCAACTCCCAACCCCCAGGCAGCCCCTTCCCCACTGGGAAGGTCTCCTCACTCCTTAGTTTTGTGAATCCATAATGTGCCTTCCAACCTTGTCAGGATGTCTGACTTCCTCCACAAATGCCAAGCACTACCTTAAAAGCCTTGGAATCACCCTATTAACTTGTTGCTTCTCATTTCCGATAAGAACCTGGGTTTTTAACATCGTATTTGAATTTCAAATATCTACCCTCCTTATCAGTTCGCCTGCTATCCTCCTCTGAGAATCCAGTTCAGTCACTTACCATGCAAAACTCTCTTTCATACACCTGGGGATGTGCGACTGGGACACCATGGGATGAAAGCGAACAAGTGTGTTTCAGTTATTCCAAAATCTTCATATACCAAAGCCTTGGCCACTTTCAATGGGCCTTGGAAATAGGTTTATGTGAAAGCTTCTGGAGCAGTCAGCAAATTTTACACTGCAACTACACTCCTTATGCTTTACCAGGATGTTGGCTGTTTGCCTACATGTCCAGGAGTTAGTTAACCTCCTTCACTCCAGGACCGAGGTCTGTGCTACACTTGATCTTCCTTCCTGTGCACCCACCCCGGCCTGGTGGCCCTGTCTCAGGCTCATGGGCTCCTGGCATTAATAATTTGCACTTCCTTGATTCTGATCTGCACCCTGCACTGCGGTGCAATAAGAGGCCCCATTGCCCTGATACAAGACTTAGAAGTTTACCCAGCAGGAGACACAACTAATGGGCTCTGCACCTGCAGTCCCTAGGAGAAGGGCCTCAGGTGAGAGGGTGTGGCCACACCCACACCAGGCAGCACAGAAAGGTACTGGGCATGTGAGCCCTGGTGTGGGGACCGGGGCTGGAATTCCTCTCCCGTGTAAAATGGAGTCAACGATAGTCCCGCCTTGTAGGGTCATTGTTACAGAACAAGGATCATGGTGAGCACTCAATGAAAATGGCTGCTGAGATGTCCCCTAGGGGCCACCAACAAACTTGGTGACACTCACAGGCCATCACTCTAGCTCACATGGACTCAAAACATGGAGCCCCTGGGCAGGGCTCTTTCTTACCCCTCCCAGACCACACAGTACCCACCTGAGGGTGTTGCTCATTGTGTCCTCAGGGTCCTCCAGGTCTTCCCACTCACTGTCACTCCCATGACTCCTTTCCAGTGGCCAGGACTCTGGACAAGCATGCCCAGAACAGAACTGTGGCAATGGAATGGTCCCCGAATCCACCTCCAAACAGTCTCCACAGGGCAGCTGGCCTTCGGACGTACAGTGGATGCTCAGGTACTCTTCATCCTCCCAGGTGAGGAAGAGGGTTTCTGGTGGATAGCACGTGTCCCCTTCAACATGGTCCCTGTCCAATCCCAGACCAGAAAACAGAAACTGTATGTCTTCCAGCCTCGGTCAGGAACTCCTACTCTGTCTTCCCATGATGCATCAGGTAAGACCCAGCCAGGGTTCAAGCCACTCTTGCCAGAGGTGGCTCTGGGCACAGAGAAGCAAACAGCAAAGAAGGCATGGCACCTGCCTGAAGGAGGCCCCAGTATCATGAAAATAAAGAGCAGCACACACATATTACAGTCCAAGGAGGAAGCAGAGGCAGCTAAGAGCATTATGAGAGCAGCAGGCAGCTTCCCAAGCCCAGGGGACCATCGGGGAATTGCCAGAGGGTGCAGCATGGCAAGCAGAGCTATGACCCAGGTCTAGCACAGATTTTCCACGTGGTAAGCAGAGCTGCACAGAGCCTGGATGAGTTTATTAACTCTATGAGGACCTCAGTTTTCTCATTAAAAAAAAAAA
This sequence comes from Chinchilla lanigera, assembly GCF_000276665.1. Lineage (NCBI taxonomy): Eukaryota > Metazoa > Chordata > Mammalia > Rodentia > Chinchillidae > Chinchilla > Chinchilla lanigera. Next base: position 1,833,591 of record NW_004955556.1, on the reverse strand, counting down.
GACAGGAAGGTCCTAAGCTGCATAGGGGAGTTAGGATGCTGACGTTGAAACAACCCCTTTCACAGCTCCCATGGCTCCTGGCACAGTGAGCTTGCAGTGAGTGCGAGCAGCTATTATGACTATAATGATAACGACTATTCCAACAAGGGGTTAGAGGGAGAGAGCCAAAGAACTCCAGAGCCGCTCAAGCAGGCGACCTTCAAAGCACTTTGTGCAAATATCAGGTCTTTTTCTGAGTGCTGAAAAAATGCCTATTTAGGGAGGCAGCCAGCTGGAGTGACATTTACTCCCTGTGTCACGGGAAGGACAAAAGAGGCAGAGGAACAGTGTGGCTTCTTATCTAGGGATGCAGCCGCAGATGAAAAGATGACAAAATGAGCCTTCCGGGCTGCCCCCAGCTCCCCACACAGGCAGCATGCTTTGTGCAGCGTAGCAGACCTGCTGAGAGGTGCTCAGAAAATATCTGTCGCAAGTCTGGTTAGAGAGGATGAGAGAGAGAATCTAAGAGAAAAGCACAGAGATTAGTTTTTGCTAAATTCTTGGATCCTTGTTTCTCAGTCTCCTTCCCCACCCCAAAATCAAGTTGGCTTTGGTACCCCCAGCCACCACACCACCTCCTGTCCCCTGCCCCAAAGCACCCTTTCTTTCAACATTGGCTCCGATCCCCTCAATAGGTATAAGCCACCACCCAAACACCCCAACGCCATCTGTCCCAACCTGAGTTTTGCTGTGAAACAGACATGATTTATGCTCCTGAAAGGTATGGGGGGTGGTGTGTAAAAGTGCACTTCATGTAAATATATGCATGGTCACGTGTGTAAAAAGGATTCTACATGGACTAAATAAAGAGAAACATTCGCTTTTGGGAAAAAGTATTTAAAAATTGCCAAGTGCTTGGAGGGAAAATTGATTTAAAAGTGTAAAGTACTTGCCCAAATTATATAGAAGCTGTGCTTTCTTATAAACACAGAAGGGAAGCATCCAGGAAGTTTTCTCAAAAAACAGGAAACCAGACCTGCTGCCCAGGAAGGCCCAGCCTCCTGTGCCCCACCCTGAGGGCACATGGCACAGCTGCCCACTGGCCACTGTACCCCCTGGTTGTCTCCCTCACTTGCTCACTCCCTCCACCCTTTTAATGAGCTCTCTAGCTTTCCTATGAAGCTGCAGCTTCTGGTGTTGCCTGGACAGAGACCTGGAGGCCACCAGATTCAGGGACAAGAAGCAAGCAGGCGGCCCATCCAGGGGGACTTGGTGGCCCTGAGGGTGAAACCATGGCTCTCCTTCCACAAGCCCAGGAAAATGATAGCCCTTCCTTCTGCCCTGCCACATGTGCTACCAGGCTGCCCTTGGAGATCTGACCTTGAATTTGACCACGGGCATTGGAAAATGTCAATGACGAAAGAAGGAGCACTAGAGGGGCACCCCAAGACAGAGCCCATTTCATGGAAAGGGCAAGATGTGGTGATCTGAGGAATCTTGAGGACAATAGCATTCTTTAGAGCAAGACCAGGTGTTTGGTATGTAGATGTGCCAGGTGACAGCGCACACTGGGGCCTTCACCAGGCCTCAAGGCCACTCAGGTCTTCCAAGACAAGTGCAGCTTGACTCCTACTGAAGCCTGAAGGAGTCAGGGCACTTAGAACCCAGGTACCCTACACTGGTTCCCCGCCCACCCCCTTCCCCACACGCAGGCAGGGCTCCACCAAATCCTGAAGCTCTTCTGCACCTATTTCTGTGAGAGGAACCTCAGTTCAGCTCTGAAGCATGAAATCATTCTGAAGGCTCAGCTCACTTAGGGACATTTACAGAGAAAAGACCCCATGCTCCAGCTCCCTGGGCAGCTGTCTGTCAGACATCTGAACCACCAAGTCATCTCCACCTCTCAGGAAGACAAATCAAATTAGACAGCATTCAGATTTGAAATGTTAAGGTATCATAATTGTCTATTTCCTCACACTTAAACTCACAATAAAGTTAGGTTTTGTGTCTCTTCCAGTAAGGCTCAGCTTTCTCTGCCTCTCTAGCATCAGGCTCCACCCTACTGTCCCATTGACCCTAGGAGTGCAGCTGGAAGCTCTGGGCCTCTGCTCCTATGAGCTGCACTTAGCTTTTGGAGGGTCAGTTTGCAGCAGTTCCAAGACCTCAAGGTAGAGAAGACCAGGGCACTGCAGATCTGAAGCACCAACGGTAAGCCCTAGCTAGAGATATGTGTTTAACTGTTGTCAGAGAGGGATTGTGGTTGGGGAGGTGAGTTGTTCTGGAACCCTGGAGGTGTGTGAGAGAACCCTGCAAAGGCAGCATTCAGACCTCTGCCTGCCATAGGCCCTGCTGTGTGTTAGGCTACCACTGGTCCTGGCTGGGCTGCGCCTTACCCTTTCCACCCAGCCAGCTTCTGTCCTCACGAGCTGCTCTCATCACAGATGGCCTGGCACCTACATTTGAGTTAAACCTTTAGTCTTCTAAGCATCCCTTGATTTCCAGGCACAGTGGCCTTCTGAGAATGGGTCTGGTCAGTTTAGGTCCATTTCAAGGACTCTTGCTTTACTTCACCTTCTTAAGTGACCACAAAGACTTACATTATTACTTTTACAGAATGATACTTGGTGAATTTACATGTATTTTACTTACATGGAGTCAACTCTATATGAGAGAGAGAAAGAGGGAGAAAGAAATGACTTTAAATGTTCTGCAATGACCAGCTTTCCACTTACTGGATACACACCCTAAACACGTGGGAGCAGGGAAACTTCCACCTCCTCAGGCAGTCTCAGCTCCTGGATATACATTTTACAAAGAGCACATCCCATAAATACAAGCCTTTAGATTTTTAACTAGGGTTCAACCAATGAAAAAATGATTTGCTCCCATACCTGGGAAGCATATAGCATCATACTATCCAAAGTGATGTTCAGGGGTAACGTGCCTTAATGTGATTTTCACCTCCTACCCAAACTTTAGAAATTAACCTTGCATAAGCTGCATCCCAGCCAAGCTGTCCTCATAACAGGCACACAGTCCCAAGTTTCCTCCACGACATATACTATACACTACTTCTCTATAATGCCATGCTTTGTAAGGATCTACTGCTCCTTGATTTTTAAAAATCACTAGGAATAGAATTTAGAAGAAAATGAGAAATAAAAAGTAAAATGCAATCTTCTCCAAGCATACTCTGGCTTTTCTAGGGTGCTGGCAGCCATCTGGTGTTAGGAAGTAGCCACCTGGCAGATCGTACGTTCTGGCAGTTGGATGGGAATTTCAATTGATGGGACCTGTCCTTTAGCTAGAAATAGCACAGGAAAGGGAATGCATACAGACTTGTGTTGAGTCCTACTGTGTGCCAGGTGCCGAAATGTGTTTTTCTTTTGACCTACACAGTGACTTGTGGAATGGCCATGGTCCTTGTTTATAACTAGGAAGGGACATCAGCTCTCCAGGGACACCACTCAGTTGCAAATGTGAAAACAAGCTCTGTGATCCTGAAGTTCCTGCTCTGTTTATTCTAAACTGCACAAAGTGATTTGACTCAGATGTTAGAATCAAAGAGGTTGTTGGTCTCAGAAAGCCAGCTGAGAACTGCGGACACATCTAGGGAGGTCTGACAGAGCCATTACCCCACTCTGTCATTCTAGTTCCAAACCTAAACAAGAGTGGGGACTGTCTTGGGTGACTGCTGGGCAAGTGCCATGCTTTCTTTCCTGTGGGGGTGATCACTAGCCACATGCATGTGGAGCACAGGCTAATGTCCTGTTGGAGGAGCTCTCAGAGTTTGAGTCCTCCTTTGGGGGGTGTGGAAAGATTGCTGAGTGGGAAAGAGAGAATAGGGTAAAAATAAAGCCAAGAAGTGCACAGAAAAGTTGCTGCCCATGGCTGCATGTACCACAGCTGAAGATCAGAGGCTCCACTAGAATGTTCTGGACAACTTTAATGCCTCTCTTGTGTGACCCTCCAAAGGGAGACCTTTCCAAGAATGACAGATTTTGGACATCTGGTACACCCTGGCAAGTAAGAACACCAAGCAAAATTTAATTTGATTCAGAAAAACTAAATAATGTGATTATTTTTGCCAAAAAAATGACAAAAAATAAGTAGATGACATAAGAAGGTGGATTTCACCTTAATATAAGGAAGCATTTTCTGATCAGTGACTGCATGGTGATAAAATAGGTCACCTCAAGTGGGACTGAGCTCTGCGTGCCTGGAATTATTTGAGCAAATGCCAGTATTTCTTAAGAGCAGGATGTTACAGTGCATGGAGTACGAGGTTAGGTTCAACCATTTGACACTGAACAGCCTGATATTCCATGGCACCAGGAATGAAGCATTTCTTACATATGCTGATGGTTACTAAATAACAATATTAATAATAATATCTGCTTTAAGTAACTATTGAGTGTACTGGAATATAGAGACAGTGAAGAATCCAGAGCCACTTTGTAATTCAGCAGTCAGGGTCCCTGTTCATCCTCCCAAACTATCTGGTAGCAAAATCTTTAAAAATACAAACAAATGTTTCCTTGTCTGCAGGAAGAGAGAGTTTGTATATGTCCTATATGGTTGTCCTTGGATAAATCCCTGTAGGTTATTCACTTTATTATTTTGTTAAGTGTATCAAGCACTACCTAGAGTGCACTCTTAAAGGCAGCAATAAATACACTGATGTTTCTAGTCACTATCAGATGATGGAAATGAGAATCACTGATGGATGTGCTTGCCCACCCTGTTCTACTGCACAAATTTGTGCATTGTTTGGCTGGTGCATTGTTCTTCTAGAGCTTGTATCTGGATGCTTCCAGAAGTGTGTGCCTGGTTCCTGTTTGTCACAGTTCTTCTCCCAGGGCCCCATTATCTAACACTCACCACTGCTGCATGAGTGCCCTCTGTGTCCATGGGGAGGAGTTCCAGGACCCCCTCAGTTACCCAAGTCCCCAGATGCTGGAGTCCCTTACATAAAATGTAGCACATATTTGTGTACAACCTACACACACCCTACTATATTTTTTAAATCATCCTTAGATTACTTATAATTCTAAATATAGTGGGAATGTTATATAAACAGTTGTCACATTGTGTTATTTAGGGGTAATGACAAAAAATCTGTAGATGTTAAATCCAGATGCAGTTTTTCTTCTAATATAGTCAATCTATGGTGGCTTGGATCCACAAATGTAGACCCCACGGGTCCAGTCCCTACGAATCTGCTCTAGTCACTTGCCTAGGATGGCCACCAAATAGGAGCAATTTGATCCCAGCAGGTTTGTACAGTGACAAACACAAATGACACTGGCCTGTCTTGAGCCCATGCATTGAGCTAGCAAATGCTTAAAAGCAGCAGCTGAGCCTGCATTTGTACCCGTCTCTCTGCTCCTAACAGGTTTCCAAGCACATTGGGTATACATCATAGACACTGTTTAGAGTGAACTGAGGATTATGCTTGTCAGACAACAGGACCAGAAACTAGAAACACTTAAGGGTGAATGGACACAAAAATATAGGCTAAATGAAAAAATGGTTATTAAAGTGAAGGTTTCAGTCTGGGTTTGAAGGTGTAAATGTATTTTTAACGCTTTATTAGCACAAAAAATGAGGATGCATACTACAACTGCTTTCATACCACAGTGGTTTAAAAGGCTGTGATGGTGCAGGATAAAGGTCTGCATGCTGGGAAAGCACTCCAGATCTGCCATCTGCAGCCTGAAAAACATCCTGGGGACAATCATGGCCTGGCTGGGGTTTGTTTCCCCAAAGCTCACAAGTTGTGGATGCAGCAACTCAGACCTATGCTCCTCTGTTTCTGCCTCTCCCCCAAGAGCCCAGAAACACTGCTGGGCACAGGACACATCTGGGTATAGTCACTGATTACTTCCTGGTAATCATCTAGCAATGCAATATACACAATTTATAAAATGTCTGCAAAGTCGCAAGGCTTACCTGCTAAGTCTCCTGATGTCACACACAGAATAGCAGTTCTGCCTCATATCCTGTTCCAAAGGGGTAGCCAGGGGTGACACCTCTGAATCTTTGTGACGCTGGCATAAGTGATGGGACTGCAGGGGAAGTGCCAAGGACTTGGCCCAGGGTCTGTCCCTGTCTTGACTCCCTTGCGCCCCTCCAAGAGCCAGGCCTTCTCCTGCATCTAGGGAGGTGCTGTCCCTCCAGCTGTCCTCCTGATCCAGGCTGGGGCTCTGCTCTGAATCTGTACATGTCGTCCTGGTGAATTCTTTGCCCATCGGTGTCTATTAAAAGAAAAGCTAATGGTTACTGCCTCTATAGTCACACTAGGAAAGCTCTAAAGCTTGCTTCTTCAAGAAATGAAAAGTTATTTTTTATGTTATTGTAGATCAGAGCAAATAAGAGATAGACTTGGGGTCAGCTACTCTCCATCAGCTCCCCACAGACTTCCTGGACCCCAGGGAGTGAAACACATGGCTCTTCCCCCAAACGTGACTTGATTTTCCTCTACTCTTCACAGCCTTGTTGGTGCTGCGGTTCTGTCTCCGAGGCCCTGCTGCAACTTGCTAGTGCTGCAAAATGCTATGCAGCACCACAACCTGCATTTCCTTGGACACCGGGCTTTGTCCCCAGCTCATCGTTCTCAGCTTTCTGATTCCAGCCACAAGCATGGTCTTACAGCTATTTCACAACTCAAGAGATAATTATGTTCTTTGAAATCTCTTTTGAACCAATTTTAGCATCTGCCTGCTTCCCTGTGTGAATGAGTTTTAAAAAATCTTTAGCATGTATTCCTATTTATAACTCTACAGAGTAATGACTTTATCTTCTCCTAGAAACTGAGCTGGCACTTCCATCCCATCATCCACATCCAGGTATAACAGAGGCATCTTCACTCTTGGCACCCATGGAGGGACATGCTCACAAAACGCACACTCACTTAATTGTAAATTGTAAACATGGCTCCACGGATAGACTGTGTACATACCAAAGAACATACCAAAAATTAAAATTTAAAATAAATGACATAAAAAGTAGAGAAAGAGCCATTATCCCACAGTTTCTTGGTGAGACCACTGAGATCTCCTTTCTGATGCTCCAGCTCTCCTTCTATCTCATAGCAGTCCCTCCACTCTGCAAGGCTTCCAGACCACCATCTGCTGTTTTCTCACCACCCCCTGTCCCCCATGCACATCCTCAGTGTTCCTGTGACCCTGCCTAGATTTGGTGATTCTGCCCCACAGTTGCTCCCCTACAAAGGAAGCTGATCTCCAGCTCCTCCTCCCACACTTCTCTGCCTCCACCTGTCTCCTGCAGGTGCCACATGTTGATCCCAGTTCCCAGTGGGCCTAGGTGTGGACCTCATACCAGAATCTGAGTCTCCACCCATGCTGAGATTCAGTGTATAATTGTGGGTGACAAATGGCACACAAGACTTCCAGATGATCTTTCTGAGTCTTTAATAAACACACTTTCCTTTCTTCCTACTCTGTGATTTCTCACGCCTCTCAAGTCTCCGACACTCTCCTCACCTTGCCTTTCATTCCACAGGGAGAATAGACACCTTAGATAAGAGCCCTCCATCCCGCCAGTCAAATTCCTCCAGGGCAGCCTGCACCCCAGCCCACACAGTGCTCTACTTACCAGACAGCATTCTCAGATGAGTGTCCGCCCTCACTACTTCACATGGCCCCTTCTATCTTGCACTTCCATCAAGCAGGCTTCCATCCCCCCAACCCACCCAATTGAAAGGCTTTAATGGGGGTCTCCACTGACCTATGTCATCCTCCAGACAAAAGGCAATTCTCCCTCCCCACAAATCTCACAGCACTGCTCAGCTACGTGCAGCTGAGAGTTCCCTCTCTCCTGCCCCAGAGCCTCACACCCTCCTGCTCTGCTCACCTACAGTGTGCTGGTTCCCTACCACTTCCATGTCCCTGCCTCTCCATCCCATCTGTCTTGCTCCTCTATCCCAGATCTCTCAAGGGTTCCCCATTCTCACTTCTCAGCTAATTCCCTTTTCTCAGCCCTGTCTCCAAGACTATTACCCATGTAGACATCTTTTCCAGACAGCCTGTGTACATCTTAGTTTTACATGGTACCAAGAACAGTTGCTTCTCCTCTGTGCACAGGGCCTAATGCCTCCTAGCCAGGCATTCCCAGGAGGTGCCTCAGCCAAAGTCAGGCCCCTACCCTGGGCCCATGCGCCCTGATGCTGGTCAGAGCAGGGTGCCATTTGGGATGCTCCAAGGAGCAGTACCACCTCCAGAGCTCCCTGTGGTGTTAGCTGAGGCCTCTGTTTCGGTTGCACCACATTGGTTCTTCCTCTGCCCAGCCAGCTTCCAGCAGCATCACAGGGGATGTCCAGAGGGCCTGCCCTGTCAACTTCCTGTACTGGAGTCCATGCCAAACAATCTGTTTCCCACAGAGTCCCCAGGGCAGTGGCAATGTATAACACCATGTGCCAACTTGGCAAGGCCACGGGACCCAGGCACTTGCTCAGACACATCTAGACATCTCTCTGCAGGTGTGGTTAATGTTTAAATAAGTAACTTAGAGCAATGGTGTGCTGGGCCTTATCCAAACAGTTGAAGTCCTAGAGAGTAAAGACTGAGCTCCTTGGAGAAAGAGAAAGAGTCAGAGAGAGGACAGAGACTCCCTATGGCTGGGGCCAGCACCTTCCTGCGATGTTGAGCCTCCCTCCAGGCAGCCAGGGCTACTCGGGACCACAGACAGGTACAGGGCTCTGGACAGGAACCAGGTTCAGAGATGGGGACACCACATCTTACCTGCCACACTGGCTCCATCTCAGGCAGCACACCGGGGGGCGGTCGGCAAAGGAGGAGTGTGACTTCCTGGGGCGGCCCTCGAAGTAGATTGAGCACCTCCTATGAGAAACCCAGAGCTGCAGTGAGATCTGGGCTGGCCCCGCTGGAGCCCTTCATATGTGCTCCCCACTGTCTCCCAGGTGCTGCTTTCACTGCCTTCACCCTTCTGCTGCTATCATGGCTCATGTCTGTTTGTCTGTCTGTCTGTCTCTCTCTCTCTCTCTTTTCCTCTCTCTCTCTCTCCCTGATCACAGGCAGGGAAATCAATGTCACACAATGCACCAGGAACTGTAAAATCAGCAGAGAAATGGGCAGGAGAGCAGAAGGGGCCCCAGTGAAGCCCTTACAGCCTCACAGTGGCCCCATAGTGCCCAAGTCCAGGCCAGTTTCTCTGATGGACAGTTAAATGCAGGACCATTCAGCCAACTTCTGTCTGCAGGACAGAAGTCAGGACTGGATGCCAAGAGCCTGAGGCGGGCTTGGCTCAAGGAAGTGGCTAAAGGCCACCTGCATTTAGAGCTTCTATGTTTGTGGCCCCACACCTGGAAGACGAGGCCCTCCGTGGGCCTTCCGTTCACTGCCAGGATGATGTCACCAGCCGCGATGGCCCCATGCTCCTCAGCTGGCTGCCCTGGAAAGAGCCTCTTAATCCTAATGAGGTCACTCTGAAGGAGACTGCAGCTTCCCCGCTCCACCTGCACGAAGCTGAACCCCAGGCCATTGGTGTTCTTTCTCAGCCTGACTTCAAACTTAGGACCTGGATTGTGGGGTATAGATAAAAACAACTCCTTCAGTAGGCTACCATTGAGTGGCCTCCTCATGCAGACTGTCACAGAGGAAAATTATTTCTGTTTTGCATAGAAAGATGTCATTTGCTCATTTCTGTGGTGGAGTGTATTATACCTGTTAATCCACATCAGTGCTGTCCAATAGAGGTATAAGAGGAACTGCAAATACAACCCATAAGTTTCTTTTCAAAGCTTTCCAATGGCCACATTTTTAAAAAGTGAAAGGAAACTGGAAAATAAACTTTAATGATGCATTTTACTTAACCCTCAATTTACAATAGGGTTATATCCTCGTAAACCCATTGTCCATAGGAAATACTGTAAGTTGAAAGTGCACTTAAATGATCTAACCTATCAAGCATCCTAGCTTAGCTAAAAGAATATCAATCATTCCCCCACCCTAGTCATTGGGCTGATGGGGGATGCAACTTGCCGGCACTGCCTGACAACTCAAGCCCAACAACTCAAGCGCATATCATGCTAAATATTGCCAGCTGGGAAAAGATCAAGACTCAAAATTCAGAGCCCAGCTTCTACTGAGTGTGTGTGGACTTCACACTATGATAAAGCCAAAAAATACTGTAGGTTAGATCATTCTAAGTTAGGGACCATCTGCAGTTCTGAAGTATTCTTATTTCAACATATAATCAATATAAAAATTACTAATTTTTTCATTCTTTTAATGAACTAAGTCTTCAACCTCTGTCATGCATCTTACTCAATTGGATTGTTATAGTTCAAGCGTGTGACAGTCACACACATGTGGCCACCATGCTACACAGTGCAATTACAGATAGCCAATTAATGCATAGAGAGAGATAGCTTTGAGAGCATGCACAGCACGTTCTTAGCATTAAGCAAAACTTGTATCAGGTGTGCATTGCTCTCGTAGAACCCTAATTGTGCTTTATGATGCTCAGGACTAAATTTTGCCTAATTAGACCATGAGGACACTGATGGCCAACTCTAGGGACAGCTGCCATTTTGGTTTGCCATCCAAGATGCGCAGAGCCCTGGACACCTAGGCAGTCTGGCAGCCCAAGAAGTTTCTGGGTTTCTTCCAGTATGCCTTCTCCAACTCAGCTGGCAACCACGAATGTGGGGATGAAGGCACAGCTCTTGAACTTCAATTGGAGAAAGACTGGAGTCAGGTTGAGGTTTGTGGCACAGCCAATTCTGCCACTTCTGCCCTGGCCTCCTTTTTTCAGTTCAGAGTCAGCTTTGCAAAGGTGCCCATTGGAGAACACAGAGCAGAGATGGAAGAGGAAATGGATGAATGTTTCCCTCCTCCACACTACCTCCTACCCTATGGTTGCCTTGCCCCTAACCTGTCCCATGCCTGTGCAGCAGGACTGCAGAGAAAGGGCTTGGCATGGGACTAAGATCCAAATCATGACATGCTAAGGAGATAAACCTTTTCCTATCAGGAAACCAAATCACAAGAGATGTGCAAGGATCTGTTCTGTTAAAAGATGTGCAATTAGCACAATTGGGCCCTTAAACGGAGTACGCATTTGCTTTCTAACATGATGCTAATAACAAGGCTAGCTTTCTGAATACCTTTTGTCTTCCACCCACATGATCAGTGCTCAGATAACTCTATCACAAATGCCTTGGCGGGAACGTGGAACCAAGTGTATCTGAAAATGTACGACCCTTTCATGCCAACTCCACCCCTAAATACTTCTCAAGCATTAACATTTGGGCAGCTGATCAGAAGACTGAGGAAGGCTTGGGGCAGAATTATGCCTGGTAATCATTTTGGAACAATGCATCTGCTTCGGAAACATATACCATCCGTTTGGCTTATGATCATAATCAGCACTGCTCGCATTTTTTTTTTTTTTTTGAGAACCCGGAGGAAGCCTTCCTGCCTTTCCCCTTTGACTTGACAACTCCAAAGTAGCACACAATGACACGACAATAGTAACACTCCATTTCTCCCCTCTCACCATCTGTCACTGAGACACAGCTTGCAAGCCTGCCAGGCAGGGCTGTTACCAAGGAAACCGCCGCATGTTCGTCTCCCATCCTGTCATTAGCAGAAGGATGCTGCTGTGCCATGCCTAGGCTTCTTCTCTCTAAGACCAGCTTTGCAACCTGGAAGGACAGGTGAACACACTCAATTCATACTCTGGGAAGCCACCAGGCACCATGCCTTTCTCTCTGCAAAGGCTTCTGCCTCTTTTTAATACTTCTGATAAGGTGCTTTTTGGAGTCTGAAATCACAGTCTTCAGTCTAGGCTTTGTGGGATCCAGACTGTACTGCCACCTGCCCACTTGACACAAGCACCTGGGAGTCACACCTGTCCCTCCAGGGCCCACATGCAGTGCCAAACTCAGCCTCTTCCCTTTCCTAATGCTGCTTCAGTCTTCTTTTAGCATCTGCACCCTCAAAACAGGCACCGTTCCCCCCATTATGCCCCCAGGGACACACGTGGAGGGGTCCAGTGTTCCCCCTTCTGCCCTCCAAATTCCCATCTGGTTTAAGGCTCTTGAGCTCCCCACTGGGAACAAACCCCCCCTGTGCTCCTCCTCTAGTCCCTCCCCACTGGCAGTGCCCAGTTGGTCTCCAGCAAGTTTCTGGTGGCCTGGCTTGCCAGATCCTGCCTTCATTTCCTTTGGTCCAACCAGTATGGCTGCTGCTGAACATGGAACGCTCTTGGTTAAAAGCCTCTAATGTCTCTAAAACCCACAGAATAGCATCCCAGGTCTAGGCCGGCCTGCACCCTCACCCCCTTCTGTCTGCTTTGACTTCCCATCCTTCTTCCCCACAGCACTCTATACTCTGGTTAACCAAAGTGGGTAAGGAACCAAGGCCAGACTTCTCCTGGAAGCTGGTTAGAAATGCCAAGCTTCCAATGCAGACATGTAGCCAGCTGGCTTCTACCCTTCTGTGGCCAGTGTCATTTAACACCAGGCTCATGACTCCATAGTGATTATTCGCAGCTGTTGTCATGCTAGTAGCACAGCCAGGTAGCCTCTGTAATCACGTTCATGGGCAAAGGTCTGAAGAACTGAGGGTGCTAATGAAAAATGACTGTTCTGGAGGGATGTCAACCAAGGTCACCAAGACAAGAGCACTTCATCATGAACAGAAACCTCCTTTAGGAAAGGAAGCCCAGCACCTTGCTGGGAAGGCTTCAGAAATCCTGTCTCTGGGCAATGCCAGACCTCCTTGGGTGTAGTTAAAAGTGCCCACACCCGAGTAGAGGACAGAACATGGCTGGTTACCCAGAGATACTGCCTGGGCACTGCGTGGAGAGAAGGGCCCCTGGTGGATGGATGTCCTTGACTCATGGGCTCCTGACTTACTACCCAGTGGTGGTGAAGAGACTCCCAGGGCAAACAGGGTGATGGGAACAGCAGGAACTTGGGGTGAGGGGCCCCATGGACAAAAGTGAGGGGAGAGAGCACCTGAGATCCAGGATGCACTGCTCAATGGGGTGACACAGGCAGGGGGCACTGCGGGAGCCTGGATGGAAAAACCGCTGTGCTTTCCCAGCTCTGTTTTGTTGTCTGATTCCTAAGTCTAGGCAAGGACCACGATCTCACCAAGGCTATTTATAGGAGAGCTTTTCTGCTTGGAAACATCTGTCTGCTGTCTCCTGGCTTTCACAGCCCCAGAGAAAAGTGGTGCTAGGCAGCAAAAATAGAAAAAGAAAGTCACGTTTTGTTTCCTGGCTGCCTCTCCCCAACCCAGAGGAAAGTGCAACCTCTGCTGCTGTCCAAAAAAATTCCAGAAGGAAGGGAAGAGCCCTGGGGTTGGGTGCACTCACCTGCCCAGGACCCTTGAGGTACTGCACAGCTTGCTTGTGGGTGAGGCCGCACAGACTCACTCCGTCTACCTGCAGGAGCCGATCACCTGGGGAAGGAGGCAAGCTGTGTGGCACATCCCTGGGGCTGCAGGAAGGGCTCTTGCAAAGCCCTTGCCCACACCCACGGGAGTGCAGGAAGCAGAACTACCTGGTCCCCATGGGTCAGCAGGATCTTGCATGGCCTGAACTCCCCACCTTTCCTTCTGAGGCACCGAACAGATGAGCCACAGAAAGGCCTGCCTATTCTTGGTTCACACAATGAATCCAGCTCTGTTCAGCCTAACCCTTCCTCCGATTTTCCTGTGAAACCATTTTTGAAATTATTTTCAAGTTGCTCAGGGGA
>NW_004955556.1:1797002-1819698 GCF_000276665.1 Chinchilla lanigera | reverse complement strand
CAGACTAGATAATGAGACTTGAGGTGCCTCTTTTGGGTTGTTTCTGGCAGTTTTGGAGAACAATTAAAAAATCCCTCTTTTCCTTCAGAGCAGTGAGACATGAGGCAGGGTAGCAAGGAGGTTACTGTATCCCCTCCAATACTAAAGCAGCTGCAGGGTTGGGGGCCAGGGCCAGCTCTGTCCTCTAAGGGAGACAGCACTCTCCCATGAAGGCCAGCAGTAACCTGCCTATAGATCTATTTTATATCACTTTGTCTGTGTGTCCCAATTTGCCACGCCAAACCGTAGACCCCTCGAATGTATCAGTGGGAGCAGGAAGGTGAAAGGTTCCCCTCTGGGAGAAGAAAGAAGGCTCTGGCAATGGTTTGCAAGGGGTCCCAGTGCAGGTGGGGGTGGGGCCCAAGGCTCCCCACCTGACCCAAAGGGTCTTATGCCACAAAGCGCAGAGCTCCTGGCACAACCCCATCCCTCACCCTGCTGGATCTGCCCTTCCTTGGCAGCTGGGCCTCCAGGGATGATGGATTTCACATAGATTCCTCCGTGGAGCACGCTTGTGTTGACACCACCCTGAAAGACACCAAGGAAAGCTCATCACCCATCACCCCAACCTCCCTAAACTCCCTAACAAAGGGAGCCCCTCCAGCCCCCATCTGTGGGAGATCACCATGCTCCTCTCTCCTAAGAAACAAAGCCCTGGCCATAACTGTCCCTGACCTCTCCTTCACCTTATTTACTGAGACATATAGAGCTGGCTATACTGAAACAAATGTTCCTGGCAGTAAAGATGCCAGCCTTGCATACATCAAAACTATCTGTGCCTTGCTAATGGGAGTCCTCTGTGCCTGGTACTGCTACAAAGTTTCTTTCCCTATGCACTATGCAGGGACCCCCACCCACCTTCCTGATTGATACCAAAAAAGCCGTGAGCTTTTGGAGACAAGGCCTTTTGTTCCAGAGAGAACATTGAGTCATCCGAGAGCTGCTCAACTGCAGAATTCTCCCTTTGTCTTTCTTTTGCATCCATGTGTCACATTGCTGGGTGGGTTAGACTGATACCCTCATCAGGGGTTTGGGTACCCATCTCTCCCTTTGCCCATCTCACCCAATACTGTCCTCTGTATTGGCCTGTGTAGACCGCACTCACCACCAAGCAATAAAGTTAGGTGTTTGCACAGAACATAACTATACAGGTGACAAGGAAGCCCAGCCACACCCCCAGCCAAGCACTGGTACATGGCAAGTGCTTGGTAAGTAGAGTCACACAGGATGTACCAAATTTCTTCTTGTAGCAACCAACAGAGGCAGATTTGCAATGGGCCTGAAGCCTATGCTTGGCACATTTGTGTGCACATGGGCTTGTTGGTGGATACAACAGCAGAATTAAACTACACAGCATTTGCAACTTACTGTTTTTAACTGAGCAATAGATCATGAACACCCTACAGAGCAAAAGACCAAGAGTTAACTCTATTTTTTTCTTCTAATTTACTTTTCACATGTAGACATACAGATAGACAGATGTTTTATTAATGGTATTCCAGCCTTCTTGCACAGTTTTTGAATGTCTTCCTCTTTACTCATTTCCTGTGCCCCCATTCCAATCCCATGATAGGGGATAACACATTAGTAAATGGTAATAGCTGGGCATCTAGTATCTACACTCTTCTTTTTATTAGTACATATTTGCAGTCCATGATTACATTCGTTGTGAGAAGTTAGTACGTGTATGTAACACATCTTAATTTTTTCTTTTAACTTCTTTCCATGCTCACACAATCATATAGAAATGATTTAATAAAAGTCTGCCTAAGCTTCATGATGGACACACACCAGGCCCACACCAGGCATCAGAACAACCCTGCCATAGTTTGCATCTGAAATGTCCCCAAAGGTCCCATGATAAGGCTTGGTCCCTAGCATGGATGATTTGGGGAGGTGGCCAAACCTTTAGATGTGGGGAGGTCTTAAGATCTTTGGAGATGTGCTCTCAAAGGGGATTGTGGGAGCCCACTTCCTCTCCTATCTCACTCACTTCTGATGTGCTGCCTTTCCCACCACCCAAAACATAGAGCAAACCAATCATAGGCTGAAACTTCTAAAACTCTGGGCCACAATTACCTTTTCTGTTTACAAGTTGATTGTCTCAGGCACTTGTTATAGTAACAGGAAGCTGACTAACCCAGACTCTGAGACCTGGTTAAACAGTTTTTCAATGAATCCAAGACTACTTTGGAACTAGACTTCCAGTATCGCTACTGTAAAACCACAAGGCAATCAATCATCACACAAGGGCTTCCAATCCCCCTCTTGAGCAGCTGCAGACCAGAACTCTCAGTCTTGCCTACCAGTGGCCTTCTGCCTTTTCTGCCCTCTTTCTGTCTAGCTCCTGCAGCTGCTGTTTAGAGAGGCTTGCAGGAGGGTGATACAGTTCTCCCTTCCCAGTTGCACAGCTTCATTTCAAACCACTAGTTGGGGTCATTGGTTTCTCACTGACAAGCACAGAAATGTATACACTCTCGCCTAGGTTACCTGTTGCACAGAAAGAGGCCTCCTAGCCACGTTGTCCACTTCTCTCTTGCTTGCTTGGTGTGTGTGTCATGAAAGTCTTTCCATGTGGCTGGACCAAGTGCCCATTCATTTTAATGGCAGCAGCTTGGTGTCTGTGTATACACGAGCCTTAGCACATGCAGCCTTTCCTCAGTTGGTCCTAGTCATTTTTCCTCAGTATTTTTATCACTACAAGCAACAGTGCATTAAACATCTTACATGTATAGCTTTCCATGTACACTGGGAATCTTGTTTCTATTTCTATGGACTCAAAGATATGTACATTTTCATTATAATATATGTTGCCAGATTGTATCCCAATGTGAATGTGCACATAATTATTCACATTTCTAACAGATTTGTACAACAGTCCTTTTTTTTCTGCATCTCATCAGCTATATTTGGCTAAGCTGATAGTTATAAAGTTTCATTTTAATTTAATTTATATTCCCATGGCTTCTCATAAGTTTGAGTGTTTTTCATTTGCTTGATGGCTATTTGGATTTGGGCAAGACACTTCATAATTATTTCTGAAATTAAATTTCTACAAAGAAAATCTAAGATTTTTTTGCCAGCCAAAGGAAATCACCAACTTTTTAGCATATGCATATGCATATATAATCTAAACTTTAGCAAGTGTTTCAGATGAGAAATAGCTACATTTGATGTCTGTTAGGATTGTTACCTCAGGTCAAGTATAAATTGGTGGTCCTTGATACCAGCCTGCTCATTCTCTGCGGACCCACAAGCCTTATTTCTTGGGGTCTTACTTGTTCTCTTAAAATCACTGACTGACGGGGCTGGGGATTTAGCTCAGCGGCACAGTGCCTGAACGGCAAGCACAAGGTCATGAGTTCAATCTCCGGTACCGGAAAAAAAAAAAAAAAACACTGACTGACAAGCTGATGGCCTGTGGGTGGTCCAACAGCCCAGGATCCTTGTTCTATCGAGATGTACAGCATTATGTAGGAAAGCAAAGCACGCCCACCATCTCTTACATTACCTCTAGAAGTCTCCACTGGTCATACCATTTCCTTACCTGGTGGAAAATTCCATTCTCTTTTCAATCAACAATTAAATGCAACAATGACATTCCTGAAATCCAGATATTTTGCAGGATCTCAAGGTAACAGTTTCAGCATTTGGGAATAAGAGAAGCACCCTCCAACCTGTGGCTCTGAACTCTCACCACCTTTGTGTGCTCCATTCTCCAAATCTTTGGGCGATCTCAGTTACATGGGTCACCTCCCTCATCAGGGGTCTGCCGGGTAAAGCTCAGAAGCCAAATGCAAAGTGTCAATCTGGACAGAGGTCTTACACACTGAACTTTGTCCTTGCCCTTGGAGGACCAAATACAAGGCTTCTCCATGATCCACTTGGAGGACCAAATACAAGGCTTCTCCATGATCCACTTGGGATGACAGTGGACAACCCCTCTTGACTTTGGCTGTGACTTGAAGCTCCATCTTCTCACTGTACTCCACCTTACCATCAGAATAAGGACATGTCCTCCACTTCTACCCACATTGCCTCCTCCCATGGTTGGAGCTCCTGAGTGTCTGCCCCTGCCTTAACCTCAAGTTGCCCTGTGTTTCTCAGTCTGTCTTTGAACTCTTGTTCCCCACAGGTAGCTCCGATGCACCTTCTTGGCTCACCCACTTTCCACATGCCACTTACACACAATGCACACATTATCAAGGTGGAAAGCCCACCAAGGCTCCAGATGGACAGTTCTTTAATTGTTTTCCAAGCCCCACTAACACTTACCGTCACGCTGAATCCAAGGGTCCCATCTTCTTTAACCAGCTCTACAAAGTAGATTTCACCTGAGTTGGTTTCCAGAGGTGATGGAGGTGAAGAAGTACCAACACCCTGCCCCAAACAACAAATAGAAAAGAAGAAGCATGAGATGCCTGCCCTGCCTGCACAGGAGACTCCTCTGAGTCTCACCTGCTCCCAGGAACAGGCAGCACTGCACCCAGAAACAGCGTAAGCTTCCAGATTGGCCAGGAGGGAGTCCCTCTGGCTGCAGCAGTTCCTCCCCACATAACCTTGCCCAACCTCTCCCATTCTACAGTGCCCACTTCCCAGTCCAAAGAGCGAGTAGGTTGATTCCCTTCTGTCTGTGTAGTTGAAATTGTGCTGAAACTATGTCAGGGTCCCAATAAACGCAGGTCCCCTGCCGTCTGCACTCACAGTGTTAGAATGGAAGTTGTCCAGGTACTTCCTGGGAGCCCCATAAACAATGCCAGCCAAGTGTGGGCATGCTGGACATCAGTGACACAGCAGCTGCTTGAGGCAAAAGACAACCTCAGAGGGCTTTCCGCTGTTCTTAGTTAGATCTTTGCCATACAATGGGTGCATGCTTTAGGGCAGAGAACAATGACCATACCACGGAGCAGATGTTTTGCTAGGTACCGGGGCAGCAGTCATATAACATTTGTTCACCCATTCATCCAATCATGCAGCAGCATTTATTGAGCAGCTATCATGTGCCAGGATGCTATTTTTGAATGTCCCCTTGCAAACTCCTAATGAAATTGAATGGTGGGGCTGGGGATTTAGCTCAGCGGCACAGTGCCTGCCTGGCAAGTGCAAGGTCATGAATTCGATTCCCAGTACCAGAAAAAAAAAAAAAAAAAAGAAATTGAATGACAATCATGACAGTTAATACCATCATGAGAGACCTTAGGGATCATTAGATCATGAAGGCACAATCTGCATGATAAATTATTTTGGGAGTGAGTTATATGTAAAAAGAGAGAATTCATCTGTTCCCCTTTTCTTCTTCCTCTTTCTCCCTTTCCCTGACCATTTACCCAGTCCATGGCATTCTGTTATAGTAACAAGAAATGGACTAAGACATAGGTGTTATGCAAGTTGCTGGGGAGATGGCAGCAATGACACAGGCCTAGCAGGGTAGAGATTTTTAACAAAGAGATTGCCAACAAATTAACCCATAGCTACATGATAAAAAGTATGAATGTGATGGTCTGGAGGCTCAGGGACACAAGTACAAGCAGCCAGGAAAAGGGACAGTGAAATGTAAAGCCAGACGTGGCTGAGGCAAAAGCTCAGGGTGGGAAGGAGCAAGCCAGCATCTGAGTGCCAGGCCAAGTGATCACTAGTTCAAGGCAGAGATTACAGGACACAAAGCTGGCCAAGAGATCTAGAGGAAGCTGGAATACATGGGTCTGGCAGTGTGTACCACGGCCTTCTGTGGCGTGGAAAAGCCACTACACCCTTCTCTGTGCCCCTCTCTGCTGGCCCCAGAAGCCAGCTTGCAGAGGCACAGAGGCCCTCTCTGCCCTGTGTCATACCAAAGGAGCCTCACAGGGAGTCGTCTGGGAAGCAAGTGTCAGCTGTGACCCCAACACCTCAGACTTCAGCCCCAACTCTACCATAAACTTCTTGTGGACTGTAGCATGACACTTTTGACCCTATGCCTCAGACACTGCACATATAAAAGGGCTGGCGGGTGAACAGGTTTACACAGGCTTGGAGGAGCCTCCTTAAGAGCACATGGTGGGCCAATGCACTACCAGGCACATGGTAAGCACCAAACGTCAGCCCTACATGCTCTGTTGACCTCTGCACCAGGCAAATACCCACCAACTTCAGAGGAGCTGGCAGGCTCTAGGAACCAGCAAGAAGCCAGTAAACACTAGGGCTTGTACCACCTGAGCCTGGGGCATGAGCAGGAATGGACAACAGGGCCAGGGAGCCTGGTAGGAGCTGTGCTGCTGGCAGAGGGACAGCCAACCTGTGTCAACACAGAGAGGCAATAAGCTTGTCCCCATTTGTGCCCCACTGCGGTCTCCAGCCAGGCCTCAGCAGGAACAGAGAGTGACATGGACCATAACTGTCAGTGACAGGGACCCAAAGCAAATGGGAGGGGCTACAGCATGGTCTGTGGGCCACTGGAGACTCTAAGGAGACAGACAGTGAGGGTAGGGGGAGCTGGGCCTGAAGTGCGGGACTCTCAGTTCGCCAGGGCCAGACTGAATCTTCTTCCTCCCCAGGCTCTCAGTCAAGAGCAGAGCCTCTGAGTGCCAACTTGGCGACAGTTAGAGGCCAAGATCATGGGACACCTGATTGCCTGCACCCAGCCCAGACAGCCACCCACTTCCTGCTGTTGTCTCCATAACCATTCTAACTAGTGGTGCAGGGAGCTGGTCCCCGACACTGCCAGGGGCCCAACACTGAGCCAGGGGCCCAGGCACCCCCACAACAACCATGCAGGGCAAGCACCTATTTCCATTGTGCAGATGAAGAGACTGAGGGTCAGAGGGACTGAGTGACCTCTAGTGACATGGCACACAGAGAGCACAGGACCTGGGGGAGACACTCTAAATTCCAGGAAGTGGACCAAGGAACAGTTACCTTCACTGGCAGAGGCGAGCATGGAGGCCTCTGCTGGGGTGTGGGGCTCTGTGCTTGGGCCGTTTCCTGCTCCTCAGGGTCTCTGTGCTGGTTGTATGTGTGTGGTGACAATCTGCCCGGGTGCCCGGCACTCAGGATGTCTGTAGAGAAGACGCCAGAAATGGCCATGCTGTCCTTTCCTTCCCTGGGGGCATTTCCACAAACACCTGTGAAGCAAGCCGAGAAGAGGTCAACAGCTTGGCAAGGCTGGCATCGCGGTGCTATCTCTGTATGGCGACAGTTTTCCTTTGGGGACAGAGAATCCCTTCATAGGTGTGGGTGGTGGTGTGAACTTAACACCTCATGAAGGGCACCACATTTGGAATGGAGAAAGGGAAGGTTCTGCAAGTGATTCAGAAACAGAAATGGAGGCCACTTGTGTGATCAACTATGAAACCACATGAGCAAGGAGAGCAAACGATGCCAGCTGCCCTTAGTGAGCACTGTCACATGATGGGAGAAAGAGATGGAGAGAGAAGAAAGATCTTTCTGCTTTCTCAAAAGATCCCAGGAAAGTGTCATCCCAGCTCAGAGAAGAGAAAGCACAGTCTCAAGGTGGAGGCATCCTGTCCCCAGTCCATGACCAGCACACAGCACTGCTCTTAGCCCTGCCCTCTCCCAAAGACCCCGCTGTGCATAGCCACAAACAGCATGTGACCCAGAGACCAGCATGCAGGGACCTCGGGGGGCTTGGTGATAACCAGACAGTGGCACGTGTGCGTGGAGGCTGGGTCACCGATTCCTGTGCAGCCCAGTAAGCCTGGACCCAGCACAGAATGGAAAGAAGAACAGGAAGTGGGGAATCCATGGGCAAAACCTTGGACAACTTCCTTATATCTAAAATAGAGATTAATCATTACCAATAATATTGTAGGATTAGTAAGTCTTCAGGATTATTTATAGAGTCAGAGAGGGTTTTATATATGTAGAAAGAAAGATAAAAATGTGTCTATGTGTGTGTATATATATATACGCATGCATTATATATACCCATATGCATAAGTAGCTT
This sequence comes from Chinchilla lanigera, assembly GCF_000276665.1. Lineage (NCBI taxonomy): Eukaryota > Metazoa > Chordata > Mammalia > Rodentia > Chinchillidae > Chinchilla > Chinchilla lanigera. The sequence goes on along the minus strand of NW_004955556.1, from coordinate 1,811,720 downwards.
AGTACATATGAAAAATAAGGTATTTACTATTAATGTATTAATAATAGATGCTCAACAAACATACATGGGAGGAAGACACGAGAGTTAGGGTTTCTTTAGACCTGAATATATAAATGTACAGGTAGATTCTCTACTTTGACATAGACTCATCAGCACCCAGGGAAATGCCCAAACTCACATATTGAATGAATTTAATTTGAATGAATTTGATTTAATGGATTTGGCTTTGAGTTATTCAGATCTAAAGGTATTCAGTAATGAGAGGAAATGCTAGAATCCTGGCCACTTCTTTCAAAATCTACAGTCATTTTCCTTCTGGCAGTATTGTAAGCATCTATTCATCTCTTTCCACACCCTCCACAAGAGATAAGGATAAGACTTATGACTGAACTGAAAGCCAGGCTGCACCACTGTGTCCTGTCTGATGGAAGCACAGGCTAGGTGATCTCCTGTGGGTGACTGAAACTCAATTTATGCCAGCAGAGCAGTGCATACCTGTAATCATAGGCCCTTGGCAGGAGGATCTCAAGTTTAAAGATAGCCCAGGCAGTTTAGTGGCAGGGCACTCTTGGGTTTGATCCCCAGTACTGAAAAAAACATAATGAAAAATCCCACTCAGGTTGCACTGGTTGCCTCAACAGCAGCCTGAGCAGATAGAAATTCATAGTGATCAAGTCTGTGCCCAGGAGATCCAGCCAGTGTCACTATGTAAACCTCTTCCTCTATCAATGGGCCCACTGCAGAAGGAACACTCATTGTGACAAGAACCACATTCCCAACAGATGATTGGGGCCCTGCAGTGAGAGGACACATAATTCCTAAACATTATGGGTATCTTAGTCACTTTTCCATCACTGATACCTGACACCCACAACTTAAAGAAGAAGTTTACTTTGGCTCACGGGTTCAGTCCATGGTTAGCTGGCTCCAAAGCCAAAACAGCATGGTGGAAGGGACTGGAAGAGGAAAGCTGTTCAACCCAAAGCAGCCAGAAAGCTGAGAGAGAGACAGAGAGTAAGAGAGAGAAAAAGAGAGAGAAAGAGAGAGAGACAGAGACAGAGACAGAGAGACAGAGACAGAGACAGAGAGACAGAGACAGAGAGAAAGAGAGAGACAGAGAGAGAGAGAGAAGGGAGTAGCCAGCTAGGGACAAGAATACACCTTTCCAGGTTAAGCTCCCAGTGACCACCTCCAGCCAGGCCCCACCTCTTGATAGCACATTCAGCTATGAGCTCATGCATGGATGAACCCACTGATGAGCACAGCACCCCCATGATCCAGTCAACTTTCACATGAGACTTTTGGGGGACATTTTAGATCTAAACTATCACATTAAAGGACACATTGTCTGGATTCTGTTGTGAGGCTGTGGTCTAAACATTGCAGACTTTGAGTGCCAATATTTTACACACCCATCTGCACACACACACACACACACACACACACACACACACACACACACACATGCACGCATACACTCTCCAGCACAGCAAGCCATCCTTGGACTACCTAGATTGATATTTAATCATCTGCATTCTGTTTCTGGACAACTGAAGAGAAGGCCTGAGTGCCTCTCTCTGCAGAGAATGTGGAAGAAAATTCAAGGATTGCTGAACTGCCTTGGGAAGAAGTGGCAATGCTGTGACATCCAACAGAGACAGTGACCCTGAGGCCAGTGCTATGAGAGCCATAGGGTATCCTCTGGAGAAGATCTGCCCACATACTAAAAGGCAAGGCCACAGGTAAGGCCACAAGAAGCCTTAGAGCAGCTACTTTCAATAAGCCTTTGAGTGACACAGGAATGTCCTCCCTCTCACATGAGAAGAGGGTAGAAAAGCACAGGATGCTAATAAGGAAGCAGAGTGATGGCCCCCTATCAGTAAGCAGAAGCAGGGCCCGCCCTGGCCCCAAAATCACAGAGCTTACTGATTTGTACTGCTACACTGGCTCTTTGCAGGCCACCACCATTAGGACAGCAGCAAAGGCCACGCAGCCTTTGGTATTCAGTACCTCCCAGAAGAGAGGAGGCCTTCAACTTCTGAAAGCAGGTGGACACGTACCTTCTGCCTGAGAAATGGTGAGCTCTATGTGGTCAGGAGAATTCTGAATCATTCTAACCGCCATGGTGAATGTGAAGCCCTCCAGGCTGATGTGGTTTAAGGCTAGGATCTGCCCTCCTGGAAAAAGAAAACATCTCAGAGGTCCCATCAAGGAAACAGGAAAGCATGCATCCTGAAAACAGCATCTCGGGCCAGTTCATCAAAAATGTACCTGGTTTGATCTTCTTAGTTTTTGCTGCTGGTCCTCCAGGTATAATAGAAGATATAAAAATGCCAGGACTCGCTTGGCCTACATCTTCTCCCTCATTAATAACAAAACCTGTAATCCAAGATGGCATTTTAATGACTTTGTAGGTCAGAGAGCTTAGGTTGTTTGCTGGGGCTCACACAGCGAGCAAGTGGCACTGTTGATATTTGGACCTGGGTGCAGCACATGGGGAGGAGAAAAGGGCTCTCTCTTTTCAGCTATCGCAGCTGACGCTGGAAACACAGGCCACCAATGTACACTAGATTTGCTCTAGCTGACAACCAGAGACAGGACAGAGATGATTTCAAATCAAGGACCCTGTGTCTGGACTTTATTCTTATATGGCTTTAAGGGTCTTAAAATAAGATCAATAACAAAAGGTAAGAAATATTGGCCGTTCCTCCCCACCACTGAGAATCTAAGAAAGGTTGTGGTGCAGCATTAGGGGAAATCTTTTTCTATCCTGTGCTTAGATACACCCTGAGGACACTTCAGACAAGGAGATCTTTAACCCCAAAGTCCCATTGCTCTTTAGGGATTCTTGAAGACAGGAAAAGGAAGTGATCACTGACAAAGGCAAACTTGGAGAGGAGAGGCAGGCAAAGGGGAGCAGAAAAGTCAGCGGAGAGAGAGCTGCACATAGCTGTCCCTCTGCCAGCTGTGAAAGGCTGGGCTCACCCGCGGGGGCTCCTACCAAAGCCACGGTGTGGGTCACGCCTCAGCGCCACGTGCACGAGTTCCCGACCCAGCTCAGGGATGAAGCTCTCTCTCCGGTTCTTCTGTGACCCTGGAGGGGGAATCACACCACTATGTTGTGTCCCATCCCCCCCAATAGAAAAGGAGGAGACCAGATTTCACACATGTGCACACCACACACACACACACACACACACACACACACACACACACAACCCTGAAAGCAAAAGTAGCTCCCATTTACTCTCCCACCACACTGGAAAGGAATCCCTGAGCTTCACGGGTCAGAGCAGTTAAAGTCAGCTGTGAGAGCAGAGGCCAGGCAGGGGTGGGACGTGAGTCTGTTTCTACATGACTTAGTATAGCTTAGTTTTCCTGCCTTGTGACTTAATTGGTGGCAGTGACGACTAAAGCCAAAGCTCAGCGATGAGGCAGCACAACCCTCGCCTCTTGGGCCTTGCCACATTTGGGACTGGAGGGTCCTCCCCGGGCCCTTGTGACGCACACTTAGTCCCCAGCCTGTGGACTCCTGGGAGGTGGGAAATCTCTAGGGGGTGACGCCAAGTGGGAGGAAGTTAGGTCATGGTGGGAGGTGCCCTTGGAGGGGATTTGGGGTCCCTGGCCCTTTTCTATTTCTCTCTTTTCTTCCTGGCCGCCATGAGGTGAAGAGATCCCCTCCACCATGATATTTTATGCCACTGTACGCCCAAAGCAACAGGGCCAAGTAACCACAAACGGAAACCTCTGAGACCATGAACCAAAGTAAAGTCTTTATAAGCTGATTTAGCTCAGGTATCTGTTAGAATAATTGAAAGTTGGCTAACATGGCCCCCTAACAGTCAGAGGGGGATAGGGACTGGCAGCCCTGCTCCAGCCCCCAAGAGCACTTTCCTAACTTGGGTCTTGGAAGAGACCCATAGCAGAGCCCTATGGCCGTTCCCTGCCAGCTGGAGCCACAGGTGGTACGCCCTGATGCTTGTCACATGGGAACCCCCCAGTGGTGGCCCACCACAACAGTTGTCCCACATCTTTGCCTCCCCCAGCAAGCAAGGAGGAGCCTGGCAGAGTCAACAAAGGAGAGAGGCCTGGTGCTCTTCCAGATCCAGCCCCCAGGCCTCATGCATAAAACTCCCCCTAGGTGTAAAATCTCTGTCTATAGCCAGCTGGGTACTTGCAGGTGGAGTCCTGCCTGCCCTGTGTGTGTGTTTTGGAGACTAAAGAGGCAGAACCAAAAGCCTTGGTGCATTTTTCTGAACACACCACTCCATCTTGGTCCTGGAAAGCGCTTCACTGAAGCTAACCCAACCAAAGCCAGATGTAGACGGGAAAAGCTCCTCCCACACACTAGCAGTTTGGGGAATCATTTAAGAAAATGAAAAGATTGTGAATATTGAGAAGGAAAATGAAGTGGTGGCAAAAGATTGCAACAATCATCACAAGTAAGGCTTCTTCTACCCCAACCTGGCCATGGTAATTACCTGGGCACATGCTCTGAACAAGTGGCCCCCAAAGAAGGTCACAAGTCGTTGGCTTCTGGATCAAACAGGCACTGTCCTGATGCTCCTGGCCAGTGCAGGGGCTGTGGGGAAAAGGATAAGGTGAGATGAAGCGTCCCTAGAAAGCAGCTCCACTGGTGTTTCTGAGTATAGGTGGTGGCCTGGGGAAGGCAGGTTTGGGCCAGATCCATGGACAGACCCCTCGGAAACCTCATTTAGCTATCAGGAGCCACCAGAAAGATCTTTCTGCCTGTGAATCCACACAGACTTCATGATAACCTCCCACGCTCCACCTTTGGGTTGGATATGTGGCTGCTGAAGACCCCATTTGCTCCGTCATAGACTAGGAATTGTCTTCCTGGGAAACCAGGTGTCACGGCACCAAAACCAGGTGGTAAGTGTAACATACCAGCATTCCCCATGGATCCTGGTGTTCTGTGGTTTGTCCTTGCTGTTAGAAGAAGGCCCTTTGCAGCATTGGCCATGCCCCACCACCCTCCATGTGCTGTCTTTCCGAGGGCCGCACACAGTCACTTACCTGTGTGACCACTGCAGCCATTCGAGTTGGATGTCCCAATCACACACACTGCAATCAGGAAGTGTTTCTGTAGGCTCCCCCCAGCCTTTGCTGCAAGTGCTGGGGTTTGGAGGTATTTGTCCCCCAGGGTTTCATGCATTAGAAGATTGGTCTCAGTGTGGTGGTTTTGGGAGGTGGTGGAACCATTAAAAGGTGGGGGCCTAGAGGTGGAGGGTCATGGCCTCAGAAGGGATCATGCAGTTCTGAAGGACCTCAGTCCCTCATCTCTGTCTCCAGATTCCTGTCTCACCGTGAGATCTATCCTTCTCACATGCTTTGTCACTACAGTGCCACCTGCCATGAGAAATGGTATCCCACTAGAGCCAGCACCATGCTGGTTGGACAGTCCCTTTCTTTATAAGATACTGAGCCTGCATTAATTTGTTATAGCAACAGAAAACAGACTAATACACACAACATTCTAGCAAGCAAAGATTGTTCCAGGCACTCAGAGAATGAAGGTTATAATTGTGACCATGCCTCACTCCTAGGGTCAGCTCTGCACAGTGATAATATACCTTCAGAAAACAGATGCAAAGCTATGGGTACTCAGAGTCTTGATATCCAGCTGGATGACCAACCACCTGAGAAGACCACCACTCAGAGTGTCCCCAACACCCAGCCATAGGCTAGATAGCTGGACCACAGTAAGGTATGCTAGTCTGGGATCCTTGGATCCCTCAGCATACCCTAAAGCAGTGATACCAGGAGCTCCTGGCAGGGAGCCTGGTGCTATTCAGAGGGATTGCTGGGCAGGAGGAACTTGGTGGGTTCAAAGGCAGGAGAAACCCAGCAGCATGGGAGGAGCTGAGGATGTGTGGTCTCTGAAGGAAAGGAAGGGCTTCTCTGCCCCAGGTTTCAGTGGCTCAGGTGATCTGTGCCACACAAGCCCCCACAGCTGTTTAAAGGCCATTTACTTCAGGTCACCAAAGCACAAGTGATACATGGGCCCACATGTAGGAGGTGCCTACAGTAGTCACATATGTAGACAGGAAATAGATGGCAGCCGTCAGGGCTAGGCAAAGGTGGAACAGGGAGTAGGTGCTGCACGGGGCAGAGTTGCAGCTCGGGAAGCTGGAGAGGGTTCTGTGGCTGCACAGTGTTGACAGTTGTACAATAAGGTGCGTGGACTGAATGCCACTGAGTGGATGCTTACAAATGCCTATGATGGTACATGTTATGGTTTGGGTATTTTACCACAATTTAAAATTTCCTTTAATGCAAGCCTTTTCTTAAAAAGTCCATTTCATGGAAACCTCCACACTCAGCCTCACAGCTGGGGAGACAGCTCATCTGCTGCTCCCTTGGGAGTCTCAGTGCTGAGCAGAGCAGGCAGATGAAAGCAAGTAGTATATCAGCATGGAGGGGATGCAGCACTGCCCAAATGCAGCCAGCATGTGGAGGAGCTAGCTCTTTGCTGGCCAGTCAAAAAAGCCTTCTGAAAGCAGTGACAGAAAGCAGTGGCTGACTTCTGCAGGGGCAGGGGCTATACATCAGGGTTGTCGTCTGCTGGCCTCTCTTCTGAGAGGTGCTAAGTAAGCAATGGTGCTGGCGGTGGGGACCCCGCCTGCAGATGGGGAGGCTGTCCCACCCTTCCCATCCCAGCTGCAGCCCTCTCTGGTCACCCTTCTCAACTGCCAAGCCACCAGAATGACACTCTTTCCCACACCATCCTGTATGGGCACCTCTGCTGCACATGAGTACCATGAGCCAAGGCGCATGTCTGTTCTACTCCTGGCTGAATCCTTGCACCTGGCCCAGGGCTGGCATGAAGCTGCTGCTTAACTATTCTTTCCAGTGGACTAACAGGGGTTCCTCTCCTTGCTCTCACTGAGCCCAAATTTTACTCTTTAGAGAAGATCTGATGTCACATCCCCAAACAACCTTCCCCAGGCCTCACTCTCAAGGGCCGATGTCCCACCATTTCCCTTCAAGACCAGAGAAAGGGCATCAACCACAGACTCAGCCAATACTCAGCACTTGTGACAGTTTCATTCCCACAGCTGAAGGCTGCTAACACCCCTAGAGGGGTGGGGAAACTGAGGTATAGACACACTGAACACTTTGCTGAGGACCACACAGCACTAGTCATTTGGGTAAGTAATGTAAGTGGGCTCCAGTGGCAGCAGGATCACTCCACAACCTAGGCTGGAGGGACCTCAGCTGAGCCACAGCAGAAACACTGAATGTCTCATCCAGCTCACCAAGGTTGGCAGTGTCCCATGGGCACTCTCGTCACTCTTACCCACTGCAGACTTCAGCCACAGACATGGTGGGCAGCATGCGGGGCCAGGCTCAGCTCACCCTGACAGTGTTCCTCTCTTTCTGTCCTCAAGTTTCCTGTACATCTTGTGAGACTCCCCACCTCCAACCTTACCCAAAATATGAGGGAGCCCATCCTCCCACAGATGACCTTCGACCAGTGGGGCTGGGAGCAAGTGCAAAGCACCTACCCACCTGTCCTGTGACAGAAAAACATGGGGAGCTTCTGCAGCTTCTCAGTGGAACAGAGCCCTGGTTGCCCTTGACAGCTACTCTGATGACCCCACCCTGTAGTGACTTTCTCTTCCCCGGCTCACTCTGTACTCACTCCCAAACCCACCCAAACTAAGTCATTATCCCAGGCTGTGCTGCTGCGGGTCTTCCAAGGTGTCCAAAACTCAAAGGCAAGTCCTCAGTTTCCCTTTTCATCTAAAGGTTCCTAGTAACCTCTGGAGTGAGTTAATAAAGGTGGACACTGATATACTAAAACACATAAATGGAAGGTGGAGCAGCTAGAGAACTTACAAGGACTCTCAATTTGCATCCTGGTGGGAAGGTCATTGCCAAGCAGGCTGCAAAGCTCTGACTCTGCGTGACCCCTAGAAATCCCACCATCCTCAGGGAGGAAGCTTTGCTTTCAATGCATTTCTCCAGGTGGCTTCTAGGATTGGATATGTTTCCAAAGCCATGGTTAAAAGCTTGGCCCCCAGCCTATGGCACTATTGGAGGTGGTGGACTGTTAAGAGGCAGGGCCTTGGGAAGAAGTGAGGTCACTGGGGGTGTGGACATGCAGCATATGTTGGGACTCTTGCCACTTTCTCTTCCTTTCTGCCCTTCCTGACCTCTATGATGTGAAAGGGGGCTCATTTACCACACACTTCTGCCATGATGTACTGCCTCACCACAGACCCAAAGTAAGAGGACCAACTATAAACTGAAACCTTCAAAACTGAGCCAAACTAAACCTTACCTCTTTTTAAGTTGATTACCTCAGGTATTTTGTTACAGTAACAAAAGGCTAACACAGTGGCCTTGAGTCAGTCATAGGTGCCTTTGGAACAACATAGTGCTATTAGTTTAGATGAAAGATGAAAATTGGCCACAGACCCTTTCACATTCCCTCATGAGGAGGTAGAGGCCATTTCTGCTTGCTTTACATCTGTGCCAACCTGGAACAAAGTTAATCAAGAGTGTGTCAAATTGACACATGCTAGCTCCAGGCCTACACTTTGAGAGGACTTACAACCTTTTCCTGGGCTCTCAAAGCCAGAGCTACCCTGTGAAACCTTACTACATGGAGATACTACATGGAGGACCCAGCACTCTCCACATCCCAGCCTCCCACAGTGAGGGGCTGGGCATACAAGGACAGGTATCTCCGATCTTCCAAACCCACATAGCACCCAGCATCCACCAAGGACCATCGTGATCCTGGCCAGTACCAAAAGAAGTAGAAGAAACCCTCAACAAAGCTCTGCCTGATTTTTCAGCCAAGATAATTGTGAAACACAATAGTGAAGTGATTGTTGTCTGGTTTTGTTTGGATCTGAAATGACCCTCAAAAGTTCAACCATTGAGGGACTGATCCCTAAGATAGCAATGCATAGAAGTGGGGCCTACAGTGATGGTTGTATCATGAAGGTGCTGACCTTACCAAAAGATTAGTTCATTGATGAGTTCACAGCTGAATGGGCCATTAGGAAGTGGGGTGCACTTGGAGGAAGTAGGTCACTGGGGTCATGCTCTGGAAAGGTACATTTTGTCCCAGGCCCTGCATCTCTGGCTCTTTTCCTCACTCTCCATTTCCTAGCTGCCATGAGGTGAACAGCTTTCCTCTGCCATGCCTTTCCACCATGACATGCTGCCTCAACACAGCCCAGAAACAATGGCACCAACTGACCATGGACTGAACTCTCTGACATTATGAGCCAAAACAAACCTTTCCTTCTTTAAATTGTTTATCTCAGTATCTGACCCCAGTAACAAAAACCTAGCTATGATGATTTACATGTGGATCTTCCCCTAAAGCCTCATACAATCATAGGTGGGCCTTTTGGGAGGTGATTGGATCATATATTGATTGGTCCACTGATGAGTTTATAGTTAAATGTGTGGTTAAGAGGTGTGGCTTGGTTGAAAGAGGCAAGTCATTGGTGGCGTGGCCTAAAAGGATTTGGCTCCCTTCCCAACTCACCCCTTCATGTTCTCTGCTTCCTGGCTGCCATGAGTTGAATGTGAGGTATCAGGTACTGTGTCTCAGTGATGAGGAGAGTGACTAAGACACTAACACACTGCTTTATGCCACTGTACACTTTAGGGTACAGCAACAGATGCACAGGTTTTGTTCCCTGTTATTGATTGACTTTCACTGCATTGGGATGTACATTTGCACTAACAGAATTTGGGTAATAATTTCCTAAGAATTACCCTCACCATAGATATAATATAATATAGATATAATTTTATATATAATTATAATTATATATAATCTATATATAGATATTATATATATGAGTTCAGATCAATCATCAATACCTTGTTACTGAAGCAAATGTACAATTCATCCCAGCTCCTGCAGCAGCAACCCTCGCTAGCCATGTTCTGCCTGGGAGTCTGTGCTATTTATATAACTTTCAATGTAAGTGTAATCCAAGTTCCAGGCTATTTTTAAATGTATGGATCATGGTTTTACAATGAAAAGTTGCATTTATAAGCTCACTATTTTCACATGGAAGTTTGAAAGAAAAGTCACCCACAAAAAGGAAAGGGAGCACAGCTTCATGGCAGAAGTTATTTGAGTGTCTTTGAGTCCTGCCCTCTTAGTTTTCCCTCCTGTAAAGTGGGGAGAACAATGAAAATACTTCACAGGTGTTATGGTTTGTATCTAGATGTCCCCTCAAAGCCTCATGCAGTCATGGGGTGTGTCTTTTCAGAGGTGGCTGGATCTAGAGTGTGTGATGCTGGGATTAAGGGTGTGTGATTACTAAATCAGCCCACTGATTGGTTTGGCATCATCCTAAACTGAATATCCTTGGAAGAATACAAAAGGGACAGAATATAAAAGCTGCTATTGTCACTTTGGCTTGCTTGCTTTGCTACCTTCTTCCTGCCATGAACTATTTCTCCTCTGCCATGCCTGTCTGCCGTGCCATCCTGCCTTGGAGCCAGCCACTTATGCATAGAAACCTTTACAAATTGTGAGCCAAATAAACATTTTCTCCCTTAACTTTCGGTGTCATATATTTTGTTTCAGCTACAAGAAAAGGTAACTAAGACAAAAGGGTCTTACAAGTCAAATTAGTTGATGTGTACAAGTGGGTAGAACAGTACCTGGCTTATGAGAAAGCTGAATGGGCTTAATGTAATTTGTTCACATTGTTGTCTTCCGTTTTTTGTTATCATCTAGTTGTTTCTTTACCACTAGGAAAGAGCAACATGGTAGGAGGGTAAGGTTGTCCCTACAGTGCTTGGCTTAACCCATCCCATGGCCAGGCTTCTGTAATCTCTGGACTTGGCTGGAAGCAACCCAATGAATGTCTCCTTTCCTTAGGTGTCTGACACCCTTTAAACAGTTGGTTCAAGTGCAGATGGCTCAGCACACCAGTTTCTGGTTAGGTGGGCTCAGAGAACAGAGGAAACCCACCTGCCTCTGACTGCTTCTACCCCAATCTCCTTGGTGCCATTAGAGCTGAAGTTCTCCAGCGACACGCTCAGCAGGTCTCCCACACCATCCTGCACCTTGGGTGCAAACAACTCGTTTTCTGAGTATGACAGTCTCTGATTCCAGCTGAGAGGCTTCCATGGGGCCTGGTGGGCAGGACTCAAACTGGCTGTTTGCACAACCTTCTGCTGGCCTGCAGTGGGGAAGAGACAGATGAAGACAGAAACACATAAAGTGATGCCATTTCCACAGCCTTCCACAGCCACTAAGCCCTCCTTTCCTGCATGGAGAGGCTGCTTGCCTGTGATTAATGGGGTTGTGATTAGTCCTGGGGATTCAGGTCCTCCCCGTTAGCACTTGTTAATGAACTGTGCTTCAGAAACCTAAGCTTAGCTGACAGACAGGAAGCCTAGGAGTTTGGTCCATAGGGAGAACCCAAAGTATTCCCAGGAATGCCAGCGGGTAGAAGCAGGGCTTCGGGTAAGATTAGCTGCCACTACCCTGTTCTGATTCCCCTTTTACAGATCTGTCCCCCAAGTGATCTTACAACAAATGGGACAGCAAATAGCCAGGGATCTCCAAATCAGGCTCTGCCCTGTGGACTCTACCCTTTACCCTTAATCTCTATACAGCCTAGTTTGCCCTGGTAGTACTGTCTCATGTAAGATCCCATTTCCTGGAACATGACTGTAGCAACCGCACAGGACCCTCCCTTTGACACCTCCCTTTCTCCCACTGCACAGGAAAGCTGGCTAAATAACTCTGGTGATGTCCTCAACTTGAGGCCATGGGGGTGAGGGACTCTCCACTTCACTAATTACAGCATTCATAAAAACTGGGATTCTATCAATAGGTCTCTTGAGTTAATGAGGCTTTGCACAAAGCCAATTTTATATTTTGAGAAAGAAAAACATTATCCACAGACCATCTGTTCCATGCTAAAACCAGGAAGAAAAGACCAGCGTGCACAGTGTCTGTGGGCTCCAGTTTTCTCTCTGTGTATGCGTGTGTTGGGTCTACACTTGTGTGTTGATGGGGGGTGGGGTATACAGGGTGTGTATGGGGTGTATGTGATGTGAGGGTGGTTGTGTGTTTTATATCTCTGTATGTGTGCATGTGTGTGGTGTGTATGTATAAGGTGTGTGTGATATGAGAGGGTATTTGTGTGTTTATAGTATACAGGGTGTGTATGGGGTGTATGTGATGTGAGGGTGGTTGTGTGTTTGTGGTATCTCTGTATGTGTGCATGTGTGTGGTGTGTATGTATAAGATGTGTGTGATATGAGAGGGTATTTGTGTGTTTATAGTATGTGTGCAATGTCTTCCTGCATGTATGTACATGTGAGTAGGTGTAGGGCATGTACATGTAGTATGTGTGCTGTGGGGAGTGTGTGCAGTGAGGCGAAATGCATGACGTGCATGTGTGAGTGTGCACCATCACCCCATGGTGACATGGTACCCCTTGGCAGGTGTCAGTGGGCACCAGTCCTTCAGACAGCCCCTTTCCCCTTGGTGCAAGCTGGTTCCTTGCCAGTGCTGTGCCCACTGAAAACACCAGCCATGAGAATCAACCCCCTTAGGTGGGATAGGCAAGAATGGATGGAGGGGAGTGAGTGATGGGAATAGAGGTTGCAGCATGTGTACAAACTGTGTAGGGTCTCACACCAGTACTTGAGGCACTCATGCTGATGTGACATCACTTGGTGACATTGATGCCAGTGGCACCCAGCCCTCACTGCGAGCATGCCCATGATGGGCACAGTGGGAGCAGGTATACTGATTCCCACCTTTCCCCTCCATAGTGAGCCCTTCTGCCCACTTTACAGAAGGGGAAACCTGAGGCTAAGAGAGAGCTGATAACTTGCTCCTGGCCCCAAGGCAAGGAAGTGGAGGAGCAGGATTCCCACCCGAGTCTATGGACTCTACAGCCCATGCTGGACAACAGGGTGTCAGGCATGCCAAAATGAAACCAGCAGCATGGCAGGAGTGCCAGCCTTCTGATCACCAGGCCTGAAGGGACTGAGACTCCGGCCTTCATCACAGTGGATGGTAACACCCCAGGGGAGCAGAGTTTCAGCAGAGACCATGGAAGTCAGATCTCAGCTCAGAGAGGTTTAGAGGGCTTGAAGCAAGGGCTGGGGAGCCAAGAGCTGATGACCTTTCAGGAATGGGAAGAAGCAGAGCCAAGAGTGTCCGAAAGCCAGCAGCACACCAAGGAGAGTGGGCGGTTCCTGCACCCAGTGTGGGTGACTCACAGCCCTATAGCACCTAGGAAGCAACTGAGGAATACCAAGAGCTCAGTCCAGGTTAGTTGCAGCGTTCAGGCACACAGGAGTCACCCACGTGAGGGCCACAGGGAAACAGGCCGTAGGATGGGGCCCTGGGAGAGCCAGAGCTTGCCTGAGGTCCATACCGCACGCTCCACAGCACTGACAGGTCCTGCCTGAGTCAGCACAAGTGAGACATCTGAAAAGCCCAGTGAGTCCTCTTGCTCCCCAGGGACTGAATATAACTACGGAGTAACAAGCTGTTGAGACAGTTTACAGAAGAATGGCTAAGAAACGTTTGGGAAACGTTCAACTTCTCAGCAATCAAAGAAATGCCGAGTAAAGAAACAGTGAGAAATTGCTTTTACCTATCAAGTGAGCAAAGACAGGGAGAATGACTTCTACTCCCAGAGGACGAAAGGAGACAGGCAGACATAGAACCCAGACATAGTGCTTGGACACACTCCCAGCTCTTGTACCCAATAGTGACACTCTGAGACCTTGCTCACAGAAGATGCAAGATGTGGAAAAGCATCCCCTCCAGTGATAAATATCATGATATTGTTTGCAGTAGTGAAACATGAAAAGCAAACTCTCAAAAGAGGGGGATGACGGAGTAACTATGTTTCCATACAAATCATCATGGACCAGCCACTTCCCCTTCACATACTGTTACTCCACATGGAGCTGCAAAGGCTGTAGGATGCTGTTCCTGACCACAGAGCTTCCCTGTCTTCCAGACAGGTACATGTGTGGATAAAAGCAAGAGCCTATTACAGGCAAGAAGCCACAGGACCAAAGGAGCACCCACCCTACCAGGTGGGAATGTCCTGGGGCAGCTGATCAGGAATGCCTTTCAAGCTGTAGGTCCTTGAATTTATTCATGGAGACGGGCCTCTCTTGGTGACTGGGCCTAGAACGGTTAGGAAGAGCCTCACAGGGAAAGGCTGCTGAGTCCAGAGGCCCTGGAACCCAGAAGTCTTGGTGTGACAACCTAGAGATCAAGGTGGCATGCATAACCACTAGAGAGCAAGATCCAGCCAGGGCTGGGGCCACATGGGTGAGCTCAACATGTTCGTCACCCCGAGGGATGTGAACTTGTCTCTGCAGAAAGCGTAGCTCCACAGACAGCATCTCACTGTGGAAAACCATGATTGGATCGGTCCTTTCAAAGGCCACTTTGAAGGTGATGAAAGGACATTCAAAGGACATGAGTCTCAGTGGGGAGCACCCAGTGACAGATGGGGTGGAAGGACAGGATGCAGGACCACATTCCCAGTTTCCTGAAAAGTAGGTGGGTGGGTGGTTGCACTTGAACAAGACAAAGACTGTGGCAGAGGGAGTCATGGGGAGGGAGGGTGGAGCATGAGGACATGGGGAGGTGGCAGCTCATGGACACACGGTCACTGAAAATGGATACCCATCTTTATAGCAGTGCAGCTCAATACATAT